>NC_143551.1:56632500-56967500 GCF_054136105.1 Typopeltis vanoorti
TCAATTTCTGTCAAGATTAGGGGTGTGGTATGGATGAATGTTGTTTATATTGGTATTTATGTCAGGGATATTGGTGAAGTGTATGTGAAAGTGAAGTTTGTGTGGGTGAGTGGGTGGAGGTTCTAGTATGGTTTATCATTTTTTCATGGGATCAGTTTTTGGCATGTTAAATTTTTTTATTTTAGGATTGGTATTTTGTGTATGGAAGTGGTATTTAACCAGGAGTTGTAAACCAGAAATTAATTAAATGGATACTTCTAAGTTGAGACTGTTGTTTGTTGGTGAGAATCATCTATAAAAATCCAGTAGGCCATACATAACTCCAAGCAACTATTGTATGATATGCTGCTGTTTTATTGAAAGAAGTAAAACAAGGAACATATTCCAAAGCATGTCTAAAATGGTCTTTCATTCCAATTTTATGTCCTAAAAGGATCAAAATATCTCTAAGTTTCTGTCATGTCCCCTTTCTTGTAATTATTTCATATCTATTCCCATTTTGCAAAATTTAATGCTGAGGCAGCTAGCCGAATACCCATCACTTGAAGCAGTGATATTTGTAACAGATATCACTGCTTCACACATCAAGCACAAGAGCATCACTCGATGGTAGGTTTTGCACTCCACCATCTGTCTATTTGCAGTCATAGGCTTTCTTTCTTAAGATCTGAGACTGCTGGTTGTTCTGCTGTGTTTCCCGACCATATTATATCCTATCCGATTCCACTTGAATGCAGTAATTATACAGCTGAGCTGCATGCCATTCGGCTTGCACTTGTACATACCAAAAATGTATGATTTATGCAGACTTATTGAGTTCTTTGCAGTCCATCTTGTCTCTCCTGTGCATGATCCACATGAGTACTTTGATATTTGATAACTGTTGTATAAAATGAAGATCCTTAATTTTGATGTTCAATTGGGCTGGATTCCCAGCCATGTCAGAATTAAGAGAAATGAGACGGCAGCTGCTAGGACAGCTTATACTTTTTTACATACTGTTTATCAGTCCTGTTTAACTAATTAATCAGTGGCAGTCATTATAGCAGAAAGTACTGACAACTAAATAGCATAAGATTAAGCCTGAAATTAAGCATTGGCAATCTACTCAGTGTAAAAACAGAAGAAAGGAAGTTGTTTTTTCTATTCTTTACATAGATCACAGTCATCTTACACATTCTTATCTATTGAGGGCAGATGATCCACGTGTGTGAATAGTGTTACACTTTCTTCTTACCATTTGTCATCTTCTGTTGGAGTGTCAGCACTTCACTCAGGAAAGAAATGAAATTTATGCTAACCTAGCTGAACAATATTCATTCAAGCAAATCATGTCAGACTCTGACAAATTGCTTGAAGGTTTTAACTTTTTACAACAAATCACTATACAAACATGTTTGATCATAAATGCAATTTATGTGTGGATAGATACAGCATTGCTTCATTTTCTAAAATTTGTTTTTTGTACATATCTTGTAATTTACAATTTAGCTTTTTATTTATTTATTATTATCTTATATATTGCTGTAACTTTTGGAATGGTGCAATATGACCTTGGGATTTACCTTGCACCAGTCCCAACCAGCCAAACTCCAGAATATCCTTTACAATTGAAGATATTCTTCTCACCTATATGACTCCTAACCCTATAAATCCAAAATCTGCTCTACTCTATAATATTGTTCTTACATATTTAGTAGTGGAAAAAAAAAAAAAAACCTTTATGAAAGAAAAATGCTGTTTAGTCAATAATCCTCTCTCATATACTCATTCCTGCCTTTCTCACACAATTTTTTTTTTATTAAAAGACACTTTCAAGAATGCTGATCTAGCTGTTGTCATTCCTCAACCTTCCATTAAATATGAAAACACAAGCAACTGCTACTCAACATCCATTTCCATCTTCAAATTTGCCAAACCGAGTTCTCATCCACCTCTTTCATTCCATCTTACTTTGTGCTTCCACACACGTGTTTTCCCTAAGGGATACAATGTCCAGATGTCCAAAAAATATATCAGTTGGTTCCTTGATTCTTGACCACCTGCCCCTAGATAAAAAATATCCCTAGCAAGTTTATTTTTAGGGATATTTTTGTACAGATAGGTACTCATAATATTGTCTGTGAAGGAATAAAGAAGTATAAAATTAACATCATGGGAATTACAGAGACTAGATGAAATTGGAAAGGTCATTTTAAAAGACAGGATAGTAAGCTAGGTGTTTATTAGCAGGTAACTCAAAGCATCATGGGATAGCTGTAATACTGAAGATAGTTCAGGCAAGAGCCCTTCTTGATTATAATCCTATTAATGATAGGATACTTTGTATTAGACTTAAGGCTTGTCCTATCAATGTGCTGATAGTGGTAGTTTATGCATCCCACACACACACACACACAGGCCTGATGAAGAGAGTGAGGAATTCTATTGAAACCTACAGACTATTTGGGGCTCCTACCAAGGAGAGATGTACTTTTCATTTTAGGTACCTTGAATGCAAAAGTGGGAAAAAGTATGGGAGTGTGGCATGTTTGGTCTGGAAGAGCATAACACCCGTGGTGACAGACTGTTGGAAATTGCCCATGTTATTAGATTAGTTATTACCAATACCTGCTTCCTGAAACATCTACAACAGAACTATACTTGAACAGCTAGTGAAAGCAAAAGTAAGACTAAGACTCCAAAATCTTCCAGTCTAGTGGGACATGCCTGACTTGGATGTTTGAGTAATTCCTAGTGGGTTCACAGGAGAAACATCAACTCATTTGAATGATTTTTGGAGACTAGTGAGAACTCACCGAAAATGCCTTGGGAAAGGAGTCAAGGTTATAAATACAAGATACAACCAAGAAGCATCTCAGCCTAATAAGAAGACCAAGAGACCTATGGATACCAGATTCAACAGGGGATTTAATCGAAAGAAGGTGGTTGGAGAAAAGAAGAGACACAGAGAGTGAAGAATATAAGAGATTACTTAGAGAAGGGCCATCAGGCAGGATAACAAAAATCTTTATACTAATAAATGTAAAGAGATAGAGTTACAGGAAGGAGGTATAATTGCAAAAGGATGTTTTGTTTAGATCTTGACCTAAAGCACATGTCATCAAGGACATAAGTGGAGCAGAACTAACAGAACTGAAAATCAAAAACAGACAGAAAAAATACTGTGAGTAACTGTACAGCAGAGAGAATAAGGAAAATTTGGAGACATCCTCTCACCAGACAAAATTTAATTTTGAATCTCCTCCACTCTGGTATGATGTTGAAAGAGCAGTTAAGCAGCTTAACAATAATAATGTTTTAGTTGCAGATGGAATCTCAGCAGTGTTAATTAAGGCCACATGGGTTGGAGGAATGAGAGTGTTTCATAGATTAATTGCAAGGATATGGGAGACAGGATCCTGGTCCAGAGACTGGAAGAAGTTGGATTTCATTATACTACATAAGAAGGGAGATATAAAGCTTTGATTGTAAGAACTATAAGTTTAATCTTTCATGCAATCGCCCTAATCGTGTACCAATCTTGGCATGATTAAGGTGTCGGTTTCCATATCCCTTGGTGTGCAGGGTATGCCATACCATTTGCTTGCTGATGCTGCTTCACCCTATGACATTGAAACTGGATGATTTGTGCTGCTGCTGTTGGTCTGTACAATCTTGGACAATTTGTCAACCTCTGTCATCAATGACATGTGGGCTCTTGTTCGCTGGGGTCTGGTATGTCTGTTGACAGTATACACGTGGTAGATCCTTGATATAGTTACCCTCGAGAACCCTAGGGTTTCTTACCACTTGGGCAATAGAATGACCCATCTGTCTTGTGCTGATAATACATTCACAGTCAAGGTCACTAAGATCACCACATTTACCCCTTTTCGCGATTGCGATAAACTGTTGGGAAACCCTAATGTCGGCCTGTTTACCATCTGCATTTGGTTTGGTTTGGTTTCACTCTGCACGGGGGGATGCTGGTGTCAACTTCCTATCACTCATACTTATGTGTTATGCCCATTGAGTGTATTTCCCATAAAAGGGATAACCAAAGGCCATCAGATCTGTTTAAGTTAGGTCGGTGGAGAAAGGCTCGCAACTCTCTTTATATAAAGTGCTCTATAAAGAATCTACTTTTATGTAAAAGCTTAGTTTTCTTTCAAAAAACTAATCTTTTACATAGAAGTAGATTCCTTATAGAGCACTTATATAAAGATAGTTGTGAGACCTTTCTAAATTGACCTAACAGATCTCATGGTCTTCAGTCATCCTCTTTATGGGAAATATATTACATCCTTTTTTATGCTGATTATTGATTATTATATTATTGTAATTTATTTATTTTAAACAATTGAGAATTTTACTCACCATTTATTGTCCTGTTAATGCTATAGGGGTGCTTTTTGAAAATTATTCTCTAATTGTATTTTTATATTGTGTTCCATTTTCAATGTACTGAGGATGGCTATGATACATAAGCAAACATTTATTAACTGTAAAATTTATTTCATGTAAGTTTAAATTTCTGTGTTTAATTTTTCTAAATAAAATATATATATAAATTTCATTTCATGTTGTGATATGCAAATAACATTTAACTTTCACTCTGCAATCTATTTTTACACTTGTAGTCATTTATAATAATGACCAAAGTAAAATATTAGTCACAGTGTGCTACATTCTTCCATATGATGTGATGTTTCAAAATATCAGTATTTAAATTGTCCTTGTACAAAATTGATTATGCAAAATTAATTCTTGCTCTGAATAGGCAATCAAAAAAAAAAAAAAATGAAATTACCATACTTTGCCAGTGAATGTAGATATTCATCTATATTATTTTGTTCAATTTCTAGAAAGATGTGATAGATTTAGCTAGTCATGATAAGATTGTCCTTCAGCTACATCAAAAATTTGAAGCTCAGAAAGCCCAGGCAGTATCCGAAACCATTGAAGCATTACATCACCAAAATCAGGCTCAAATTGCAGAAGCAATAGAAATAGAGAAAAGGTTGCATGAGGCCAATATGGAAGAATTATTATCTCGATTAAGGAAAGAACACCAAGAGCAAATTAGTCATCTGAAAGCAACATTGCAAGCAGAAAAGCAGGTATGAAGATGTTTCCTGAAAGTATATTTTATGTTATACTGATCATTTTGAATTTTTCTGAAAGCTTTAAATGATTTAGGGGGAAATAAAAGAAAGAAAGAAAGAAATGCTGCAATTCATATATTATTCTTTAATCATAGATTGAGTGTTTGAATATGTTCAAAAAATTATGTTGCAAAATAACTTTTTTTTTATAAAAGTCATAATTATATTTAATTATATTAAAAACATTAAAAACACAGTTTATTAAATAACTCAACATGGTAGAGCCTCTGCTACTAATGGCTCGCAAAAAAGTTAAGCAAGTTTGAGCATGGTTAGTAGTTGGAAGGGATCAATCATTCGATGCTGTTGGCACACTCTCCCTTGATGAGTCTTTGGACTCCCAGGAGGTGTCACATAATATTTCCATAGTGTAATACCACTACTGTGAAAATAATCATAATTGATATAGTATTGGTATTACTTGCCAGCCACTATGGAGTATGAAAATTCATCACAGGCAGTCAAACACTCACATACCACAATAACTATTATACCTTGCCTTGAAGGCATTCAGAGTTGATGTACTCAGTGCCAACTCATTCACCACTGATGTCGATGTTTAGTGGAAAAAAACAGGCATTTAAAACTAATAATTAAAGAACTGAATTTATTTAGTTAATTAGATTAATAAGCTAATATTTTGCTGCACCTGTGATGGCAGATAAAATTCAAAGTAAGGGTGCTGTTGCTCCAGCGAAAAGAAGATGCATAAACCTGTACATTATATACTAAGATTAAAATTATTAAATTTAGTCATGATGGTGTATCGAACTAAGACAGGCTGCAGGCTAAACTTACCCCAAGGCATCTTCATGGGCACAAAACAATATACATTAATACCTGCCTTATGATTAATTAATGCCTTAGAATGCTTCACTCTATGATAACCTGCTCACCTGACACTTTTCAATTATGACCAATGCCCATTTATATGATGTTGCATTCTCTTATACAATGGTCTTTCATTTATACCACTCCAAATTTTAGATTTTAGAGATGAAGTTACTGTAAATCAATGTGTTCATGAACTGTTTATTATATTGTTGTTTGCTGCACCTGTTTGTGTTTTGCTGTTTCACTGTGAATTATAAACTTTATGTAACTATTATTTTATTGTTGTTAGTGATGGCAGATAAAATTCAAAGTAAGGGTGCTGTTGCTCCAGCGAAAAGAAGATGCATAAACCTGTACATTACATACTAAGATTAAAATTATTAAATTTAGTCATGATGGTGTATCGGACTAAGACAGGCTGCAGGCTAAACTTACCCCACTCTACTGTTGTTACAGTTGTTTAACACAATGATGCAAAGTGAAATGTGTTACATAGTTAATACTTGTTACATAGTTATCACCTGTGAACATAACAATCGTAAAAACTTTTACTGGTGTATATTGACGACCAAAACTGTTGGGATTCCCTTAAGCAATGCTATTCAGTGTAACTTATGTTTGTGAAAATTATTCGAAATTCTTCATTTGTATAACTGATGTAAATAAATGCTGTATTTACATCATATATGCACTATATGACTGCTTAAAAACATTATTAAACCATTACATGGATCTACAAGTGTGTGTGTGTGTGGGGGGGGGGGGGGTGATTCGCTATATGACAGTGATCTGAAACCTAACGTGTCTCATATGATTGGATATGCCTGTATTGAGCACATGTATGCAGGCATACTAGTAGCAATGTGAACACAAACTGATTATAAAAGGCTGGCTCATACAGTCCTAGGTGGTTGCACTCTATGAGTGTGGTGATGGGCACTTTCTGAAGGTCTCAAAATGATTGTCTTCCAAATTTTTGGCAATGTGATGCAGTCAGATTTGTTTTAAGTTTCATGAATTTGTAGTGCCTCTACCCCCCCCCCCCCAAAAATAAATAAATAAAAAAAATCCCTTGCCTTCACATACATCTAGGACACCTCAGAAAAAAGTGCACATATTCTTAAGAAGTATAATGTACAAACCTTCCTTTAGGCTTTACTAAAAGTTAGCTACACTTATCCATTAACCAAAAAATCCTTCCCACCCCCATTTGGACCATTCTGTAATCTACAGTATCCCTTTCTCCTGCAAACTTAAATACTTTTGACAAACAGGAAGAACTGCTAATATCTATCTAGAAAAACATAGAAAATATGTCCTTCATATACACTACAGTTGTTCAGGGAGTGGCAGACCGTTTTTTGGTTACAGATCACTAGATTCAGTGGGGAACAAAAACCTTTCTCCTATACAGAAACTGATTTAAATCAGAGAGAATATTTCTGGAATTTGCCACAGTAATATAATATTCCCCAAACTTAAATAAATTGCTGCATCACATTGCCAAAAATCTGGGGAGACCATTATTTTGAGACCTTCAACAAGTGCCTATCACTTCACTCATAGAGGGTTCCAGTTAGGACTGTAGCAACCCACATTTTGCAGTTGGTCTGTGTTTGCCTTCCTATTAGTGTACCTGCATGCAAGTTCTCAATATATTGTTTTTGTACATGAAAATGCCTTGGTGAAAAAGTCAATTAATCTAATTAACTAAATAAATCAGTTAATTATTAGCTTTAGGTCTTTTTTTTTTCTTTTTTTTTTCACTGATCAACATAAGTGATAATCGACGTCCAAGCATCCATACCAGATCATTCACCACTTGTAATGCAAAAATTTTTTTAATTTCCTTGCTCATTTGACCTCTGTACAGCTTTCAGGGATGACCTCTGTTCTTCCATCTTCCTATGAATAATTCTCATCATCATCAAATTCCTGACATATTCAGGGGATGTACAGGATCGTGTGATAGTACTACATGAAAAGTTACACCATTACAAACTTCTTATCAACAATTTTACTCAAGATGAGCCTGTTATCTGTCAACATTCCAATATTATCAGATCTTATACAGGGTGTTCGGGATAAATTTGACATATTTATAATTAATTATATTTTTCCGTAAGTTACATGTATTAACACACACTTCTCTTCATTTAAAAGTTTGGACCCTTCTTCATTCATATACAAGATGTCAGAAAGGATGGATAGCTGGAACCCACCTGAATCATGGAAGAGAATAACTTGTATCATGATGATTCGTGCCCGCCATCAAAATAAGGATATTACGACTGCTGCCCAATGCTCCCTGAATACAGTAAAAACAATCAGGCATGAACTAGAGACTTGCAATGGTTACTACGAGGATGTAGCAAGAAGAAAGATCCCTAGCAGACGATCTGATTGCGTTCGTACAGCAGAATTCCTTGCAAATCTGCAGGAACAGGTGTTGAAGAACCCTGGCATTGGAATTCGGGCTTTGTTCGTGGAGTTGCTAACTGTAGTCAAGCCCTGGATAACAAGGGTAGCCAATGGTAGGCCGTATGTATGGCAGCAGGATTCGGCCACTTGCCACACCTCTGGGAAAAGTCAAAAATGGTTGTCTGAAAATTTCTACGACTTCACCAGTCCAAATGTTTGGCCTCCAAACTCCCCAGACCTTAACCCCATGGATTATTTTGTATGGGGCGCAGTTGAAAAAGACACCAATCGCACTTCCAGTAATACAAAAGCCCAGTTAATGGATAAAATTAAAACAGTTTTTGCGGCCCTTCCCAGGGAGACTGTAGCATCAGCTTGTTCGAGGTTCCGAAGCAGAATTGAAGCTGTGATCGATGCTAATGGTGGTTATTTTGAGTAAATCTTGTTGATAGTATTGTAATTAACTCTGCCTGTAATGTTTTTTTGTCAATTCATTAAATTTAATAGATACAAAGAAGATTTTCTTTTTCCTTACGAAACTGTCAAATTTATCCCGAACACCCTGTATTTCTGTCTTCGAAGGCCATTTTTACTGTGTCAATCGACCTGTGTAGATCTTGGTCTTCCTTTGGGTCTTTTTTCTATCATCTTGGCAGAGAACACTTATTTAACTGATCTTTCTTTCCTTTCCCATTCTGTTTAAGTGAGCATACCACCTGAGATTAGCTGTGCTAACACATTCCTGAATGCTAACAATGTCAAGTTCTTTCCTGATATCCTTGTTTTTAATATGATACTACCATTGATGCCATCTGTTCAGTCCCCTAATCTTTCCAGGACTCTCATATCTGTGGTTTCCAGTCTTTAAACAAGAGTTTTATTTCTAACCCAGCTCTCTCAGATCTTTAAGTTAAAATTTGTTTCAACACTGTCTTTTACACAGCTAGTTTAGTGTTTTGACTAATCTCTCTTATTCCATATAAATTTATTCCTACCATACCAGCTTTGTTAATTTTGCTGTCTATTTCAAAATTTAATTTGCCATCTTCACTAAATATTATGCCTAAATAGCTGAAATGTTTTACTTGTTCTATAGGTCTACATGGATGCAGTTGATGTTTTCAATGTTTCTGCCTATTTTCATTATCTTTGTCTTTTTAATGCAGGTTTTCATGCCAAATTTATTACAGCAGTTAGTGTTAGAGAATCCTGCAAACTTGTCTTGGATTTATTTAAAAATATAACATCATCTGCATAAAGTAAAGGCTGAGATCTCTGGGGGGGGGGCCCTCAAAGCAAGCTCCCTCAAAATGCTTGACTGAATACAGAATAGAGCATTATACTTATTATGGCCCTAGGTTTGCCGAGTGGATAGTGTATCCACTCTCAGCCTAAAGGCTGCGAGTTCAAATCCCGCCTTGGGCATGGATGTTTGTGATCGTCTGTGGAAATACCAGTGGTGGTATGTGGAAGATGGCGTTGGTGTAGTTGTTGCAGTCAGTTGGTGATTGAATGGTGGAGACGGAGTTGTAGAGCAGGTGCCATCCATCGATGAGTCCTTGGACTCCCTGGAGGTGTCAAATAATAATAATAATAATATATATATATAATATCTTTTAAATTTTTTTCATGTAGTACTATCATATCCTGTACACCCCTTGAGGGTACATGGCAGGAATTTGATGATGATATATAATATCTTTTAATAATAAATACTTAAAGTAACTTAATACTTTTGCTGGTGTGGCTGGCTGAGTCGTTAGTGTATCCGCTCTCCAGCCAAAAGGCAGGTTTGAATCCCTCCATAGGCATGGGTATTTGTGACTGTCTATAAAGATATTAGTGATGGGCGGTAGATGGCATTGGTGTGGTTGCGGTTCTTTGTAGTTGGTGGATTGAGTGGCAGGAGACAGAGTTGTAGAGTAGATGCATGAGACAGAGTTGTAGAGTAGATGCCCACCCTCGATGAGTCATTGGACTCCCTGGAGGTGTCATGTAATAATAATAATAATTATTATTAATGGCCCATCTCTTACCAACTCACTCCCACCACTTTTGCACAGACTTTTGGATACCACAATATGTATATTTTACAAATACAAATATTTCCATGGGAAATGTTCATCTGAATTAACATCAATAATTCCCCCACTTAGTACTAAGCTCGTTGTAACACGTGCAGCTGCTGCTCAACATTCCTTCACAGTGCACCTTAAAACAAACAGAACAAGTTTCTTTTCCTTCATCCCTGCAACTGCTATATTGTGGAGCAACCCTCCCCCTGTTGTGTTTCCCCAGGAATACAATGTACAGTCTTTCGAATCGAATGTAAACAAGTTCCTCCTTTCCCAGCCCACTATCAGTTGAGCAACCAACCTCTCATTTATGGGCTCAATATTAAAAAAAATTAAAATAAAATAAAATAAAAAAATATATATATATATATCCTTACAGATATGTATAATGCTATGCATTATAGGAAGGATCACTACTCAAACCAGTTTCGACCTTTATTGAGGTCTCTTAAGTGGGAACCAGACCCAGAAGTGATACTAAGGTTGAAATAATGCAGAAGCCATATGACTTCCCATAATGCATAGCATTATACATGTCCATAAGGATATGTGCTTTGCATTATGGGATACTAAGGTAAATGATATGAAGTCATTAGCCTCTATGTACAAGTTGCCCAGTCATGAAGTTACTTCATGTGTAAACTTTGTTTGCTTACACTTCGATAAAGGATTAAACCAAGAATATAATTTCTTGGCATGTTTAATTTATAAAATGATATTCTTGTTTAATCCTTCTTCCGAATGTATGCAAACAAAAACATTGTGTGTATATAAAGACTGATGATTTCACATTAATTACCTTAGTGTCTCATAATGCACCTTAGTATCTCATAATGCAAAGCATACATCCTTTGGGTTGTATAATGTTAAGCATTGTGGGAAGGGCTGCCACTGATGAGATCTCAGTAAAGGTCACCGATCTTGCCCTTCCCAGAATGCTTCTGCAACCTGCTGCGAAAGGTTCACAAGTGTGGCACAAGATTTTGATACATAGGAGTAAAAACTGACGTAAAAGACTTTTTTTTGTGTGCATTTTACCTACATTGAATTTTTATTATACCTGTTTTATTATAGATATGCATCGTTATATGTGTTTATGGATTCTTCCAGATGTGCAACAATTATAGCATACTCTGCGCTTACACTGTAGCATCAGCACCATATGAAGATGTGACAGATTTAATTAGTGAACAACTGAAGTCTTTGAGTATTTTTCTCGTCATCGCAGCTGAATTGGTTTCAATGCCATAAGATCTGTTTCATTGTGTTTCAAAGATGGTGAATTTTAGTGAAAACTATGAGTGCTGCACTTTTAAAACATTACAAGACTATTAAAGTTGAAAACTGCTGCATTATGGGATACTAAGGCAATTGATATGAAATAATGAGCCTCTATATACAAGTGGCCTAATTATGAAGATGCTTCACATGTCAACAAAGTTTGCATGTGAAGACTAAACAAGAATATGATTTCTTAGCAAGTTTAATTTAATTGTTTGCATAATGAGAATATAACAATCATCAAGAGGTGCTTTAAATATTACTTTGAAAATTTTGGAATACTTTGAGACCTAAAGAGAATTATGAATGTCTCTATATTTCAAAATATTTCTATGCTACAGTCTCTTTCATTATAGAAAAAAAAATTTTTTCCATACTTCTCCACTAAAATTGGAATTTGTTTTTAATGTATGTCGTTCTTAAAAATTAACATATCATGGATAAACATTTAATGAAATAACTTTTTCTACTGTTATCTGTTCTTTTAAATTTGTTGTTGGAACATATACATCATTTAGTTTTTTTTAAGCTTAAATTTCCTTTTAAGTTTTATTGCTTATATGGTAGCATACATGATGGATATATTGTTTATAGAGAGAAATTTAATATAAAATAGAAAACTTTCGGTTTTCCATTTATTGTGTGTGCGCTTGCACATGCAATTGATTTATGAAAAGCATTTTGATATAAAACAGAGAATTATTTTTTTCTTTCTTAAACCCTTCTTTTGATTATTTTTCATAGATTCTTAAACATATTTAATTATGCTTGCTGTTATTGTTAGGAATTCATTAAGGCAATTTTGAAACAATTCCAAATTATTAATTGAAAAATATACATGTAATTCATTATCTGAGAAATCTTGATTCAAGAGGAAATTAATTTCCTTGTGATATTTATTAATAATAAATTTGAAATAAATGCTTCACTAGTTCTTGAAATATATACATTGGTGATACATAATGTTGATTTTGATTAATAAATTTCTGTATTAAATAACAGGTTACTTTTAATGAAGCAGTAGGGAAAATAACCAGGGAAAAAGATGCTATCATAAAAGACTTACAAGAGCGTATGCAGAACCTAGAAGAAAATAATGGTAAGTGCTTTGCTTTGAATAGAATTAAGATGAAGAAATCAAATACAATAAAATCTTATATTTAAATGTTCTGCAAAAGTGATGGAAAAAAAATGAAAAATATGGAAAATGAAAAAAAAATCAACTTGATTTTTATTTCATCATCTATTCTATTGTTTCAACCTAACTTCTGGGTTAGTATTTGTTAATGTAAATGATCTGCAGTGTTAATTTTATATACATCTCAGCTCAGTGAAATATTTTTTTTGTGGGGAGGGGGGGGATTGGAGCCAGGTTTTCAGGAGGAGGAGGAAATTCTAATTCTTGTACCAAAAAAAAAAAGGACTTTAATAAAGTTTCTGTCATCATAGATAAGATTTGGACTGGTCTCTTTTAATGACAAGTGTTGAGTGATGAAATCACTCGGTTTCAAGAGCATGCCCAAATGTTCATAATAATTTGCAAAACTTATTTATTTATTTATTTTACTTGGTTTTACTTGCTTTTATTCATTTCGTATATTAAAAATAATCAATGCTAAAAAAAACAGTGGCATGGAAAACCATTATTTATTAATTTCTAATGAAATTATTATGTCTGGCAGCTCTGAAAACAGTTTTAAATATAATATTAGCTTTATACTTAAAAACATTAAGATATGAAAATAATTAAAAGCTTTTATAGTTAACCACAAAACTTATAATAAAATACAATCAGCTTCAAGAAGAAGAAGAAATTAACATAACTCAAATTAGCAAGCATTTAGTGTTATTAGAGTGTCACTTGCCACATTCTGGGTTATTTTTCTAAAAATAAATACAAATTTTTCATGGTTATTGAAATTTTATCAAAGAAATGGAAGGGAAAATAAATGGTACTAAAATAAAATGTTTTAATTATGAAGGGAAATGTAAATATTGATAACAAAAAGACATATATTTTAACCTATTTACATTATTAAAATTTAAAAAGATTACTATGTTTCTGCATATTTCATTGTCTTTGTCTTTTTATTATTGATTTTCATATGAAATTTAGTATAACAGTTATTCAATTAAGTCAGGGAATCTTGCAGACTTGTACTGGATTTATTCAAAAGTATACTTTTGATGTTATACTTTATTCAAAAGTATAACATCATTTGCATAAAGAAAAGATCTAAGATTAACATCACCAATTTTGATATCAGTTGTAATACTACTTTCCTCCGTAATGTGATCCATTTAGATAATGAATAACAGAGGGGATAATGTACATCCTTGTCTGACAAAAGGCTTAACATCAAACTACTTCCTGTAATTTTTTAAATTCTAATTGCTGACTTACAACTCAAGTAAAGACTAAGTATTGCTTGATATAATGCCCCATCGACAACAACAACATATAACTGTAGCATAGATCTACAAAACTCAAATACAGATCCTTATATTCACATGGTTTCTCTCAACTATTTGTCTTCAAGTTAAAATCTGATTCTGACAATCTCTGTTTGGCCTGAACCCAGCTTGTTCTTCTCCAAGCTTCTTGTCCACAATTTTTCTTATCTTTTCTCAAGAATACTTGCATAAATCTTCCCAGGAACATCCAGTAGAGAAATTCCTCTGTAATTATTCTCATATTCAGCTTTATTCCCTTTTTTTTAACAGATGGATACTATGAGTACTCTGCTCCAGTCATCTGGAATTTGACCCTCTGATCAGGCCTTTTGAATGATGCAGGGTAGCCACTGTAAAAGTTTTATACCTCCATGTTATCATTTCTGGTTGAATATCATCTGCTTCAGCTACCTTTCCAAAAAGCTGTCACAAACCTGAAATGGTTTGTGATAGCTTTTTCTATTAAGTCCTGGTATATATTCCAGATAGCATTCCTATTGAGTGTTTTCTGTCACCATGCTGACACTGCTTGTTTCGTTTAGTAATCTTTCAAAGTAATTACTCCAGATATCTAGAATATCTTTATCATCTGATTCCTTTTACATACCATGCTGTTTAATTTGTTCATAAATGATATAGGATATGATCTGAGAGGAACAGTTCATTTGTTTGCGGATGATGCGAAGTTGGGTAGGGCAATAGTGAATGCAGATGACGTCAAAATTTTGCAGGATGATTTGGATAGATTGGAGGTCTGGGCTAAGGAGAATGGATGTCAGTTTAATGTGGCAAAATGTAAGGTTATGCATTTTGGGGTGAAAAGATTGGCGGCAGTTTACTGCATTGGTGGAACCGTGCTCCAGGAAATTGATGAGGCACGAGATTTAGGAGTGTTGGTAGATAAGGAATTGAAATTTAGGGGACACATTGCAAAAGTGGCCAAAACAGCTCATCAAATCACTTGGTTGCTGAAGAATACGTTGACAAGCAGGTTATTGTTCCTCTGTATCGAGCCTTGATAAGACCCCATCTAGACTACTGTGCTCAGATTTGGTCACCTAGGTTTCTTCTTGATGGGGAGGAGGTGGAGAGGATCCAGAGGCGTGTGACCAAGATGATAGCAGGTCTGTGGAATGAACCGTATGAGAACAGGTTGAAAATTTGTGGGTTGCAAAAATTGGTTGATAGGCGGAGGAAGGGAGATATGATTGAGACATTCAAATTACTGAAGGGTTTCTATAAAATTAATTCAGAAGATATTTTTGAGAACAGGGCTGGTTGTGGGAGGACTAGGGGACATCCATGGAAACTGGGCAAAAGTGTGGTTAGTAAAGGTGTTAGAGCTGGGTTCTTTACTTTTAGAGTAGTGAATGAGTGGAATGCGCTCCCTGAGTCTGTGGTGGATGCTGTGACAGTGAATGATTTTAAGGCGAGGTATGATAGATACTGTATGAATGTCAAATAGTTGTGATGAATATGATTTGGGGCCTCCCTCGATGAGTCTAATGACTCCCTGGAGTTGCCCGTAATAATAGTCATAATAATAATAGTAATAGTAATACCATTTTCTCTTCATTTCTAAATTTTTTTAATAGCTGCCAGAATATTTAAACACCTTCTAGATATTTATTTTCTATGTTTTTACCAGTCTTCCCATGACTTTTGTTTCATTAGTTTTACATAGTGCTTTTCTTTCATACATTTTTTTTTCTGTATTCTCTAAGAGCACAAACTGACTTGTATGCCAAGAACTTTTACTATGCTTTCTTCCTTTCCTTGACTACCTGTCTAACATCTTGCAGGCAACCTTCACATGCCTCGCTATCTAAATCAGTCATTGTTTCCTTCAAGGTTTTCCACTATATATCCAAGGTGTAGTTATTATTTTCAAACTCATTTTTTTCTGGAATGATGTTTGTGTATTATAGTTTACAGTTCACTCCTTAAAGCTTCTCAACATAGATTCATTTTAAAGTTTTTTACTCTTGTATTCAGTATGAAATTCACTTTTATCCTGCTCCAAACTAAAGAGTGATCACTTCCTATTTCAATACTCTGTATACTCTTTTGTGTTCTGAACCAATGAGAAAATATCACTATCAATAATGACATAGTCAACAAGACTTTTCTTATTTCTTGCATCTTTTCTTAGTGGGAATTTGTGTTCATTTTATGTTGGAATATGGCATTAGTAATAACTTTGCTCTTTTTCTCCAAATTTTCCCCGAAACATTTTTGTTTGTCTGGTAATCATATCCTACTCTGCTATGTCAGCTACCTTCTCTAATGCCTCAAAAAATTTCTCCTATTTGAGGAATTGGAGAAAGGTAGCTTCCTCCAATTTCCTTAATTCACATGGAAAACACAAGGAAATTAGTTGAATTAGTGGAATTCTACTAATTAGTGGAAATTATTCAAAGGCCAAATATTTCAGTCTGAAAAATTACAAGCCAACATCAGTGGCAAAGTAGTTTAATACAAAGTAGAATGCAAACAGTGGATTATGTAATGTTATACATGACAATGCAAAGAAATAACTGAGTGTATACATTATATTATTACTTATTGATTAACTATATTATTAATTAAAACTTTAATAGTGTGCAATTAAAATAAAACTCTTCCATATCTTTGATATTGAGAGGCAATCATTCTGATTCAAGTTCAATTGATGAAGTAAGGCTTCATCACTTTCTTTAAATAAACATTTGAATTTATAGCGACAATGAAGTAAGCATGTTTCAGATCATATCGTATTGTTTCCTGTATCCATTTCATGTTTTTCATGGCTCAGTTTCTTGTATTTGCTGTTGTTGATATAAGGCTGGTGTTCTTTTATTCTCTTTTTCCCACTCATCTTTCAGTGTGTCCAAAATATGAAAAGTGACAGTCACAAGGAACTTGGTAGATGCCAGGAAGACTAAGAAGGAAACATTTATCTTTAGAAGATGGGAACCATGATAATAGTTTGATGATCGGAATAAATGCAATCACTAGATGGTACTTCTTAAGAATTCTAGAAATTGGTTCTGAGATGCTAGAAATGTAAGCGATAAAGACTGTATATACTGTTTCTTTGTTATTTGAGCTAGGAATATAGGAATCCAAAAGACATTTTGTAGTCCAGTCTGAGAAGCCATTGCATTTCGTATATTGTTTGGTGTTTAAAAGCTCTTGTTGTAGTTGTGGTGTAAAACAAATGATCTAAGCATGTTATGATAAAGTTTTGATAATTCCAATCTTTTGAGAGGGATTGGGAGCTGATTGCTCTTAAATATGGTATCCTGTGAAGTTAAGCTTTCGATAAACAGAAGTAATTATTTACCCTGATGATGGGCAGAGTAGTAGGATGTCTAAGAAGGATAATTTGTTTTATTTTTTTTCTATTTCCTTAGTAAAATTAATTTGTGGATGCAAATTGTTTATGTTTACTAGAAAGGCAGGTAATGTATCTTTGTTGTGAGGCAAGATCACAAAAACATCATAACATCATCTATATAACATACCCAAAACGATGGCTGAGGTTGTATGAATATGAAAAATTATGTCTTCTAAATATTCCAAATAGAAGTTGGCAAGAGTGAGAAAGAGTGGTGGTTTCTTTCCATGGTGGTTCCTTCAACTTGCCTGTAGATTCTGTTTTGACAAAGAAAATAATCAGAGTGAATGACAAAGTTGAATAATTTCACTATTTCTGGCAGAAAGGATTGTGAGAAGAAATGAAGTGTGACTTTTAGAGATGTGTTAGTGAAAAGTCATTCAGTATGGAAACTTACCATTAAATCATTAGGCTGTATGGAAACCTTCTGTAGCTCAGTGGATGTAGCGTTTGCACACCACTGCATTTGGCCACACGAAGGAAGACTTGATTTTGAGTCTAGTTGGCGACTACAGGAAATTTTTCTAAGCCTTTTTTCGACTGGTTCCCGAGTTAGTCGATCTCGGTTATGGGCAAGCGGGTTTTTCGTCCCATAAACTCAAGAAAATCGATCGTAGAACCCACATTATTTCAGACATTAAATACGAGTGTTAGGGTTAGGGACCACGAGATGGTGGCACTTGTTGAGCTGTCTCTTTTCACTGCGTGCCACTTGATTAGTGATAGCCTTGGGCCAGCTATCTCTGATTGGGCTACCAGTGGAGATTGAACTGCCCACTCGGTCTCCAAAAATTAGATAGGGCTTAAAACGGCCTCGCCTACTCCCTATATATGGGATTAAAAAGGTGTTAGCTGATTTTTTTATTTTTTTTAATTTCAATTTATCCAGAAAATCAGTGGAATTTTTTAATGAAAGATTGGAAATTATCAATATGAGCTTTTAATAAATGTGCCAAAAACTTTGCTATGTGATATGTCAGGGAATCTATACAGTCAACAATTGGATGAAGAGGAATGTTTTCTTTGTGAGTATTTTAGCAGATCATAGAAACGAAGGGTTTTAGCAAAATAAGTTTTCAATTTATCTGTTATTTCCATCAAGGCTTACGACTTCATCTAGCAGTGAGTTAAACTTTTTTCAGTTGACTGTTGGTGGGGATGTGATCCATTTCCTGGTATATTGATCTATCACATAGTAAAAGAGATATTTTTTGTTTATAATTTGCAGTGTCCATAACTACTGTGGCTTTACCTTTGTCAGATTTTTTAGTACCGAGATGATTGTTGCATCCTAAGGATTTTACAGCTTCAATTTCTACTAACGAGATGTTTGTAGGAGGAATCTTTGATTTCAGTTACACAGACGAGACTTCCAAGCAGAGTTTTATTTTTCATTTTTTTTATGTTGGCCCCCATATACGAGAGGTTGGCTGGTCAACCTATAGTACTTTAGTACTGTATATGGGTAGTGGGTTGGGAAAGGAGCAACTTGTTAACATTCGATTTGAAAGCCTGTATATTGTATTCCTTGGGAAATACCTCAGGGGAAGACTGTTCCACATTACAGCAGTAGCAGGGATGAAGGAAGACGAAAAGAAACTTGTTCTGTGGGTTTCGAGGTGTACTGAGGGGATGTTGGGAGGTGGCTGTACGTGTTCCAGTGGGTTTAGTACAGAGTGGGGAAATTATTGATGTCGTTTCAGATGAGCATTTTCCATGAAAATATTTGTAGAATATACAAATTACAGAGACTAAACATCTATGTGAAAGTGGGGGGAGTGAGTTGGTAAGAGATGGATCATTTATCAGTCTAATTGCTCTCCTCTGTATTGAGTCAAGCATTTTGAGGCAGCTTTTAGGAGCCCCACTCCAAATGTCAGAACAGTATTCGATAGCTGGGAGGATTTGCGATTTGTATAAGGTTAACAGCTGTTTTGAAGTGAAGTAACATCTTGAGCAAAAGAGAAACCCTAGTTTTTTAGAAGCTGAGGATGCAGTGGTTGTGATGTGTTTATGCCGGGAGAGGCCTGATGTCATGGTAATTCTGAGAAGAGAAATTTCATCTTGTCTGGGGATTTGAGTGTTATCAAAAATAATACTGGGAGAAAATGGTTCTTTTTTTGTGGGAAATAAGACAGCACTGGGTTTTTCTAGTGTTGACGATGTTATCTGAGTCCCATTGGAGGATGTTTTGGTGGTCTGCGTTAAGGGAAGTTGTGGTTTATGTTCTGTGGGTTGAAGTGAATTGTGTAGGGTAAGGTTTTTCAAATGAAAGGGAGGAGTGCAATGTGCTGTCATCTGCAAATCTGTGTATTGGGTTGGAGGTCAACTGAAGTAGGTCATTGATGTATAGAAGGAAGAGGGCCGGTGAGAGAACAGAACCTTGTGGGACCCCAGCATTAGTTGGATATTGGGAGGATAGGGAGCCATCTACCATTACACAGTGTGCGTCCAGACAGGAAGCTGGTAATCCATCTGCAGAAGTCCTGAGATAGTCCAAATGATGGAAGTTTGCTTAGTAAGCCTTTGTGCCAGACTCGGTCAAAGGCTTTAGAGATATTGAGTGCAACTACTTGGGATTCGTCAAATTTTTCCATGGTATATGTCCAGAGATGGGTGATATATGAGAGCAGGTCGCCTGTTGATCGGCATTGGTGGAATTCGTACTGGTGGTCGCTCAATAGCTGGGTACCTTCAAGGTAGAGTAGTAGTTGAGAATTTATGGTTTTCTCCATCACTTTAAATAGGATTGAGGTGGGTGAGATAGGGCGGTAGTTAGATGGCTGCGATTTGTCTTCGTTTTTGGGAATGGGTTGAATATAGGCCAATTTCCAGGCTTTGGGATATATACCAGTGGAGTAAGATAGTGTGTACAGATGGCATAGGATAGGAGTCAGTTCTGCTGCACAGACCTTCAGGACAATTGGAGGAATGCCATCAGGGCCAGGGGCTTTTTTTGTGTCTAATTTTGACAACAGGTTTATGATCTCTTTCTGGCAAAAGGATACAGGGGCATTGTGTGTTGGGCAGTTGGAACGACTGGGGGGCATTTGCCATTGTTGTTTATGTGTGCATTGCAGGCAAAGTGTGAAGCCAGGAGATTAGCTTTTTCTGTAGGTGATGTTGCAATTGAGCCATCTGGGTATGATAGGGGTTGGAGTAGTGTAGGGCAAAAGTTGTGACCAATTGCTTTGGCAAGAGACCAAAAGGCATGACTGCCACTAGGACAGGCTGCAAGTTTCCTGCTTTTTGCCCATTCAAATTCTGTTTTGGACTCATTGATGATTTTTTTGCGTCTATTTCGGGCTTCAGTATAGGCACTGAAGGAGGATGGAGTTCTTAATTTGAGCCAGTTGTGGTATGCCTGGTTTTTCATTAGTACAGCCTTGGCACATCTTTTGAAGAACCAGGGTTTGGATAGGAGAGGGCAGTTCAGAGTGGTGTGGGGAATATATGTTATCTTGCCAGTGAGGATTACTTTGGTGATGTGTTCGGTGCATATGTTTGGATTGGAAGCCTGCAAACAATAGTCCAACCATGGGAATGAAGCATAGTAGTCTCAGAGGCTGTCCCATTTGGCACTGTTATAGTGCCAGACTACTCTTGTGTAGGTGTGACTGTGTAAGCGTTGTTGCATGGGGCTGGAGGTGAGCACTAGATTGTGGTCAGAATTACCCATGGGCTCACTACATTCACTGTATATTTGGAAGGGTCATTGGTAAGGAAGAGATCCAGGGTATTTGGGAAGTGATTTGGGTTATCTGGTATTCTGGTCGGCTTGTGAACTATTTGTGTAAGATCGTTGGTGATGGCAAATATTTCAGCGTCTCTGTCTGCAGGATCTGTACAACTGGAAGAGGAAAGCCAGTTGTTGTTATGGACATTAAAATCACCTAGGAATATGATTTCACTATTAGGATAGTGGGACTGGAGGAAATCAACTTTTGAGGAGAGGAAATTAAAGAACTCAGAGTGGTTTGTGGTATTGGGAGAGCGATAGAGACAGCAGATGAATTTTACTGAGTGGGAGAGTGATATTTTTAGTCAAAGAAGGTCAAAGTTGGGCGATTCTAGGTTAGATGCTCTCTGGCAGGGTATGTCAGAGCGGATATATGTGCACACACTACTCTTGGGTCGAAAGGAGTTAAATAGTGAATAGTTTGGATAGTTGAGATGGATGGTGCCAGGGGAAGGTGGAATTTGAGTTTCTGTTAAGAAGAGTAGGTGGGGTTTGGTTGACTATAAATAATAGTGAATGCCATTAAGGTTAGAGTCAAGACCATGGATGTTGGTGTAGTGGATATGCAAGGTTCTGTGGGGCATGGGTCTTGCACGTTCCCTATGCAGTGCCTACATACTGGTCTCCTTGGTGGCTACTAGTGGCATCACTTGGTTTTTGCACTAGTTTGGTGCAAAAACCAAGGCTGTATCTTCTTTTTGTACGTAAAAATTATTCTGCAACATGAAATACCCAGAGCAGAGTACTTGGGCAAAGAGGACCATGATGTTGGGTGGAAATATGTTCTGTAAGAGAAGAATAGTATCATTGATCGTGACATTAGTGAAAAAGGCAGTTATGTCAAAGCTGACTAATAAATCTTCGTCATTGAGTGTGATGTTTCTAATTTTGTTTATGAAGTGTTGTGTATTTTTTATGTAGGAGGGGGAGTGACCTACCAACTCCTTGAGTGTTGCCGCTAATTTCTTGGCTAAGTGATAATTAGGACTGTCGATTCTTTCAACTATCGGTCATAGTAGTGTGTTTGTTTGTATTCTGTTTCCATTCATATTTTGTCAGCTAAATTGGAGGGGAGCGATCTTAGACCTCTTTCAATATGATAATTTAATAGCAAAGTTTCAAGCACTAAAACAACAAGAAAGCAACAGACAATCCAGACACCATGTCCAGAGGAACAGCCAATTACAAACCAATGATACAAGGAACAGCCAATCACCTACGAGTGAAGTCAGGCGCAACCAACGGACCACAGTTAAGTTATTAACAAATCCAGCTACAACTTTAACTTAGGAGAACTAGCACTTCTGGAAAAAGGCCTGAACTATGCTATTGTACCAAAGTCATTAAACAAATTAGATTTCATTTATCATATTGAAAGAGGTCTAAGATCCCTCCCTTCCAATTTAGTCGACAAAATACAAATGGAAATATCGTGCATATTAAACTCTAACAAACACCAATCAATTAATGAGTAATTGTTTTAATTATCGATCTCCTGATATTTAAAACATCGAGGTAGTTCCCCAAAATTCAAATTTAATTACATATGACTGTACTAGGAAATTATAATGGAAATACCCTTTTAACAGAACTGAATTCTAACAGAAATTTTAAAAATAAGCACCATTTGAACCATGTTAAATCAAAATATACAGTGTAAAAAAATAGAATTGCTTTTGTTTTATCAACTGTGTTATTTCGAAATCGTGTAAAAAAAAGCCGTGTAAAAAGAGAATTAGCTGTATATATTCATGTCATCTGTAAAGCATTAAAATATATTTTTAAACATAGAAACTACAAACTTGTATTTACAACTAATTAGAAATTAGCAAATCTCTTTAGAAACTCTACTAAACATGTCACAAAAGTAATTTTTGGAAAATATATATTAAAAAACAGCCAATAATTGAAATTTCACATGAGTATACAACATTAACTTATACAATAAATTAAAAACAAAACATTCATGTGTGAGTTTCAAAAAAAAAAAAAATTAATAAAAAGAAAACAATCAGATCCAATTCTAAGGCTATAAATGCCCACATGCTTTATGTTATATCTGATTATTGGCAATTAAACTAAATAAAATTAGTCGCTAAATTTACAGTCAATTAAAATATGTCCTGTTCTCTTTTTTTGCGAGGTGGGGGTGGCGGCATTGCCCTGTTGTATGCTCACTGACTCACTCACTCTTCCATTTTTTTTTTTTTTTTTTTTGAGGACAATTGTTCAAAATTGCCAGCATTTTCTGGGCCTAGTTGTCCATCCATCTGCTTTAGAAATACCAATTCATATGGAATAGAATTGCTTATTATTTATTATTCATTGTTTTACAATTTTATTTAACTTTCCAATGCTACTAGCATTTCATTTCATTGTGCCTGCAGATTAGCCACTTTAAAATGACAGTAAAACTTGATGAAAATAAAAACTGTATTCACAGTCATCATGGCAGGTATCTGTAGGAAGGTCTGGCAGACTGCACTTAATAAATTATTTACTTTGTTCTTCTGGTGTTGTTTATACAGTAAAACTATTTATTACTGGTTTTTTTATTGCTTACTGAATTGTGTTTTATTCTACTTTATACCATTTATTCTACATCATTTATATATTTGTGTGGTTTTATGTTCATGATTTTTTTGTTTACCATCCAACTTTAAACAAAAGGAGCCATAAGGCCAGTGATCATGCCTTGCTGTCTACAATCTGTAATGGGTCTAGACCTTTTTTCTGTTATCCTTAGATATATATTAGTGATTCAACTATTCTGGTCTCAGTTGTTCATTAACATTCAGTTGTCACTTATGTCTTAATCAATCTATCCAAAAGTTTTTTTTTAGGATAGAGTGCTTAGTGTGCTCCACTAAATCTAAATATTAAGCTTGCTATCTATCTATTTATTTATTTATTTTTATTATTTTTTTTTTTTTTGACTCACTCTCTGCATTACCAATATTTGTATGTCAGAGGATATTATACTTTGGAATTATGCATTTAACAGAATTCACTTGTTGAAGGTCAGTTTTGTGAATTTTTCTACATATCATTCTACAAAGGTGTCTATTTTTATTTATTTATTATTATTATTGTTATTATTTTTAATTTTAATCCTGCTTTTTAATTTGGTTTGCTTTTCAAATTTTTCTTCTCTGGATACAGTAAGGCACTTGAAGTTGTATATCGAATATTTTGAATTGGAAATAGTCTTCATTTAAAGTATGATTTGTATAGTTCTTTAGTAGCAATAACCATATTTTCATTTCTTAAAAAGATTGTTTTGTTTTCTTTTGCTGATGCATATTTTTTTTACAGTTTTTATTTCAGCTTTTATTCTCATCATTAGTTGTATCTGCCAGTACTTTATCAATAAACTTCAATGACACTTTTGGAAAGTTATCAGTAAATTCAAGCAGATGGCAGATGTTGTCATAAGTTTGTGAAAGTTCCTGAATGGATGTACTTTTAAAAGTTCATTTCTCTGAAGATGGGAAAAAAAGCTATAATGAAGACATTAGCCTTTCTCAATGTGGCAGACTCAGAAATGAATTTGTATATATGTACTAATGTTTACTGTAAATTTGGGATTCCTGAAATATGTTTATGATTAAATGATGTAAAATATACGTGCGAGACATATTTCAAATGTCCAAGACTGTGTTGAACACTTAATAATTATCAAATTTTGGTTAGTGTTGAAATTTTATTTAATGAAAGTGTGGATCATAATTGTTAATTCATACTATAATTGTTGCATGCATATTATATACTGTATATAGTAATTACCTATTTCTGTAACATTACCATTTACTATGTATGAACTTTGAATTAGTGATTAAGCATAAACTGCCTCCTTTCTGTGTTCAGCAACCCTCGAAAGGTTTCTGCGAGAGAAGGCAGATGTTACCTCAGAAGTTGGTCAGGCCTTGTCTGATGCCCTGAAGAGAGAGAAGGAGGCAAGGTTGGAAATATAGTGATGTTTACAAAATTAAGTATATCTCTGTTATTTTTAATACTAGTATTAAATATTTAATTCATATACATCACAGTGATTCCAGAACTGCGTCTTTCGCTTTCTCCTTGTTTTTATTTAAGGTCTTTTTTTTTTAATAAAGGAGGTATAAGATATATTTTAGATGTGTAAAAATCAGGGACCATTTTTACCAAAGAATTATACCAGCAGAAATATTTTTTTTACAAAATATTTGTTATTATATGAATTTGCTTTTAATAAGCAATTTATAAAATAAAATTTAATATGTTGATATTAGAATCAAAACTAAGCCAAAATCAATATTAAATCATTCATAGTAATTGAATCTCATAAATTGAATCAGTAGGTGTTCATGGGCACATTATTTATTTTAAATAAATTTTTAATCTTTCATTCCTGTTTTAGTATCTTATTTCAGTTTGCAGTTTTTTGTGTTGGTAATGCATTTTAGATAATTAATATCAGTTAAGATAAAAAGAAATGAGTGGATTGTACTAAGCTAAATTTGAACACTTCAAAACACACATAAACAGCTCTTAAGAAATGAAAAACTCATGCTGATTCATTTCAGCTAATTAGTAAGTCACACAACATGTAATGTACAATCTTTATTCATATTTTTTTTTTTTTATTCATTGATACTATTCCATGATATATATCATTATTTTCCAATTTTTTGGTTTTCTGCTGATGAGTGCCATTATTTTTAGTCTTAATGTATGTGCTTTGTTATAATGAAAAATTCTACAAATCTTTAAGTTCGAAGAATGAACTCAGCAATATAGAAAGTTCATTATTATTAATTTTTTTAATTGATTAATCTGACTAGAGCAAGTTTTGCTAATGCATTATAACATCATATCAGATTATTGTTAAATGTTGTGATATCTAATTGCTGTAATGGATGTCTGATTTTGATTAACTATTTTGTCAATTTTGAAATGGAAACGTATCAATTATATCTGAAGTTTTACTGGTCACTTGTGATAAAATGACATGTTTATATAATAAATAAATAAAGTTTGATATTAATTATATGAATAAGAAATATTTCAGAATAAAAGTTTTGTCTGCATTCTCAGTGTAGACGAACTAAATTATAGTGTGTTGTTTGATTTTTGCATGTGTTATCTTATGGTTATTCAAACTGGTTTACTTTGTCTGCACTGAGGATAGAATGAGATATTTATTACAAAATACCTGTTATTCGTATAATTTGTATTAAAGTAATTGTTATATTTTATTTATTATATCCTCATGTCATATTACAAGTGATTTATATCTAACTGCTCTTCACTTCGTTTTAATTTAACACAATGAAGAAAGTGGATAAAAAATTACATTTCATTTTCATTAACGTGTAGCAGAAACAAGTATTTTTATCTTCACTTTAATTGTATTCATCTAATGAATATATTTTGCATGTTACATTACTTTATATTTTCAAAATACAGTAATCTCTCTTTATCTACTGCTTGATTATTTGGAAACTCAGTTTTCCAACTTGATTGGAAGACTTTAGCCTGTATTTGATTGTGAATGATTATGGGATTACACTTGTTACAAAAAAAAAAAAAAAAAGATTGAATCAATTCACTTATTAATATGCCTTATATTTATCGATACGTTTTTGTATTCAAGATTAAACTAAAAACAATCTAATAATAAATCAAATTTTATTACAGAGGTCTGTGAGAAGACAGAATTTCTAACACATGTGTAGTATTTAAATATTTAACTTCTTAATGGTTAATTCATATTATATTTTATAAAAACATTCCATTGTTTTTAGCAAAGATTTTTCTTAAACGAATGTATTTATTTATTAAATTTTATATATTAAAATTATTTTACATAACTATATGGCTGCTGGACTTGAAAAAATAGTTTTTAAACTTAAAAATAAATGCTTACATATAATGTGTGCATTTATCTCTCTCTCTTAAAGTGCAAACTTTATCACCTCTTCCCCCAACAAAAATGTTTTGCTACTAAAAACTAAGTGCATCTGTATTTTTTTAACATTTTTTTTTTGTTTGAGAACGATATCAGTTTCTCTTTATAAGTATTTCAGTATGTAAATAGGAATTTGTGTGTGTGGCTTCCACCCACAAAAGATTGTAAATGTGTAGTATATTCATACAGTGGATGAGTTATGGATTGTTTTCTTCAATTTTTATTGATTATATATTGAATTTGGTTGAAGATGAATTTTATTGCTTGGTGATTAGACCACCCACTTATTGGAGGCCTGAAATGAGTTGAAAAAATTTCATGTTTGGTCTCTAGAGCAGTGTTTCTGGAGTATGTAAATATAAGTTAAAAATACAAAAATATATATAAAAGGGATAAAAATAAGGAAAAAACCTTACCCAACCCATTGTACAAAGTGTACTATTGGTTAGAAAAGAACCTTTCATGGGTGGGAACAACATAAAAAAATTTTTTTTCTAAATCCCTAATGAACAATCACAAACTTCCGCACTTGCAGTGGGATTCAAACTCGCAGCCTATTGGCCGGAGAGTGGATGATACACTAACCAGGCTGTCAATTATTTTTAATGTAGATTTTCACCAAATTAAGTGAAGTTTTGCTGCTGAAATATGCTGCGAAGGATCTTTAGCTCAGTTGAAATATATTAGAGAAACTTATCCACCTAAAATACCAGTAATTATCTTTACCAAGTTTTTCATAATGATGAAATAGTTATTTTTGACCACAAGAACTATAGGAAAGGTAGACTTCTATTTGGGTTTGTTGGTCAGATTTATTTCAAACTAAGTTATGCCAATTAGTTTCGCCAAGTATAGCTGTTGGCTTCGTCAGGGTAAAAGATATATAGATGTAAGACCACTTAAACGCTAAAACTGTTACACTAAAACTGTAAATGAACCAAATATAATTGCATTTTTACAAAAAACAGAAGAATGCGTACACCACATGCATAGAGCGTGTATGATCTCACTTTGTTATGTAGGAATGTTCTATAATTTGTAGCAAAATTTAATTCTGGCAAGTTTAAAGATATAATGAGGGTCTTCCAGATCTCAGGCAGAATTAATCCTTGGTTTCTTAGGTTTTGTTTTGAATGAATAACTGTTATGGCTTCTTTTATCATTCGGGAGCGGAAATCCTCCTCTAAGTAGGACATGGAGCTTTTGTCCTATTCTATGGTATGGTTTGTCCTAGAGAAATGAAAGGCTAACCCCGCTTTGTCTTTTCTATTATTGTTAATGTCTTCTATGTGTTCCTTTTTCCTGATTTCAAAACTTCTAGAATCTGGGCAATGTAGTTCAAGCCACACGAGCAGAGGATATTGTAGACTCCGGCATATTTGTAAAAAGGATGACTGTCTTTTGGAGATCTTAAGAATTGGCGGATGGTCTTTGAAGGTTTAAAAGTCACTTGTATTTCATGTGACTTGAGGAGTCTGGAAATCTTATTGGAAACTGTCTCTGTATATGGAATTATTATGATAGTGGAATTATAATGCATATTTTCAGGTTGTCTTTGTGTGTGGTGTGTGTGAGGGGGGGCGGGTTACAGAAAAGTATCCTGTGGATCAATTTTCTAGGATAACCGTTCTTTGTAAGGTTATTTAATATCAGGGAAGAGTTCATTTTTGAGGTCTTTATCATCTGTCTTAATGAGAGAGGCTCTATTTTTTAGTATGTGTACAATGCTAAGTTTCTGAGAAATGTGGTGTGAAGAAGTGAAGTGCAAGAATCAACCTGTATTGGTTGGTTTGTGATAGACTGTAAGGCTGATGTGTCCATCTGCTTGTTTCGTAATTAAAGTGTCCAGAAATGGTAATTGGTTTTCTTTCTTGTGGTGCAAAGAGTTGATCTTGCTTAGAAACTCGAACAGATCATTTTCAGTGTTTTTCCAAACAATAAAAATGTCATCCACATATCTCCACCACACTGCAGATTTAGGGTCTAGTTGAGATAAAATTTTACTCTCAAATTTCTCCATGAAGAGATCTGCACAAGGTGGTGAAAGAGGGCTTCTCATTGCAAGGCCTGATAATTGTTGATAAATAGTTTTATTCCATAGGAAAAAGTTGGATTTTAAACAATGATGGAACAGAGAAGTAATGTCTTGGGGGAAGAGACTTCTTAAAATGTCAATTACTTCCTCTACTGGAATGTTGGTGAATAAAGATGTAACATCCAGGGCTTACCCAAAGATCTGTATTGGAGATCGAGATGTTTCTTAATTTCTCCACGAAATGTTGTGAGTTACATATGTAAGTATCCGAATTGCGGATGTGTGCCTTAAGGAGACCTGCAAGGTGTTTTGATAATAAATAAGTAGGCGAATTAATTCCATCAACAATGGGGCATAACAATATTCTGTTTTTGTGGACTTTGGGAGAGCCATATAGTCTCGGCGTTAGTGGATGCATAGACTTTAAGTTTTAAGTCTGTTTGCCAGCTTTCTATGTTACGTAATAAATCGTTGGTATCATTGTGATTCTTTAACGTGGGGTCTGAATCTAAAGCACGGTAGATAGATGTATCAGACAGTAAGTTAGTTATCTTTTCTTTGTAATCACTGGTGTTTAAGATCACTGTAGAGTTACCTTTATTGGCTTTTAAGATGATGATTTCTTTATTTTTCCTTAACTTAAAAATAGCTCTTTTCTCTAGAGGAGTGATGTTTTTGTTGGGCTCTCTTGAAGAAGAAGAGAGAATGATACTGCTTTTTAGTCTGAGATCATTAGCTATGGGCTCCGGTAGCAACGAAACTGCCTTTTCTATATTGCATATGATGTTGACTTTAGGAATTTGATCAGGGATAATAGCAAAGTTGAAACCTTTTTTAAGAATTCTCATTTCTGGTTTTGTTAATACGTGATTGGAGAAATTAAAGATGACTGTGTTATCCGGCAGACTAGCTTTAATTTAGCTTTACCAAGTTTAATTTAATTTACAAGTTTTGCAGCAGTTGAATATCACATAAGCAATTTATGAAATCATTCTGCTTTATCTACTTTACCAGTGAAAGAATTATATAATGTCTAAAAATCCTTGTACCTTGCCCTTTCTCTGGAGTTATTATGACTGTTTTGTAAAATCTTTCTCAGTGATTCACAATTTTTGTTATAAGATTTGTTTTTGAATGTGAGCCAAAGTTATTTTTACACAATTTCATTCTAAGATTATATTGTCGGTCAAGTTTTAACTGAATGAAGTGAGAATAAGTTCAGAAATGAATTAATCTTGATTTCCTTATCATGGACTGCTAGTATTTACATTCTACTAATGTATATTATAACACATAGTTAATTTATGTATAAAATCAATGTCACATAGAAGCAGTTGCAGAACCTATAGCAAATTGATGATATGGGTAGGCAGGGATGAAGAGAGAAGACAAGTATTGGTTTTCTTTTTTGAAAAGAAAAAGGTTGAAAAAGGTTTTTTGAAAAGAAAAAGAAAAAGGAACACAGATAAATGGAATGAAAGATAGTGGATAGGTTCAGAGACTTAACTGTTGAAATACATTTAACAAAATCATGTTTCACTGGAGCAAAAATTAATGACAATAGTCATGCCATGTGGATGCAGAAAGGTAAGGCAAAAGAACTGATTGTCTTAGTTGGCACTAATGATTTGAGGCGTGAAAAATATTGTATGAGGGAGGATGTAAAGGAGTTTTTGGACGAAATAAAAAAAGAAGTGCGAGAAAATGAAGATTATAAGTCTCCTGCCATGCTATGATTGAGACGAATTGAAGAGGAGGGAATTGATAGTAAATGAATCAATTTGTAAGTTGTGCAAAAAGAATGTTGTAGGATCTGTGGACTTATGGTCTGAGTTTGACAGAAAGAAGAATTCGTATAATACTGATGGACTGCACCTAAATGATTTTGGTATTAAGTGTCTAGACAGAGCTTTGTTTACTGAGCATGCTGAAGTGCAAATTCAGGAAAACTTGAGTAATATTAGGGTGAATGCAGGGTGAGTGTGTGTGTGTGTGAAGGTACCCATATGGCGAGTGAGTGTGAGAATGACAAACAAGTGTGGAATCTAATTTCTCAAGCAAAAATATTGAATAGGGTAATCAATCTAGGAAGTAAATATGGTTGTGGTTGTAAAGGGATGCTGCAGTTTCTGTAGCATCCACCTTCCTGCATATCTGTTATTTTTTTTGGCAGCAATTCATCTGCTATCAGGAACAAGAGGGAGGAGTTTTTGGCATCGGCTAGTGCAAGCTCATCAAAAGGTATAAGCATTAATGAAACTTGGCTAGCAATGGATGATGCAGTTACAGGGAAAGAATGTGAAGAGTTTAGCATTTTCAGGAAAGATAGAGAAGACAGGATGGGGGAGGAGTACTGCTGATGAAAGCAGATGAATTGCTGCCAAAAAAAAATAAGAGATATGCAGGAGGGTGGCCGTTCATTTGAAGCAGTCTGCTGTGAGATCAAGATCATTAAGACAAAATATATGGTTGGTTGCTGCGCTATGTCAAGGGATTTGAAGGATGATGTGGAAGACATGCATCAGCAAATTAATAGAATGAGTGATTATGATGAGGACTTCAACTATGGAAATGTAGATTGGAAGGAAGAGAGATCACATAGCAAGAAGGAAATGGAATTTATACACCTACTGAGAGATAACTACTTGAGGCATGTGATGGTGGGGACTCGGGATGTGAGAGTATTGGACCTGGTCATAGGATCAGAAGAGCTATCCATAACCAAAGTCACATTTCTTCTGATTGAGGAAAGTGACCATGCAATCTTGACTTTGGATTGCAAAACATGAGGAATTTTTGATTAAAAAGGGTATATGTGGAACTACAAGGCAGGTGATTATGATAAGCTTCGGAGGAAGCTTGGAACTGTGTCATGACATAAAGCCCTGCAAGGAAAGGATGTTCATAGTGCATGGGAGATTATTACGGGACATCTGTGGGAAGCAATATGAAATTGCATACCTAAGTAAGGAGGTTAAATCACGTAGGAGTTAGATGGATAAGTAGTATCATTAAAAATGAGCTGCAAGAAAAAAAAAAGAAATTGTTGTGCAGGGTATATAAAAAGCAAGGTGACCAGAAAGCTCATAAACAGTACAAAGGTCAGGCAAGAAAGGTGACCAGCATGGGTAACGAAGGCAAAATCAGATTACAAGAAGAAACTAGCTGACCATGCCAAATGAAATCCCAAAGACTTCTTTTACAGTGCAATAGGAAGAATGACTATGGAAGAATAACCTTAATGAGTGCTGATGGTGATGAGGTAGCAGAAGCAGATAAAATTGTTGAGGTACTGAGTGACCACTTTGCAAAGGCATATCACCTGATGAGGTTAATGTTGTGATATATGTGACAGAGACTGATGTGAGAATTATGATGAATGAATTGAAGTTTCTAGGAATACTGCAGAATCTCAATATAAATACAGCTGTTGGTTTAGATGTTGGCTTGCATTTTGCAAGAATGTGCAAGTAACTGGCAATGTCTCTTACTAGGCTCTTTAATTTAAGTCTCAGTTCTGGTAGAGTCGGAAGGGATTGGAAAGAGGGGCAAAATAATTGATTTATATAAGGGAAGTTCTGAGATTGCAGTAGCAAATTATAGACTAATCACAATTGGAAAATTCAAAAAGAAAATTCAAGAATGGGTGGATAAGAATATGATACTCTATGAGGGGGCAAGATGACTTTGTGAAGGGTCGGTCATGCCATAGTAATTTTCTAACTTTTTATAATAGAGTGATTGTTGGATAAAGGAAATGGCTACATGATGATTCTGCCACATTTTCCAAAGACATTTGATGGAATACTACATGGAGGCATGTTATACAAATTAGAACAAATGAGGATGGATATGACACTTGATATGTGGATAAGATGATGTCTGCTGGACAGATGTCTAGTGGTGTGCTGCAAGGTTCATTGCAAGGACCATTACTGTTTAACACGTTCATTGCCAAGCTGAAAATTGGAATTTCGTATGGTGGCCAAATTTTTTTTATTTTTTTATTTAGTTTTTATTGTGCTCGAAATAAGTTAATATATTATTTATATGCTTTTATTATTATACATAGGATTTATGTACTCTAAATATCTATTACGCGATATCGCGTGATATGTAATTTGGTCAAATAAGTTTTATATTTTACAAATAAAAAACATTTAAATATAATAATTATAACTTTAATTATCAGTCTTTTATAATCACATAGAATTTTTAAAAATAACGTACAAATAGAAAAAAATAATTATCAAAAATCAACATTTATAGGGAACTTACTAAAAAAAAAAAAACAATACTCAAAATAAATAAAAATTAAACTTCAAGCACACTAAATCAACGAATAACTAAACAAAATCGTCGTGTCGTCGCCTTGTCCGAACGCCGCCATTGTGCGCACTGGCTAACATAAACAATAGACAATGGCTGGCGGCCATCCCCACTCCACGAAAGTCGATGCCTTTCCTAGTGGCCAATATAAATATTACGCACCGTTTCGCTGTGGCCGCTATTCCGCTTAGAAACCTGATAGCGACATCCACGCGTGATCGCCCGCCCAGTGAGAACTCGCATCACGCGATATCGTGTGGTTGACAATGAGCGTGTTGGTTTGTATATTGAATGATATAGGAAATATTCAGTTGTTTGCTAATGATGCAAAATTAGGTAGGGTAATAATTAATCAAGACGATGTGGAGAGCTTGAAAGATAATAGTGTCAGTTTAATGTGGAGAAATGTAAAGTTAGGCATTTTATGATAAATTGATTACAAGTTGTGTATCACTTTGATGAAACTATACTCCAGGAAATAGATGAAGCTAGAGATTTAGGGGTGGTAGTAGACAGAAAGTTGAAGTTTAGGGGACATACTGCTAAGGTAGCTCATAAGATTAGTTAGCTATTGAAAACACTCTAACAAGTAGAGATAAGAAAGTTGTTATTCCTCTGATACATCTGCATCTGGATTACTGTGCTCATGTCTGGTCTCCTGGGTTTCTTGGGAATGAGAAAGTGCTGGAGAGGATTTAGAGTTGAGCAATCAAGATGGTGATTGGTGTGGAATGTTTCCTATTAGGATAGATTGAGGGTGTGTGGATTGCAGAAGTTGGTTGATAGGATAAAAAGAGGGGATTGGATAGAAACATTTAAGTTACTTAAAGGGTTTTATAGGATTGATGCAGGAGAAATGTTTCAGAACTTGAGGGTGCAAAACAAGTTGATCATCCCTAGAAGTTGAGTAAAGATGCAGTTAGTAGGAGTGTGAGGACTAGATTTTTCACTTGGAGAGTGGTGAATGAATGGAATGGGTTGCCATTGTTAGTTGTGAGTGCTTTATCAGTTAATAGGTTCATGAGAGGTATATTAGATTGTGTGGATAGTTAGGGTCTCATGTGATGAGTCTTCAGACTCCATAGAGGTATCCATACAACAACAAAATAATAATAACAATAATTTGGGGTTGCTACTGCTTTTTCTATTGTAGGTTTAGCAGAAATGAGAGATTTATTTATTTATTCATATGGGGTTCCTCCACCATCCCTTAGGACTTGTTGAGCCATCCTAATGAGGGATTAATTATGTATTTTATGACTGTAGATCTGTGCATGTGTTCACAGGCTTGTTTGCCTGTTCTGAGGGACAAAAAACCTGAGTTTCCAGGTGAAAAATCCCTCTACCTCCATATGAGACTTGCTAACTCACCTTTAGTCATAAAAGACCAGATAAAAGTTCTTCATGTCATGGACAGTAATCGAACTCATTTCTTTCCAGTCAAAGGGCTTTGTCTATACTGACTGAGCTACGGATGTTCTAATGGGAGATTGATGGGTGCTGAACAGTGCCTGTGGAAGTAAGCACAAGATGAGGAGGGGGGATGCAGAACAACCTGCGGTGGTGGGTCATTAATTACCAGAAGTAATGTCTTGAACTAAGAAGGGTGACAAGTTTTTTTTTTTGTCAGGAAAGGCTACAGAGAAATGTCAGTCCAGGAGGAATGATCTGATCTTGACTGTTGACTTTATTGTTATGAAGAAAAGAACAACTAAATTTTTTGTTTTTTTTTTCTCAAAATGTAAATTTTTTTAGGGGAGGGCACAATGTATTTTGACAACATTGACTAGGTTGTCATTACCCATTGAAAGATGATATGGGGGATTAGTGTTGTGGCACTGTTTAAGGAAAATTATACTTGCCAAGACATTACATTCTTGTTTACTTCTTTACCCAAGTGTAAGCAAACAAAGTTTGCACATGATATATATTCATGATTAGAGTGCTTGTATATAGAAGCTGTTGCCTTCATATAGTTTGCCTCAGTATCTCATAATGCAAAGCACACTTCCTATCAGACATGCACTGATCAATTGCTATGCATTATGAGAAGGATCATGATAATGTTTGGACCAGTTTGGACCTTTATTGAGATCTCATCATTGTAAGTTTGCTTATACTTGGGCCAAAGGTTAAACAATATAATTTGTTGGCAAGTAGAATTTACTTTTGTAACCAATGAAAAACACTTCTACAACTGGTTCTGGAAGATCTTGGGAACTTGTGATGTATGATTACTGCAAGATTTATGAAAATTTTGTATACCATAAACATATGATGGTGTGTTTCTGCACAAGATAGATACATTGATAAAACTTCAAACGAACACAGTGAATATGTTATATCACATACAAAGAAATTTTTATTGGTAGCAGTTTTAAAAGAGAACATAGTGTGTTGTGAAAACTTAAATAGATATGATTTACTTCAGATGAAAATGCGAACAAATGACTTAAGTTCATTGTGCATTATCACTTCGGGATAATGCACAATGGGTGCATTACCCTTCAGGGTTATTACCACTTCAGGGTTAAAAATAAATAAAATAAATTAAAAAATAAATTTATTCATAGTTCATAACAAGTGTGGAACAACCCAAGAATGTGGCAGAATTCTATTATCTGTCTGAAAAATCACCATTAACCTGCTAATGGTATTATATGCTAGTGTTTCTTTATCTTTTATAGGTAGGATTGCTATAAACAACAACAATAATAAAATATATTTTTAACATTATGCTCATGTCATTGAAGCAGAGCAGTTTTGTGCCATATTTAAGTGCACTGAATTCAGGTATATGATAAATTGTGAACACAATAAAATATTAGTTTCAATTCTTTTGCTTTATCACAGAAAGAATTTTTTACATTAATCTTGTTTGCTAGATGGTTAAAATCTTGCTTAGTATATTTCAGAGATAAACATTAATATTTGGGGACTAACCATTTAAAAGAAACACTTGTTGTAATTAGTTTATATAGTTTATAATTAATATAAATAGTTTATATCTTGACTTTAAAATGCAAGTACAGTTGTTGCATATCATGTTATAAGTGATAATTTTAAGACCAATTTAAAACAAAAAAAAAGTCAAAAAAAAAAAAATGGAAAAGAAAATAATTTTACACCAAATAAAAATACCATAATGACTAGCATTGATATTCAACATGTGAACCTTTATGTCCTAGTGATTAGCATTATCCAATCTCCCCTTCCCCACCAGTCTGTGGGTTTGAATTCCACTGTGGGAATGACCATTTCTTAAATCTCTAAGTATGAGATAAATTTCAAGACCATAAAGTTGCTTTAAAAGTTCCATGTTTGATCTTTAGATCATTGTTTTCAGGTTATCTTATGATTAGTTCATCTACAGCATTAATGCCAGTATACTGTAGGCTGATCATGTTTTAGATTCACATAAAATAAAAGAATTTTTTTTTTTTTAAATGTTGATAAAGTTTATCAACATATATACTAGTGGCTGTGTGCTTCGCAACCATATGCCTGGGGAAGGAGTGTCCTAGGTTCGATTCCCGTTGGTGACGTGAGGAGCTGAAGGATCTTCCTCAGCCATAGCCAAGTTAGCCAGTCTTGAGCATCATGGACAGTAGGGTTTTTTCCCCAGTTTATCATGGGGATTTTTCAGCCCACAAAGCAGGCAAACCGGCCTTGAGAACTCAACACCACAGACATAGCATACACCGGAGCCAAGAGCTGACCACCTTTTCCTGGGAATTTGAGGTTCAATGAGTAATAAACCCTCGACACCGCAAGGGAAAAGAGGGTTTATTAATAAAGAAGATGAGATAAAGCATATCTCCTCAGGTTATTTTATCTATATAATTTCTATTTTTTTTCTCTATTTTTAAGGTTTGGATTTCCACAATGTATAGTATTAATGCCCTCTTTATTTAAATTTATCCTTATTTCTCATTAAAAAATTATTTCATCAGATACTTTCAAATTCCATAACTGTGATATTAATTAACTCAACATCATAGTTAATGTAATAAATCTTGACATAAAGTAAAAATCATGTTTTTTGTTAAAAATCAATATGTTGCAGCTACAATGCAACAGATATAAACTTGAAAGACTTTTCTTAGAATCAACAGCAAAATTGTTAAGCAGCCTAATGTTAATAAATATGGATGTGTTTAACTTCCCAAGATTTTTGGAAGCTTTAATCCTTAGGCCTCTTGTCCAGTAGCTAAGGCTAGTCAACAGCACCCCCTCATAGGATTTTAGGCCTTGAGTCTAATTTCTTCCACTTATTGTTTTGATTTGTGTGTGTGCTTATAAAATTTTGAGATTGTATCTCTGACAATGTCTCTGTGATAGAGATGAAATATAGGATCTAATAAACTTATTTGATTGTTCCTATGTGCTGTATTCTTTCCATTAAACCTTACAATGAATTTAAACCAGCACATAAGCCTAAATACCAGAGAGTCAGTAATATTCTTAGGTCTCTGTAGTCCCCTTTCTGAAAAAAAGAAAACATTTTCTGCCTCAATAAAAATATCTTTGCTGTTCTGTATGTTATACTTATGTGTTATGTTATTTTGTCTGTTAACTATATAATTCATGCAAGGAAATAAATTTAACTCATGTTATAATTTTTTATTCAGTAATATGAATGAACAAGCATTAATTATTGTTTAGATTATATTTGGTCATTCAAACATATAATTAAAATGAAATATATATTGATGTTTAATTTATACGATAGTGTTACTCCATTTTCTCTGTACTAGCCACTTGGAGTTTTTTTCTCTTACCGTTATAAGCCCTGAAGAAGCTGGACAGCCCTGTCAACGAAACTTGTTGGTATTAGTAGTTTATAAATCATGGTCAATTAAAGGTCAATATATATTTCATTTTAATTATAAGCATTAATTATATTAGTACTGTTGCCTCGTGTAAATTGACAATATGCTTTTAATCTTTATTTTCAATTATCCATTACATCAGTAGCAGGAAGACTGATTTTCTGACTGTAGATAAATGGGAGATTACTGTATATGCACATAGTTGCACATCTGCAGTTCATAATTACATTCATCAAAATGATGCTCTAGTAATTTCTGTTTTTATTTAATGAAATATTAGTGTCCATGAGCATTTATTATTTAGCCATTTGAATTATAATGCAGATTACATATTTCATATAAATATATAAAACTACAAGTATTTGAACACAGTATGTTAGTTTTTCTTTGACAAGATATATGAACCCATTTTCTGATTGGGCTACACTTATTTTTTTCAGTACACATGCAAAGAATCCTATATCTTTAAATAACTCTCCTAGAAAACCAAATTAATTTTATTATCACTGCTTGAAACTATACTCTTGCAGTACATTTGACTGCCAAGTAATTGACAGTATTGAAAAACAAATTTGGTTTTTTAATGCAACTTAGAATTGGGAAATAGTTTCTTTCTGTATAAGCAGATGTCTTTATCTAGCAAAAATAAACAAAATATGGTGTGTGTGTGTGGGTGTGTTATTTTTATTATTATTTTTAAGTTTCAACCATTTTTATTTATAATGGGCCTCTTTTAATTAAATATTTCATTTGACCAAATTCATTGATCTCTGTCAAATAAACCCATCAAAAATGTTGAAAAATTCTCTGCTTTTTATATTAAGTTTGACAAATATAAAATTCCAAAATAAAGTTTAATATAAGTTGAAATTTTAATTGATACTAAAATAGAATACAACTCTGAAATTGAAATAACAGAGATTATACTTCTTGAGGTGGGATTCAATTTTTTTTTTTTTTTTTTTTTTTTTCAATAAAAATTTTGAGATGATCATCAGTATAGATAATGTTAAATTATATTTTAATAACATGTTTTTAATAAGTTATATGGTTTTAATAAGAAAAAAACTACAGAAGTTTTGAGATTGGAATAAGCATTCTAAAGCATTATTTGTGCAGTGTTTCAGCTTTTTCCTATGTTTTTCCTAAAAAAAAAAAAAAATAATAATCATTTAAACCCCCTCTCCCATTTATATTAGTCTGTTAGTATAGTTTGTTTACCAGTTATATCTCGACTAGAGAAAACCTCTTCCTACTTTTAGTAGATCATCCATATATCTCCTTTATCAGTAACAAATAAATAGCTTCTATGGGTAAAGAGTAAGAAACAGTTATTGCTTTTACTCTTCTACTGACATAATTTAAAAATCAACCCACATCTAGCCTATCTCACAAAAGGTGGATCTTCATCAACTACTTGCAGACCATTTGCTCTGGTTTCATTGCTTTTCAAAATAATAGTGAAATCCATTAACAGCCAACTTCTGCACTACCTGAAATAAAACTTTTATCATTCATCCCTCTGAATAAGTGTTACACAAAGAGTTTAAGAAACACAAGTTATTGCTATTGAAATTTCAAAGGTATTTGCTCATATCTGGTGCAAAAGTCTTCTGAGCAACCTTCTTTCTTATGGGATTTTTTTCACTGATATCCTACTTCTCCTTTGAATATTTACTGCATGTGTAGGTGGATGGTTTTTTGTCCTTCAACTTTTTGCATGCTGAAGTATCAAATTTTGTTCTTTTCACACACACACACACACACGTACATTCTTGCTTTTGATCCATTCTTCTGCTCTACTGCTTTTCTCCTAACACTTTTTGAAATTTTTTATTTCTCTTAAAGAATATTGAAATTGCAGTGTTACTGCTAAATTCTTAATAAAGCTTCTGTTAGCCACTTAGCAACACAGTGAACTTGCCACAACAGCCCATGGCAGAACTTTATTACCCATTGATGTAATTGTGCAAAGCAAAAATTATTATTTCACTTATTTAAATTATCTGAATGCTGTTTTGCTCTCCTGGTGTAATTTTGGCATTAATTACAACTAAACACAAACAGTGACATACTACTAATAATATTAATATGTTAGCATCTGTATGATTAGCTGGAGCTTCAAAGTAGTGAAATAGTCTGGTAAAGAAATTATTAACATGATTCAACGAAATCAAATATTATATAGTCTTTATAGTAATATTAATTAATTAATCATTCTAATTTTACAAACTATACATCTTTATGTACTCGAAATATTGTCCATTGTCACAAGCAACCATCAAAGTCCAGTATTTGGTCAGTTAATTAACATATCAAATTTAATTCTTAGTAAAATTTATTCTTAAGGTGTTAATTGATAAATAAAAATATAATGAACAGCATAAATACAGTCAAGAAAAATAATAATGAAAAGTAGTGGGAAAAGTTTACCAATGAAGTAGAATGTTTCACTGGTATACTTTTCTCTCTAGCAGACTGTGTTAAGTGTTAAAAGTTGCAAAAGAAGTAATAATCTACTATTGTGTAAAAACCAGCCAAACAAACATAGTTTCACAATTATCTGGCACCAGCCCTCTATTAACTGGCCAACTCCATCTCCATCACATCCAATCTTAGATGAGACCTGGAAGCATAGTTATTAAAAAATAAAATAAATGTTTTATTGTTCTTCCAAGTCAAACAAACTGAGTTAACTGATTTGCTTTATCTCTGCCAAATACCACTATTTGAGAGAGAGAGAGATTACTATATTAACTCAATTCTTACACCTATTAAAGTATTTTTGGAGCATTTCCTGATGTTATATCTGTAAGACTTAGGTGTATCTACGTATCCAAACTGACAGTGCTAATTTGTGAGTGTTATCTTAAAAGTTAACATCTTTTTTTCTGCCATTTTTGCGTTGTTGAATAGTGTATGTGTGTGCACACATCCTTTCTTAGTCAACTGCAAATGCAGTTTATTATGTTGCCAATGATGTGTACTGTTGCATCAGTAAATATGATCTTGAGTATATGAACAACTAATCCCTTAAATGCCAATCTTGATATCATTTTCCAGCAAGAGAAAGATAGCTTTAATCAATTTTATATGTAGAAACTTGATTGGACATCATTCCTCCTTAATATTGTGAATAGGCTTGAAGGTTAGATAATCAGCTAGCCCTGCTGATACATATATTTATGTATCAGCAGGGCTAGCTGATACATAAATACGCTACATGTATTTACTTTATAGTACTTTTTCAGACTACGTCAGGTTTCCAATAAGCAGGATTGTGGGTCTTATACTCAGTGATAAAAATTAGCTATCACCTTTGCATTTACATCTCAGGCATCACCATTCTTCTCAAAACTGAATAATTGACTAATAAGTCCCACGTGCCAACCAGCAGGCTGTGGGATATGAATCACAGCATGGGCATGAAGTTTGTAATTGTGTGAGACCACTGTACTGCTTAGTGGAGGCCTGAAGTGGCTTGGAAAAGTTTCATGTTTGGTCTCTAGAGCTTGGTTTCTGAAGCACTTAAAAATAAATTAAAATACTAAAAAATATATAAAATTGATAAAATTAAAAAAAAATAAATTAAAAAAATCCTTTTTCCAGTGTACTATAGGTTTATAAAAAAAAAACTTTTGTGGTTAGGAATCGCATATAAAACAGTCCAATTTTCAGTCTGTACTTGAAATCACCTTGCTAACTACTGCTCCTCTCCAACCCTTCTGCCCATTTGTTCTACAGAATGGATTTCTGCATTATTATTTCCCATCTACAGTCATTTATTTAAGAGGAACATAAATAACTTTCTCCTGAGAACCTATCCCTTTTTCATCTACAGTAATACCTTTCATAGATGAAACTGCTATATTAAAAAAAATAAAAGTTTCTTATATAATCAAAGACTATGTTACCATCAGTTTTGATCATTTTTTTTGGACTCATGAATTTGTGTAATGTAATGTACACAGCTCCGTTGCCAAATACTGCACTTTTTAATAAAGCATATTTTCTAGGTATATTTGAAGACCATCTATTTGAACAGATGCCACTTGGACTTACTCTTCGCAACTTAAACTGGAATCCTTTTTGTTCTGTTGATTAAGCTGAATGAGATGCTCTAATCAGTGATCTAACATGAATTGTCCATTTGTCTATCTGAATAACATATATCTCTCTCCATTCTCTTTGCATTTTTAATTCCCGATTTTTTTTTTTTTAAGCTCCTTCCAAGTATACCTGCATGTTAACTCTCCTTTTTGTAACTCAAACCTAAACCTCATTCATCCTTTCCTGTAGAATGCTCTTTCATCAGCTACTCTACTTGTGTCATTTGGCATTATAATGGTATCAAGCAGGATGACTTCTGTCATTTCTGTTGTAGAATTATTGCTTCTATTTTACAATTTCAAACTCTCTAGATCACTGAAAAAATCATAAACTCAGGTTTTTCATCCTGCAAAACACACAAAATATCCAGAACAGTCAATCTGGAATGAAAACATTCATCCCTTTTTCTGTCTACATCTCATATCTTGAAAACAAGTATGCCAATATAAAAAGAAAAACTTAGCATATTGCAAGTGATTTGCGATAAAATTCCAGCGATACCCTTGGTCTCCATTTAAGTTCCAATTTTCACACACAGAAAAAATGTATTTTACCCTTTCAAGAAAAGGACAAAAAAAAAAAAAAAAAAAAAACCCTCCTGTTCCAAACAGCAGTCATTATTTTTGGTCTCTTGCCAGTATCTTCTGCTTTGCTGTGTTTCTTCTGATTTCATATTTTTGTAATCGTAACATCACTCAAGGACTAAACTGATTTGGTATCAGTTTCCTTCTTTAACTCCTCTGTAGATGGTTTCATCAAATCACTTCCTACTGTATCAAAAGAAAAAGATGCATGTACTACATGTATCCTATGGTGTCGTTCAAGAAAAACATCAAAAAAATCTTGAATAGCCTAGATATCAAAAAAAAAAAAAACTTTCCTAGTCCTGATGGTATCACCCCAACTTAAAAGTGCTACAAAACACATATCCTATATCTAGTTGAGAAGCTCTTTCATACTGTGTTGATACTGCTATTACACCATAATATAACACACAAAATGGCTGTATATTCAGCTCATTTAAAAAAAAAAAAACTACAATTCATTTCTCACCTAATTTCTGTCTAAAATAATGATGATCATTAGCAGTCAACTTCTTCACCAATTGGATGCCCATTAATTCTGTAGTAAAAAATGGCAGAATTTGATATGTGAACTTTCTCTGATTTCACAGGAGAATGTGATGATTGTTCTAGAGCTTATGAAAAACCAATTTTTTTTTTGTTTAAAAAGGAAGTTTTATTTGAAAAATGATTAATTAGATCAGTCTTTTTTCTTTGTACCTTAGTTTCATTGGCATAAAAGTAATAAAAGCAAAAATATTTTCAAAGTTTCAAATAATAATAATAATGAAACATTATTATTATTACATGACACCTCCAGGGAGTCCAAAGAATCATTGAGGGAGGGCACCTACTCTACATCTCTCTGTCTCCAACAACTGCAACTACCATCATCATCATCTACACCAATGCCATCTACTGCCCATCACCACCACCACTAGATTTTCACAGACAATCGCAAACATCCATGCCAACGGCAGGATTCAAACCCACAAGCTTACTTTTCGCAGGAGAGTGGATACGCTAACCACTCGGCCAACCAGGCTGGCAATTATTATAGAATAACAATGTTAAAAATGGAAATATATCATAAATAGAATACTACAACCTCCTCCACATGCTCATATAACAAAAAAAACACAAAGTATCACAATAGAAATTCAAACTCTACACATCAACGTACAATTAATTTTTCAATTTACATTGATGTTGAAGCTAGTAGTTATACAGTATAAGATGTAACAAAAAATAGAAATATGCCATACACAGAATATTATCTTATTAGTTTGCACTTTTTATTTGCCATCCAGTCATTTTCGACTCTTGGTGATCCTGTGAACAAAGGCTCTCCATCCCACTCGGCCTCTTATCCTTTCTTTCAGTAATTGTAAGTCAAGTTGGTAAGTTCTTTTATGTTTTCCATCCAACTCTTTTGTCATCTTCCTCTTCTTCTCCTTCCCTCAATCTTCCCCAGCATAACTGCCTTTTCCAATTTTTATAAAAATTAAGTAGATATTAAATCCAGCATTATTTCAAAGCCAAATACAGAAACTATAAAAGTTTCATATTAAATTTGACCAGAGAGCTTATGGGAACACATTCGCTGGCATTTACGAGTTGCCCTAGCCAGACCTAATAGGTGACAATGACCATTATCAAGCATTCATATATTCACCTCCTGTTGGTCCATTTTGATAAGGTTTCACTGGCCTGACAGCTTTTTCGAACTTATTGGTTCATCCTCAGAGACCAGGCAGAAACCTTAAAGAATCTCTCTTGCAATACTAAGGAACTTGAAATCGACGACGACGAAAGGTGTATTTTCCATAAGCGAACTCTCTGTTGGTGCGTGAAAGTATTTACTAAAATTAAGAGCCAAAAGGCTTCAGTTCGGTGATGCAAAATTTATAGTTCGAAACAGCCGTTAGGCCAGTGAAACCTTATCAAAATCAACCAATAGGAGGTGAATATACGGACGCTTGATAGCAATCGTCATCATCTATTAGGTCTGGGTAGGGTAACTCGTAAACGCCGGCGAATGTATTCCCGTAAGCTCTCTGGTCAAATTTCATGCAAAACTTTTACAGTTTCTGTATTCGCCATTTGAAATAATGCTAGATTTAATATCCACTTAATTTTTATAAGTTTTGCATCGCCAAACTGAAGCCGTTTGGCTCTTTATTTTAGTAAAGCCTTTTCCAATGATTCGTTAAGCTTCCTCATATAATCAGGAAAAAACACAAAAAAAAAAGAAAAAATTAGAAAAAATACACAATCTTTATTCATGATAATCCATTTCCAAACAGATCTCCAGTTCATATTTCCTTGCGTGGCTGCTTGTTGGAAAAATCTTGTAGAAATTATGACAGTCTACATCTAGTAGGCTCAAGACCGATAAAGATATCTTTTTTTTAAGAGGATTAATTCCAAAGGTTGTTGTATAAGAGAGAGTGCCATGGCTACTAAGTTCATTTCAGTAGGCCTTCCTTACCTCCTCCTCCTTCTCTTTAGATCCAAAGTTAATGGTGTTCCAGCATCAAGGCTGTACTTGAAATAGATTTTTGCCTAAAGTGGAAGTGTACCATAGCCATTTAATGTTGATCCATTGCCCTTTTTCTCCTTCATTGTGAAGGTTTCATTTGACCAGTACATCATTAAGAAGCTGGCCTGGTTAGCATATCTGCTCTCCAGCCAAAAAGCTGTGGTTTCGAATCTCCCCCCCCATGGGCATGAATGTTTGTGATTGATTGTGAAAATACTAGTGTTAGTGATGGGCAGATGGTGTTGGTGTAGTTGGTAAATTGAGTGGAGAGTTGTAGAGTAGGTGCTCTCCCTCGATGAGTCTCTGGACTCCTGAGGTGCCACATAATAATAAAAAGTTGTGAAGAAAACAAGGAATTAATTCTTCATTTCAGTGACTTTGAAATGAAGAATTAATTTTACTACTTTTATCTCTGATCATCCTTATGAACTGGCACCAGTCTCTAGGTAACTTCAAACCAGTAAAACAACTTTAACATACCAGGTTTTGTCATCTTGTAGCTTTCTTGAGAGAGCAAGAATCTACAGAAAACTCAAGTTGAAAAAAAAAAGAAAAAGTGACATCAACATCTCCATCTTTATTCAGAATTAATCAATATAATACAGATTTTGACATTCTGTATTCACAGCAGACTTCTAGGAAGCTATCATGAGGTTTAGAGAAATCTGTGCAATAGCGTTTATTTTCATATACTTTTATTTTCTCTATGGGAGTCCTTCCTCCTACGATGAGTCCTTGAACTCATTGACCATTCTTGCTATCAGGCAATGCATTCCAAAGTTCAACCACCCTCCATGCAAAGAAGCCACTCCTCATCCTCTTGCTCACAGCTCTTCCTTTCGTAACTTCCCGGGATGGCCCCTTGTCATTGTTCCTTCCTGCTGTTCCACCAAGCAAAAGATAGTGTTCAACCCCAGTGTCAACCCTGTAACTACCTCTCAACAGTTTAAAAGTCTCAATTATATCACCTCTCCTTCTTCTATCTACCAAACTCTGCAGTCCACATTCCCCTCAGCCGATCCTCATAACTAACATTCTATACCTTTCCACAGTTAATTTATCCCCTTCAGATCCTGTGGACCAAATTTGAGAACAAAAGTCTAAGTGTGGTCTGATCAGGGCCTTATTTTTTAATTTTTCATTAAAATAAAAAATTAAAATATAAATAAATTTAAAAGCACATCCCTTTGCAGACATGTATAATGCTATGCATTATGGGAAGGGTCCAAAAAAGATTTGCTTTGCATTATGGGATACTAAGGCAAGTGATGTGAAGTCATCAGCCTCTTTACACAAGTTGCCCCAGTCCTGAAAATAGTTCAGGTGCAAACTTGTTTACTCACACTTGGATAAAGGATTAAACCAAGAATATAATTTCTCCGTATCTTTAATTTATAGTATAACAAAGTGGAAAAACTTACAACAATGATCAGGGTCTTAAACAATGGAACGATAACTTTTATCTCTGCAGGTCAACGTCCTTCTCAGTATTGCAGCAATCTTCTGGGTTTCCTTCACCACCTTTGCAATATGTTCCCTGAATTTCAGGTTTCTATCAATCATCACCCCCAAATCTCTTGTCTCCCCCTTCTTCCTCCAGTACAGCTTCTCCAATTGAATATGCAACGTCCCATCGATGTATCCTACACTTCAAGACTTTACATTTTGCTGCATTAAACCGACATCCCCATTCATTTGCCCATCTGTCTAGTTTATTCAAATCCTCTTGCAGGGCTGACACATCTGAACTATAACTAATAACCTTTCCCAGCTTCACATCATCTGCAAACAACTGAATATCAATATCCCCCTGCAATTCACTGACAATGTCATTGATATAAAGGTTAAACAATACAGGTCCCAGTACTGTCCCAGCCTCCTTGATATTGCCCCACCATACACAACTCTCTTAGACCTATCACACAGCCAATCCTGAATCCAATTGACTAACCCGACATTTAAACTCGTGCTGCAACTTAAATATCAGCTTATCATGTGGCACTGTCAAATGCCTTTGCAAAAAAAAAAAAAAAAAGACAGTATATGCCTTTCCCTCATCAACCACTCTTGTCACCTTATTATAAAAGGCAATCATATTACTAAAGCAAGAGTGCTCCCTTAACAAATCCATGTTGACTCTCACAGATAACATTACCCTCATCTGCTGAACACTGTATATGGTCCCTCACTAATTTCTCCATCTTAACAACTACTGATGAAACACAAACTGGCCTATAATTAGACACATTCTCTCAAAACCCATGGCAAAATAGCATTTAGTCCCACAGCTTTACTAACATCCAGAGTACTCGGTATTTGGAACACACCTCGAACCAGTCCTATCCCCTCTAGTATTAAAACCTACTTCTCCAGGATGAAATACTCCAATAAAGTGTTTATTGAGCAACTGCACTATGTCCTCTACATCAGTCACTCTATTCCCATTTTTATCCCACAGTGTCATTTCTCCTCCTACTGGCCACATAGCTAAAAAACTTCCCTAGGATTTTCTTTGGATCTTAGGGCCAATTTCTTCTCATATTCCAGTTTTGCCTTCCTTACCATACTAGTCACTCTCCTGGCCTGAGTCATATTCTTCAAGCATCTGCTCTCCACCACTGCCCCCTCTCCTTATATCTCTTCCATAACCTCTTTTTCATCTGCAGTTCCTGTTTGATATTGTTTGTCATCCACTTTACACCAAAATGTGTCCTCCTCTTCTTCATTCGTGGAATACAGCTTATTGCTGCTAACAAATATTCCTTCACAATTTCCTAAGCACTAATGATATCATGGCCTTGGAACTGCCCCAAGTTGATATCTAAGACTACTATAATCACCTTATAATTCCACATACGTTCCCTTCGCTTTGATACTCCTACATATCTATTCATCTTCCAAATCAAAACCACATGGTCACTCTCTCAACATGGTGGCAGATATATCATCTCAGTTATAATCAGCTCTTCTGATTCTATGACCAAATCTAAAAACTCTTGAACCTCTTGTTCCCTCTATTACATGTTGCCTAAGACATTTGTCCCTCAAGAATTCTAGAAATTCCATTCTCTTATTACTACATGCATTTTCCTCTTCCCAATTTATACGGCTGTAGTTAAAATCTCCCATAACAATCATTCTTCTTGCTCTTGCCAAGCTCAACTGCCTAAACATCTCCTGCTCCCTACCCTCTGTGCTCCTTGACTTGTAGCAACACCCAACTAAATATCCTGTCTTGCCCACTTCTACCTCACACCATATGCTTTCAAAAATCACTAGTGTCACTGCCTTCCTAAGCCTCCACTCTTAGAGGACATAAGTCATCACTTATCATAAGCAGTACTCCACCACCCTATTTTCCCTTCCTATCCTGCTGAAAAATGCTGTACTCTGCTACTTCTATTCCTGTTATTTATATACTGTTATTTTCAGTATGAGATATATGTACTTTCATTTCATTAAAATTAATTACTGTGTTTATCATGTATTGTTTATACATGATAAATACGGGTACCTTTAAAGATTAGTGTTTGACATTTCTAGAGCATGTAATCAAGTTTAGCATAGCGGCCTCTTCAATATAAACTGCCATTCTGTTTATAATTTGGTAGTTCCTTCTCTTCTCTGGCCACTCATTCTGTGTAGTTGATAACTCCCTCTCTTTCAGTATTTTTTATGTATAAAAATGATAAAAAGATAATAATATTAAAATGAAATTATTAAGATTTATAATTGTTTTGTACAAGAATCAGTGCCATGTTGGTAAAATTAGTTCCATAGAATAAATTGATAGGAGTTTAACCTAAATGTCAGAATAGTACTTAACTGTAAACAAGATAGTTGTTGGAACAAGATATTTTTGTTATTGTTTTGTCATTTATTGATAATATTTATGATATACTTTTCATATTGATTAGTAAAGCTAAAACAGAATATGAGGAAGAAATGAAGGATTCAAGTGTTAACTGCAAAAATCCAAAGACTAAATCAACATAAGTTGAAGTAGCAACAATAGCCAGTATCTGAAAAAGGCAAAATTTAATGATTTGGCATGAGATAGGGTTAAGAAATATGACTCTGAAAGCAGAATCTCTTAAAAAAATTAGTCCAGAATAGTAGTAGTAATATCCACTGAGCTACCATTTTGGCATATGCATATTATTTTGTTAATGTTATTTATTAAACGATATCCACATGATCATCATGGAGAAATCCTTTTTTAACTATGATGTCTGAAGAACATTTTTGTGTACTTTTTTTAATACAGAAAAAAAAAATTGATAATATTATAACAGTGCAAATTCTTTGGCATCACACTCCTGCATGTGGAGTAAAATTATGACTAGGCTACTTGTATTTAGGGGCAGATATCTTTGCATCAGATTGCCTTGGTAAGTCGAAGTCATAAATATTATGTCTAGTATCTAGTCATCTCTTAAGCCCTGTAGCAAGCTTGTAACTAGTTTTCACTTTGTGTCATCTGATTTATAGAAACAGCCATTGCATTTGTCACGGCTGGTTTGTCATGTCAGATGTGTTCAATTCTTAGACTTTTTTTTTTCCCTGCTATTTTGTATTTCTGTGCACATTTATTGGTTCTTCACTTTCCAGATTATAAGTCTTACGATATTTTTGGTCCCATTATTAAATTCAGTGTACTAAGTGGTAAAAATCCTTTAGGTAACTAATTTGAGAGTTCTGTGAATAAAACGATCATCTTCTCCTTTAAGAATATTCAGGTAGGTTTCCTGGTCAGTATTCTTTCTGAAATAAATTTTAATTAGAAAATAAACTAAACAGTTGATTTTTAGTCTTAAGTTTGGTTTTATGGTAGCAGCTCTTTTTTTTTTTTTTTAAACTAAACTTTAATAATGGATGAGCATGTCCTTTAGTCTTACCATGGTTTTATGGTAGCATCTCTGTTTTTAGGAGGGATGCAAAGAGGAGTGCATATCAATACTTGAGGTAGAAAAAGCCATCAAAAAATTGTAATGTGAAAAGGCAGTGGAGTAGATAATATTTGACCATAAATGCATAGCTATAGAGGTACAAAAGTTTTGCACTGCATAATTCAGTCAGCCTGGTCAGAAAGGTTGAATTCCCAATGATTGGAGTAGAACTCTCATATACCCATTTATAAAAAGAGAAGTAAAAGTGAACATGAGAATGACAGAGAAATTTCTCTAGTAAGTGTTCCAGGTAAGATTTATGAAATCATAATTGAAAAGATGTTGAGAAAGATGGTGGAAGAGAAACTTGGAGAAGAACAAGCTGTGTTCAGGCTAAATAGAGGTTGTCGAGATCAGATTTTAAGACAAATAGTTGAGAAATCGTGGGAATATGACATTGTATCCAAAGAAAGGCTTTTCAAAACACTACAATTATATGGGGTGAATAGCACTATATAGTCTATATTTAAATTGTTAGAATTTCCTTTAGAATTAAAGGAAATACAGTAAGATGGCTTAATGTAAAATAAGGTGTAAGACAAGGATGCACATTATCTCCACTTTATTCATCCTTTATATGGGTTACATTATGAAAGAAAGTGGCATTAGGCCTGATGTTAGAAATGGATTTGTCAAACTTAGCTCTTTGCTTTATGCAGATGATGTTGTACTTATAAACACATCTAGTGCAAGTCTAGGATTCTCTAGCTAAATTGAATAACAGCTGTAACAAATTTTGCATGGAAATCAGCAATAAAAACACCAAAACTATGAAAATAAGCAGATGCATAGAAAGCTTCAGCTGCATTCTGAATGGAGATCCTATAGAACAAGTAAAATATTTCAGCTATTTAGCCACAGTTTTTAGTGAATATGGCAGGTTAAATCTGGAAATAGACAGGAAAGGTTAGCAAAATAGATGTTTGATGCCAAGATGGCAGGAAAGAGACCCAGAGGAAGACAAGTGTCTAGGTATATTGATTCGGTGAGAAGTGCTTTAGAAGAATGAAATGTTAGTTACAGTAATATTAGAATGCTGACATATATAATAGACTGATATGGAGGAAAATTGTTGATAGGAGATTAATAACAATCTCCTATCAACAAAGATTAATAATAATAATCATGTAGTGCTTTCATAGTAACCTGAACAGCCCTTGGGAGTACATATCAGGAAATTGATGATGATGAGCTCTGTTTTTACTGAACTTGAAGCATGAATGAGCATGCCTTTGACTTAGCTTTTTAACGAATGCCTTAAGATGTGACAGTTTCTGTAAATTGCAAAAAATGAAATTGTGATTATTTAAAGGCAGGTGTCTGTTTATGTAGATCAGTATATGTGTATTTCTGGATTTGTGGTTATGGAGAAAGTAACGGGAGCCAGAATGTTAATTTGCTGAAGATGCATTGTGTGTTATGCATGCCTTTGACTTAGCTTTTTAACGAATGCCTTAAGATGTGACAGTTTCTGTAAATTGCAAAAAATGAAATTGTGATTATTTGAAGGCAGGTGTCTGTTTATGTAGATCAGTATATGTGTATTTCTGGATTTGTGGTTATGGAGAAAGTAACGGGAGTCAGAATGTTAATTTGCTGAAGATGCATTGTGTGTTATCAGGAATTTAGCACCTTTCTGCTTAATCGTTTTAAAAGAAGTTATAAGTCATTTCGATTTGGGTTAGGTATAATAAAAGTATTATATAGATTTTGCAGAGATGTTTGATATGATGTCATAACATAAACTTTTTCTTAGATTGAGTAATTTGTGAGCTGATGGATGTTTAGGTTTGGGTTCATTTCCTTTTTTTAATATGTATATTGATGACATGGTGGATAGAGTTTTGGGAGATACTCTCCCTGACCTCAATAAGTATGAATGTATTAATTTACCTAAATTTTGGGAACTAGTAATTTTAAAACTACCTTCAGTCCAGCAGACAAGACTACTGCTATCTATAACTACAGAGATGCACTGTAGAAAATGCATAAGTACCATAAGAAAAGTTTGTGAAAGTGAATTTCTTTTAAAACAGTTGTTCTTATCGACTTTGTTTGGGATTTTTCTGTTACAGTGAGTGAGTTTGCTTTAGTGAAAAACAAACTGCAGTTGGTTTTTGGGTGGTGATAAATGTATTAATTTACCCAGCTAGAAGACTGGTGGAAGGTGTTTATAGCATTATTTTGTGTCAGTCTATTCTGAATAGACAAATTCCATCAGTACTCTGGAAAGAAGGGAAGCAAACAACTTTAAAATTCCTTACCACGCTTTTCAACATCATTAAATCAGGAGAAATACCAGAAGATTGGAGAACAGGAATTATCATACCAATTTACAATAAAGGTGATAAGAAAAATTGTAAAAATTACAGACCAATCACATTACTCAACCATGCTTACAAAATATTTACAAGAGTATTACAGAACCGACAGGCTTCAGAAAAAATCGCTCCACATTGGATCAGATCTTCATAATACAAATACTGGGAACATAACAAAAATATCTATTACTGTTTTATAGGTTTTAAACAGGCATTTGATTCATTAAATAGAGTAACTTTATTAAGAATATTAAAACAGAAAGAAATCGATGAAGATACCCTAGACTTCTTAGAAAAATATTATAGTCTCACAGAAGCAATAATTAAATTTAATAGTATAACAACAGATAAAATAAACATCATTAATGGAGTAGCCAAAGGATGTCACATCTACCTAGAGGATATGGTTAACCAAACCTTGGAAGCAGAAAAAGGGGTCAACCTAAATGGTTATAACCTTAATAATATAAAATATGCAGATGACATTGTAATGATAGCAGACACAAAAGAAAACATGATGAACCTAATAACCAAACTAAACAATATGGCTAAAGAACACAGCATGACCATAAATACAGACAAAATAAAAATCTTGGTAATTGGAAAAAAACGAAGAAAAAGTAAACTTCTCCTTGAATGGATCAACAATTGAACAAGTAAAACAGTTCAACTATTTAGGAACAGTAATAACAAAACACTTAGATACCATGACCACTATTAAACATAGACTATAAACTGCATGGTCATCATTTAATAAGCTAGATAAAATCTGGAAAAATAATAAAATCTCCAAACCTCTAAAATTAAAATTATATAATGCAATTATAATTCCCACTGTGCTATATGGTTTAGAAACTTGGACACTCATGAAGGCAGAAATACAAAAATTGGAGGCTTTTGAGATGTCTCAGAAAAATACATAAAACAAAGAATGACTCAAACAAATAAAGTAAAAAGACTCTCATTAATAGAAAAGATCAAAAGAAGACAACTTCAGTGGTATAGACATGTCGAGAGAATGCCACCAAAAAGACTACCCAACCTCGCTCTGTATGCAAGATTAGAAGAAAAAAGAAGACCAAGAACTAAATGGATAACAACTATAAAGGTCAACTCTGGATTACAAACCTATAGACAGCTCACCAGAAGTCTCCATGCAAGAAATCGAGACTCCTGGAGGTTGTTGTGGAAACATGGAAGACTCAGCCTGTCCCCGATGGAAGCGGACAGTAAGTAGAAAGTATTTTGAATATTCTTAGGTTGTGGAATTCAGAAATGAGATTGGCAGTTTTGCATTATTTGGATGAAACTAGATTTCAATGTTATGGAGGAGGTAGATATAGTAAAAGATGTATTAGTGAATAATTGTAGTTTTGGAATCACATGCTATACATTGTTAAACTGTCATTGAAGACCATGGCTATTATGATAAGAACTCTAACCAGCAAAAATAAGGTGTTTATGTTCTGCAAAATAATGGTAGTAAGAGAAGAAAGAAATATCATAAGGATAATATCAGGATTACATAATGTAAAAATGCTTAAATTGCTATCATCCTTTTTTTTTTTTTTTTTTTAATTGTGTTAATTCACACCATCATAATAGGACAAAATGAATGTTTATGTTGTTGGGCAGACAGAAAGAATTGTTAACATCTGCGTTGAAGAACAAAAAAAATATCTACCATCATTATGGCGTCAGGTCTGGCAGCACCATGTTTTTGACACTTTCACATTCAAATACAAGAAGACAACAATCCCACACAGAAGCCATTACAATCTGAAAGGTTATGTTAGAGTTCATCAGAAGTAACAAAGTACTCTCCCTGACCTCAATAAGTATGAATTTATTAATTTACCTAAAGTTTGGGAACTAGTAATTTTAAAACTACCTTCAGTCCAGCAGACAAGACTACTGCTATCTATAACTACAGAGAGCACCTGTTAAAACTTAAGTTCTTTCTTAGTTCTAATTATAGTTGAATAGTTTTGTTATACACACTGGGCTGTGGTGCCTAGTATTTCTGAGGCTTTGTGCTCCGAGTACTTATTTTAATTCTCTGAAATATCTGCAGATTTAGTCAATATATAGTTCTTATAATTAATACCAGTAAAAAAGAGAGAGAGAGAGAGAATATATAACATTGCACAAAATTTAAAGACAATGAGCATAGCTTAAGAAGTTTTATTCTGAAGTAAAAGAAATGATTTATGTGTCCTGTACTATATGTTTAAGATGATATTTGCATTAATACTCTTTTCTGTTAGGGCATCTGACATGAAAGTTGTGCAAAGTATACAGAAATAATAGATGAGAAGTGATTTGTTTTTCTAATGGTGAAGGATTGGAATGTATTGCTCTGTAGTTTATGCCTTATGTTCTTTTGAATTATGAGCAAATTATTAATTGACCAATTATTGTCATGCATAAAATAGAATACTGATGTGTTTCACTACCCAATAACACTTTTTTTTTTAATCATTAAATTCCTTATATGTATACCCTGCATGTACAGAATGCATACATTATTACTAACTTCCTATCCAAAATTTTTCTCCTGGCTAGTCTATTCAGGACTTGGATAACATATAGACTAATTTGAATTCCTCTTGATCTTTTTTCCTACCAGACATCAAACATATTTTCTGGTAATCTTCCTTTTCAATTCTGTTTAAATGATCATTCCACCTAAGATTAGTTCAGCTTACACATTTTTGAATGCTAACAATACAACTTCCTTGCTAATCTCCTTGTTCAATTGGGTTCTGCTATTGATACTCTGAGTTCATTCTCCTAATTTTTCTCAGAGTTCTCATATCTGTAGTCTCTATTTTTTATCAACTGTTTTATTTCTAACCTGGCTCTCAGCTCCATAAGTTAAAATTTCTTTGAAGACTTTCTTGTATACAGATACTTGAGTATTTGAATAATTTCTCTCTTATTCCATACAAATTTATTCAGTTGACTCCCTACCATTCCAACTTTGATTATTCAGTTATCTATTTCCTTATTTAATTTGCCATCTTCACTAAAATTGTGTTCTCCATTTGGGATACAGTTTGTTTTTAGTGTTCCTGTCTAGTATCATAGTCTTTGTGTTTTTATTGCTTTTTTTTTTTTTCATGCCAAATTACAGCAGTTATCGAGAAGGAATCATGCACTGTATTTATTTAGAAGTATAGCATCATATTCATGAAGTAAAGAATTGAGATCAACATCTCCATTTTTCATATCGGACCTAATTAATGCCATCTTTCACAATGTCACTAACTTAGATGATGTATGCATGACAGTGGTATAGTGTGCATTCTCGTCTCATCCCTGATTTTATCGCACCATCTTTTGATACCTCATTCAATTTTAATTGCTGACTTCCAGTTTGAATATAAGCTATGTATTTCTTGATATAATGTTCGATTTACAATATAATTGTAGCATTTTGAGCAGCTTTTCTCTTGGCACCTTGTCATGTGCCTTTTCCATATCTACAAAACTTAGATACATGTCCTTGTTACATTCTCATGATGTCTCAACTATTTGTTTTAATCACCTAACTGGCAATTATGGATAAAATATGCATCCTCATACGCTTCTTATCCCTCATCTATTTCAATGTAATATCAATGGTATTAAAATTTTAATATGCACTTCGCATCCAGAATAACCTTGACATCTATATCTTGGCCAGTAGCATGGTTAAAGTGAAAATTTTATCCAGACAACCTCTATTCGACCTGAACCTTCATGTTTTAGTTTGTCTTACTCAGTATTTCTAAGCCACTTCTCAAGAATGTAGGCATAATCTTAACTGGAACATTCAGGGAAAATTTCTCTGTAATTTTCATGTTCAGTTTTATTTCCCCTTTTATAGTTGGTACTCTGACAGATCTAATCCAATCATCTGGAATTCAACCTTCTAATATTCTGTGCAGCCACTATAAAATTTTGTTTCAAATTATAGACCAATCAGCATCTCAGATGTGGTAGATAAAGTATTGGAGAAATTGAAAGACAGAATTCCTGACTGGGTGGAATAGGAATATGATACACTGTTAAGGGACAACATGGTTTTGTGAAGGGTAGGTTTTTCCTTAATAATTTGCTTACTTTTATAATCATTGGATAAGGGAAATAGCTACTCAGTGATATTGCTAGATTTTTCAAAAGCATTTGACAAGCAGATAGACCTCTATTGCATAAATTGAGCAAATTGGAATGGATATGAATCTGGTCATTTGGATTAGAGGGTGTCTGATGGACAGATACCAAAGAGTGGTTTGTGAAGGAGCTGAGTCCAAGAGAAGGCAAGTGACTAGTGGTGTACCACAGGGCTCTTAGTATTTGGTCTTCTGTTGTTTAATTTGTATATCAATGATATACAAAATGATCTGATAGGAAATATTCAGCTGTTTGCTGAATATTTCCTATCTAGTCTAGCTGATGATGCTAAATGGGAAGAGCAATAGTAAATGAAGGCGATGCAGGAAGACTTTAACAAATTAGCAGTGTCGATAAAGGTAAATAAATGGCTGTCAGTTTAATGTAGGCAAGTGGAAAGTGATGCACTGTGTGAAGAGATCAGAAATTGTGTTCTATTTATTTATGGAACTGAACTTCAGGAAACTGATGAGGCCAGGGACTTGGGTGTAATTGGGGACAAGAAGTTGAAGTTTAGAGGGCATATTTTGAAGATAACCAAATCAGCATATCAGATTACTTGGTTGTTGAAGAACACACTAACAAGCAGGAACAGAGATGATATTGTTCTCTATATAAGGTTTTAATAAGGCTACATCTAGACAACTGAGTGAAAAAAAAAAAAGAGACTTGATAGAGGCATTTAAGTTATTAGGGATTTTATCGGATTGACAGTGAAGACTTTTTTTCAGTACATGGCAAGAAGGGGAAAGGACAAGAGTTACCGGCAGAAGTTGTTTAAGAGTATGGTTAACACAAAGGTGTTAGAACTAAGTTTTTTGCTTGGAGGATGGTTGAATGGGTAGAATGAGATTAAGGAGAAGTATGATAGATATTGTGTGAATGATGGCTAGTGTGTGAACAATGGATCTCCCATGATGAGTCTTCATGGGAGATCCATTGTATCTCATATGCAGGTATTTCCATAATAATAAGAATATTTGAGCATAAGTACCTTCCTAGTCAATAATTATAGATGGTAGTCCTTTGGTTGGAAAGAAATGGTTTTAAATCCCATCTAGGACACATAGAATCTCTTCCAATATTTTTCAATTAAATGTTAGTTAGCCAGTCACATACAGAGGTAACCAGGTTTGTTCTCCTTGAAATTTGGGATTTGCATCCCACAAAACAGGCAAACAATCCAGAAGAACACACAATTTACAGCCATTGCACAATGTACAGATAGAATTAATTGCCTTATCATAAGCAGTAATCAGGTTTCAAAGAAGCCATGTCACTTGTCCAGAATAGGCAAATTGAATTACATCTACTGTAACTGCCTTTTCACTTTTCAGGTTTTTTAATGACTTTTTCTACTTCACATACACTGAAGTGCAATTGAATTAGGGATAGGTGATCCCATGTAAATTCTGTACTGAAGCTCCCGCATGTGTGTATTCATGGCCGAAACTGTGGTTATACTTAGCTGTCAGTATTGGCTTCCCGAAGCATTCATCGTGAGAAGTGCAATGGGAAAAGCACAGGATTTAAATGCATTTGACAGAGGACAGATGATAGGTGCCTAATGGAGTCACTCGATCTCTAAGATTGTCAACAAACTCGGTTTTCTTCTATGGCAGTTTCAAGAGTGTTCTGGGAATATGTAAATTCTGGCAAAAGCAGTCACCCAGACAAACTGCAAAGGACAATCAACCTTGAATGATCATGGGTTTTGCCATTTGATCGCATCATATAGAATGACCGACATGAGCCAGACATTATCTCAAATCATCTCCCATCTGAAATGAGGGTTCCAGCTGGAAAATCAGTGCAAGGCCTGTGCAATGTCCACTTCACCATCTCAGCTTCAAGAGCCACTGACCTACAAGAGGTCACTTCTAATGGTATAACAACAGGCTGAACGCTTTGCTTGGAAACATCGAAACTGGATGATTGAAAATTGGCAACATGTAGCCGCGAGTGATGAGTCACGATTTAAACTTCATAGCACTGATGGGAGACTGAGGATATGGCTCTAGCCCCATGAAGCCATGGATCTTGCATGTCAGGTCAGAACTGGAAAAACTAGTGGTGGCTCAGTGATGGCCTGATGTGTCTTCAGTTGGATATCTTTGGGACCTTTGGTATGTTTACCAACGACTCTCAATGTATCCTGGTATGTGGAACTCATGCCCAACCATTTACACCCATTTATGTCCATCATGCATCCCAATATAGATGGCATCTATCAGTAAGACAATTATTCATCTCACAGGTCCAGGCAGGCTACTGCTTGGATCCAGGAGCATTCTGTTGACATTGAAATAATGAAGTGGCCACCTAGAAGCTCTGATTTAAATCTCATCGAAAATCTTTGGGATACTGTCAAGCAGAGTCTTTGGTCCCACCACCGCCGAACTTGAATGAATTGCAGATAGCTCTGAAGGATGCATAGGTAGCCATACCTGTGAAACATTTTCACAAGCTTGTGGCGGCTGTTGTCAGGGCTGGGAGGGGGGATCTACCACATTACTAGGTAGCTATCCCTAACTCATTGGCACTTAAGTGTGTATTGATATGTACTCCTTATTACTTTCTACCACCATTCACCCTCTTTTGTCTAATTTCAAATTAACTATTCCAGACATCTAGAATATTTTTGTTTTCAGATTCCATGACACCTTTATCATCTTTGATTCTCTTACAGTACTCTTTCTTTCACTGATTTTTCAGTATCCTCCAGAACATTCTGTAACCCTCCTGATATTCATCTTCTATTCTTACCAAAGTTTTGATTAGCTACTTTTACACACTGCTTTGCTTTATTACATTCTTCTCTGTATTCTCTTAGAGTACATTCTGACATACCAGGAACTTTTGATACACTTTCTTTTCCATGATTGTCTGTTTAACTTCCTGAGTCTGCCATGGAGTTCTGAGGCAACTTTACATGTTGCATCAGCTCAATCATTCAATGTCTTCTTCTGAATCCGCCAGTGAATCTCCACGGTTTTGTTCTTGTTTACAAACTCTTGTATTTTTTCTCGAATAATTTGTATATTTTAGTGTAAAGTTCACCGCTGAAAGCTGTTTGCCTGTGATTCTTTTTTAAAACTTTCTTATACACCTTTCCCATTTTAATATTTGGTTTTATCTTGCTCAGAATTAAATGGTTATCACTTCCTATATTAAATCTCCTGTGTAGTGTAGTGTCCTTAACTGGCACAAAGAATACTATCAACAATAACATAGTTATTGAGACTTTTGTTATTTTTTATGTCTTTCCTGCCTTTAAATTTGTGCACATCTTTATGTTGGAACATGATGTTAGTAATGAGCTTGTCCATGTCCTGAACAGAAATTCAGCAGGTATACTTACCATAATTATTTTCTTTGGTCTTGTCATCAAATTTTTCTAAAACATTTCTATGTCTGCTATTCATCATCTACTCTACTGTTAAGATTCCCAACAAGGACCAACTTTTTCTTTGTCAGTTCCCTTCTCTAATAACTCAAAATATTCCTCTGGTTCTTCATCAGTGGAGTCTTCTAAGGGACCATAGACAAAAAAGTCTCATTGTCCAATTCTCTATTGTGATGTTTGCTCATATCATTTTAATTGAAACTGCCTATTATCTCTGTTTTTAATAATACTTTAGTTACTCCTTCCTTTCCTTGATAATTTCCTGAACATAATATCATCATCAAATTCCTGATATGTACCCTCAATGGATGTACAGGATATTACTACATGAAAAGGTTATGTCACTACTAACTTCCTGTTGACAGTTTTCTTCCAATTAATCTGTTATATGTCAGGGATCTTTGTCTATACCAACAGAGCCTTCGTAGTTCAGTCGGTATAGATGAAGCCCTTTGGTTGGAAAGACCTGGGTTCGATTCCCATCCAAGATGTGAGGAACCTTTATCTGGTCTCTCGCTAAAGGTCAGTTAGCCGGTCTCATACAGAGGTAGAGGGTTTTTTCTCCTCGAAAAAACTCGGGTTTTTCGTCCCTCAGAACAGACAAACTGTCCAGTAGAACACACAGTTTACAGGCAGGAATACTTGGAGGCATAGGGGTAACTGCCTTATTCTCATATTATGGTTAAGAAATCCAATGGTACTTCGAAAGCTATGGGCACTCAAGTGCCTGTTAAAGCCACTGATGGATGGATGGAGGGCAGAAATCTAATATATTTTCAGATCTTATTATCTGATCTCCATGGAGTCAAAGGACTCGTTGCAGGAGGTCTATACTGTCTCATCCATCCATCAATGCCTTTCATCTGGTATTCTTTACTTCCAGTTCCCAACTTTCATTCCAATCACCTCAATCTATTAATATACCACACTTTCTACAGGCCCTCACTCTTTTGCCTCTCTTGTTTAATCTCTCAACAAACACACTCTGGCACTTTTGCCCATGCTTACTTATAAAACTTCCCTAAACAAACCATCTTAGTAAAATCCACAGTACTCAGCACTCTCAATTTTCAAGCCATGTGTCTGGTTGACCTAATTCTTACCACTCATTTTTCCATGCATTATCTTCTACATATAAGTATTATATGCAAAATTTGCTACTAAACCCATTAACACCCTCAATAATTAATGTACATTCAGCCTCAGTATCACTAATTTTCAGTGAAATGCATAAAATTTTTCAAAATATTCCATAAAATAAAACTTATCTTTGTTCCAGTGCTGACTTTCATTGTACTTTCATTTCATTGCAAGATGGAGAAGATAAGGGATCTGGATGTTACCTAATCTCAGGCAACACATTGTATAAATCATGTGGATATCACAATGAATTTATGGCAGTGATGCAAAGGACACATACATGTAAAAGTAAAGAGGGTTATAGTTCCCTTCTATTTAGAAGGTTTTGATAAGGCCACTTGTTTGGTAGTTATTTGATTTTTTGGGTGGGGGAACCAGACACCAAAGTTGCTATGGCTGCAAGGCAAATGCACTCTAATTTTTGGACTAAGCTTAAATTGATGAGACACCTTTTCTTCCAAAAGTGAAACAGTATTGAAAATTATCAGGAAGACAGAAATGATTATTATGTGCTTCAAATTTTGATGAAATTATATTAATTACAAGAATATTTTGGACATTTTGAAACTTCAAGAATTACAAAACAAAGAGACTTAAATTTAAGTATTATAAAATCACATTATTGGTAAAATATTGAAGGCCCATATTTAAAGTGAATTTACAACAACAAAAAAATAAATAAGATAGAAATTAATCGGTTAGGAGATGTGGATTATTATTATTTTCCCAAAACTTCCATGGAAGCAAATGGCTGTCATGGAGAGTCTTTACTATCAAATCCATTTCTTTTCGAACCCTCACCTTAAGCTTGTTTATTGTTTTTGCACTCGCAACACACTCAGACAATGCATTCCACTCACCCTTCTACAAATTGTTCCTTCTCTCATCCTCCTAATACAACATTCAGGAATGATTTCCTGTTCTATTTTCTCTACCTCCCCTCATATCCTCCATTCTCAGCTCTATCTGGTACAAACCCCTTACCAGTAAATGTGATTTCAGCCACCTTAGATAGCATTCCCTCAATCAGCTCTCATACTAAACATTCGAGATTTACTTTTCTGCAGCCTACCACTATATTTTTTCAAAAATCTGATGTCTAAATCTGTGCATTATTTCATAAATTCACATGACTCCATAAATAAATGTTCAGACATATTTAGAACTAATTGAATAATTTTAATAGATTTCAAAAAACAAACTTAAGAATAAGCAAAAAAAAAAAAAAAAAAAAATAGGATATTATGATATTAAGAAGGTTTTGATAAGGCCACTTGTTCGGTAGTTATTTAAGTAGGATATTAATATATCCTAAGAAGAAAAAGTTTTTGGCATATATAGAAATATTAATTCAAATTATTTAAATTCAACACCAAAAATCAAGATAAACTTTATTCAACTTGTGATTGTTTATATTGATTTCCAAAAATTCAAGGAAACTTGTGAATTAAGAAAATTCTTTTCATTCTTCTAGGGGGGAGAAAAAAAAATTAATAACATTGACTGAAAAAGAAATTATGATATAATAATTTCAACAAAATGATATATTTAGCAGCAAAAGTATTTATGAGGACTTATTTTCATTGGGTATAAATTTCATAATTGGGTAAAATGATTCTCCTCTTTCATTCATTGACCCTTGTGAGAAAACATTCTTTTTCAGGCTGTTTTCCCACCAAAGAGTATGACTACTGTTCAAAAAACACTTCCTTCTTCTTTTCAACTACTTACTCTCCCCCCCCCCCCCCCCACACACACGCACACAACTGCAAGCAAACATAGCACTGGTATGCAATAGGCTTTGTGGCTTCCACATGGGAGATATATATATATTTAAAAAAGTAGCTAAAGGGAAAACACATAATACAGAGAGTGGAAGGGATCAGAAGAATGAGAGACCTCATGAAAAGGATGGCCTTGCCAGGCAATGACCTGAATCTCGAGTATATTGTGATAGGCATATTTGACATTTAGGATTACCTTCATACAAGTTTTTTTGCTTCATGAAGGTATAATTTTAAAAACTTTGTAGAACTTTGCCAGCCTGGCTGGCTGAGTGGATAGTATACCTGCTCTCCAACCAACAGGTTGGGGTTCGAATCCCACCTTGGGCATGGATGCATCTAAAAGCCTGCTCTGGATGACCTTGTATAACTCCTTGAGTTTATAAGACTTGTCTTTTAATTATTGTGTAGTTCTCATAATAGAAGAGGTCAACTTTGATAATCTCATATTATTTTTATTATACAGGCACTTTCATGGAGTCCAAAAACTCATTGCTGGAGACACAATCTATCCACATAATCTATCATACCTCTCCTTGAACTCATTAACAGATAGAGCACTCACAACTGACTCTGGCAATTCATTCCACTCATTCACAACTCTCCAAGCAAAAAATTTAGTCCTCACACCCCTACTAACCACACCTTTATTCAACTTCCAGGATGTAATGGCCACAGTCCATACTTCTTATGGGTGACTTTAATGGATACAATACTCTGTGTGATAGTGATAGCATAAACGGATAAGGCCAGATTGTTGGGCATATGTTTTGATGATGATAACTCTCTTCTTAATGATGAATGCAGTATACTTTCATATGCCTACTTGCTCATATTTGGTTTGAGGATACATTGTGGTTGGTTGATGAATTCAGTGCTCGTGTAAAATTGGTGATTTTTGGCTGTTTTATTGTGTTTTTCCTGCAAAAAAATTAGTGTTTTATAGTGTATTAGTGTAAATTGTAGTGTTTTTAATGTATTTAGTATTTTATAACATTTTTTATAAAATGTTATGTATTATTTTATATATTATAACATGTGGCAATATGATAAAAATGAATTAAGAAGGGCTATGATGCAAACATTTCAATGCATAAGCTGTCTAGAAGGAATGGATGCGAGTTTTTGGATGTGTGGAGCAAGTTTGAGGGAAGATTGGATTTGTATAAGAGGGATGGCCTACACCTGAATGTGTTTGATATCAGAAGTCTAGAAATACTAGTAACTGGTATGGACCTAACAGAGTGTCAGGGAAGCTAAATTATAAAGGGAGGAATGGTGAGAATATGAGTGTAAGAGCAACAATGTTCTATAACTGTGTTAATGACAGAGATGGGCTTTATGAAAATGTTGACGAGGAGAGAACAATTTCTTCAAAAAGAGTTCAGCTGAACTGGCTATTCCTTTGACCAGGCTGTTTAATATGAGTTTCAGAACAGGGAAGATTCTGCAGGAATGGAAAGAATGTATGTGATAATTCCATTGCACAAGGATGGTGCAAAGACCAATGCATCCAACTATTGACCAATTAGTATTAGGAGTGGTGATGAAGATTTTGGAAAAATTGGTTAGGGCTCACATTCAGAAATGGGTTGACAGTGAATCTCTACTTTGCAATGAACAACATGGGTTTACTAAGGGAAGGTCATGTGTTTAGCACTTGCCCACATTCTATAGCAATGTTACCATTGAATTAGACAAGGGGAATGGATACACCATGATGATTTTGCTAAGGCTTTTGACAGAATACAGCATGGTAGACTTTTGCATAAATTAGAGAAAATGAGTTTGGGTTATAGAATATTAGCTTGGATAAGTGGATAGCTGACTGACAGATATCTGAAAGTGGTATATGGGGGATGTGAGTCTGCGAGATTTTAGGTAACCAGTAGTGTACCACAAGGATCAGTGCTTGGTCCGCTGTTATTTAGTCTGTACATTAATGATATTGGGAAGGATTTGGCAAGTGACATACAGCTATTTGCTGATGATGCAAAGATAGATAGGGTAATCAGGAATGCTGCTGATATGCAGTACTTGGAATGATTTGAATAGGGAATTGTGGGCATGGGAAAATGGATGCTAATTCAATGTCAGTAAATGTAAAGTCATTCACTTCGGCGTGACTATATATTAAATGTCGTATTATATTGGTGCCATTATGCTTGAAGAAACTAATGAGGCTAGGGATCTTGGAGTGTTAGTAGATAGGACGTTGAAGTTCAGGGGCCAATGTAGCAAAGATTGTAAATGCAACTCAAAAGATAATTGTAGTGCTTACTTACTACTGTACGACTCGTGTTTGGATACGAAATAAATAATTGCAATGCTGCAACAAACATGTAAAGATATGGATGTCTTTACAAGGCCTTGATAAGATCTCACTTGGACTATTGTGCACAAGTGTTGTCTCCTGGTTTCCGTTATGATTCTGATATATTGGAGAGAGTGTTAAAAATGATATCAGGATTATGGAATACTGATTATGAAGACAGATTGAGAATTTGTAGACTGCAGACACTAACAAACAGGAGAAAGAAGGGTGATATTTTTGAGACTTACAAACTTCTGAAAAGATCATACAGGGTTTCAATTAATGGAATTTTTAAATTTATCAAGGGTGGGGATAGAACAAGAGGACATCCTTGGAAGCTGAGAATGAATGCCGCTAAGAAGGGGGTGAGAGCTAGATTTTTCTCTCATAGGGTGGTGCGTGACTGGAATGGATTGCCATTGGATGTTGTGAGCGCAAGCAGTGTGAATGAATTCAAGAATAAGTATGATAGCTGGTGTGTGAAAATGTGGCCTCCCTTGATGAGTCCTTGACTCCCTGAAGGTCTCTCTTAATAATAATAATATATGCAATAGATCTTACAGTCTCTTTCCCTGCCATTCTTTCACTGCTTATTTGTGATATCTAAGAGAATATATATATATAGAAATGATCATTTCCTTATTCTTTGCACTTATGTTCACAGTAACCATGCTCTTCTGAATAGACTCCCATGGGGAAAATTGCTATGCTAACTGGAATATATTTTCCCATCTTGCAAAATTTCATGCTGAGGTAGCCAGAAGCAGTGATGTATATAACAGATTGTATTGTCTAGACAACAACAACTAAAATTCCAGAAACATCATCTCATGTTCTACAATATCCAAAGGCGTGATACAACTCTGAGTGAGAAGTAGTCAATAATATCAAGACAGAGCATGATTCGATGATACTGTGCTACAGCGGTTCTCTGCTTTTAAACATGCTTGGGCCAAAGCACATTATGTTAGCTGCTGAATCATAAAGTCTTGGATCCAATTTATATCACATATCAGTCATGCAACAAGTGTGAAAGTGTTATGAAATAAAATTCAGAAAAGGAAAGATAGATATAGATCATCCATTTATCCTAGAATATAATGGATATGTAGTTTCTGAACCCAAAGAGCATTTGCAGACAATTTAGAGAAAGACTTTGCTAGAATTTTAGCCACGGCTTCATATCTTGAATTTTTGATATTTGAAGGAACAAGAGAAATAACTTTTCTTCAAATGGGCTAGAGCCATACAGTCAACTATTTGTTAAGGAGGAACTATAAGGGACACTTTTACTCTCTCATGCCAACACTATTGACTGGTGACGTTCATTATTAGATGATAAAATATTTCTTACAATACTCAATGGATCTCCTTGTACTATGAAACAGAATACTTACCAAGGAGGAGTTTCCAGACTGGTGACATAAATCAATTATCATTGCCATCCCAAAACCAGGACAATATCCAACACAAGCAGACAATTACTGACTTGTCATTCTGACCTGTGTTACATATTGAAGAAAATTGTTAATGGCAAATTTCTGTGGCATTTATAAAGCAACAGTCTTTTCTCCAACACACAACGTGGCTTTCATAGACATCAGTTGACATTGGAATATTTGTTCCATCTATAAGAGATACATTCCTGAAATGTGAATATCTGATTTCATTTTTCTCTTTTACATAAAAAAATGATTCATGACATAGCTTGGATATATGGCATATTAAAACACCTCTATAATCTGTGTCTTTAGAGGCATCTTCCTTTTATTTTTATTAAAAACTTTATTTGAATCTTCTAAGTCCAAGTGTGAAGGACATTATCCCAACCAAGTGTGGTGCTCTTTGCTGTCAAAGTAAACTCTTCACTGACCAGATTCTCCTATTGGACAATGCTTTAGTGTTGATGACTTCACAATTTGCTGTCATTCTTGTAACATGAAGGTCACTGAAAGACAACTTCAAAACAAGTAATTGATTGTATATGCTCATGGGATCTTATTAATGGATTTGCATTTTTGACAGAAAAGAAGTGTGCTTACACTTCTACCAGAAATGCAATGCTTTTTTCTTCTTCTCAAGTAAACTAAAGTATCGTTTGAATCATATTTATTTTGAAACAAATAAAACATTTCATTTTTGCTTATTTCAGTGTACAAGACAAAAAGACAAATTATAACAACAAGTTGAAGGAAGGAACAGCCATGAGTAGTCCTGTTTCTCCTTCCCTTGCAAATTACTACATGAAGCATTTTGAAGATTACCTCATAAAGATGTTTCTCTTAAACCTACAGTATGGTACAGATATGTAGATGATATTTTTGCAATATATGAGAAGAAAGAATAGAAGAATCAAAAAACGATCAACTTGCTCTTTTCATCATCATCATCAAATTCCTGATATATACCCTCAAGGGATATACAGGATATGATAGTACTACATGAAAAATTTTCACCATTACTAACTTCCTATCTGCAATTTTCCTCCAAATCAGTCTGCTAACTGTCAAGACTCCAACATTATCAGGTCTTATATTTCTGTCTTCTTCTGCCGGCCTGGCTGGCCGAGTGGGTAGCGTATCTGCTCTCTAGTCAAAAGGCTGCGGGTTCAAATCCAGCAAATGGGCATGGATGTTTGTGATTGTCTGTGAAAATACTAGTGGTGATGGATGGCGATAGATGGCAGATGCAGTTACCTGTAGATGGAGTAGGTGATGGAGACAGTTGTAGAGCAAGTGCCCTCCCTCGATGAGTCCATGGACTCCCTGGAGGTGTCATGTAATATTAATAATAATAAGGCACTTTTTACTTTATCAATCCACCTATATCTTGGTCTTCCTCTGGGTCTTTTTCCTACCAACCTGGCAGAAAACACTTGTTTTGCTAATTTTTCCTCTCCCATTCTGCTTAAGTGACCATACCACCTGAGATTAGCTCTGCTAGCGGATTCCTGGATGCTGACAATGTCATGTTCTTTCCTAATATCCTCTTTTTTAATATGATATTACCATTGATGCCATCTGTTCATCCCTAATCATTTCCAGGACTCTCATACATCTTGCAGACTTCTAGCAGATTTATTTATTGGAGATGTCAATCTCAGCTTTTTAGCTGAGATAAATATCTCCAATTTTGATATCAGGTTTAATACCACTTTCCTTCATAATGTGATCCATATATATAATGAATAACAGAGGGGATAATGTACATCCTTGTCTGACACCAGATTTAACATTAAACCACCTTCCTCTACTTCCTTCAATTCTAACTGCTGACTTACAACTCAAATAAAGACTAAGTATTGCTTAGTTTTGAATAGCTTTATTTTATTGTAGCGTTTTGAATAGCTCCTCTCTCTCTCTCTCTCTCTCTTGACACCTTGTCATATACCTTTTCCATATCTACAAAACTTAAATACAGATCTTTGTTATATTCCCAAGATTTCTCAATTATCTGTCGTAAAGTGAAAATCTGAGTCTGACAGCCTCTATTTGGCCTGAATCCAGCTTGTTCTTCACCAAGCTTCTCTTCCACAATCCTTCTCAACCATTTCTCAAGAATACTTGCATATATCTTACAAGGAGCTCAGTATAGAAATACCTCTATAATTCTCACATTCAGTTTTATTTCCCTTTTTATATATGGGTACTATGAGAGCTCTACTCCAATCATCGGGAATTCATCCCTCTGTCCAGGTGTTCTGAACTATGCAGTACAGCCACTCCATACTTGAGCATTTCTGGTCAAATAATATCTACTCCTGCTGCACATTTCAGGCTTTTAATAGCTTTTTCTACTTCAAGATATGTATTCCTGGCTGCATGCCTGGTCAGTGTTTTTTACTACTGTGCTGTCATCACTGCTTGTTTCATTTAGTTATTTTTCGAAGTAATTACTCCATAATTCAAGTATATCTTTTTCTCCTGTTTTCATGTCACCTTTATCATCTCTAATGCCTTTTACAGCACTGTTTACTCCATTTCTGAGCTTCTTCAACAACCTCCAGAATATCCACACCACTCTACTTGAGACTGTCTGCCATTCAAAAAGATTAGCCTCGTATTTAGTGTTGAATACTATGGCTCCTCCTTCTTTTCCTTGATTGTCATTGCCTGAATATAACATTTTGTACTTATTGCTCAGAAGGATCTCACCAGTTTTTGCCTTTTTTGTTTCAGTCACTTCTATTATATGTCGATCTGGTACTTATCCAATTCCTCAGCTAGCTCCATTCAGGCACTTCTTATGTTGATATTACCAATCTTGAACTCTAGTGATGTTGAGTTGGGGGTAGGTTTTAGGATTTGTTCCAGTAGCTGATTTTTTGCTGTTTGCCCTGGCAAAAACAATGGGGGGGGGCTTATTAAACCAGGCGACACCCCAGCCGGCATGAAATTCTCTCATGTTGTACCATCATTTGAAATTTTTGTTTAAGCCAACAATAAGAATACAATTTGGTTCGCTGAATCCCAAATTGCTAGCCTATCCTCGTCCCTTCAGTATCCAGGTTGATACCTAACAGGGTGCACCACATTAAAATATCTAAAAAAGCAACTTGCTTTTTTTAGATATTTTAACTCTTCATCAACCAGATGGTAGTTTACAATTTTCTATTTTTGGAAAAGGAACTCATACTGATCATTATATCCATACTAATTCTTATCATTATCCTAATCAAAAGATTGGAACTATTAAATTCTGTTACATGTTGGTCATAATATTTTCTCCACTGATCACGTTTTACAAGAATTGAATTTTATGAAATCTGCTTTTATGAAAAATAGCTTCTTTAATGAATCTTTTATTAAGAAATCCTTGAAGAGCTTTAGACAACTGGTCTCTAGATCTCCTGAAGATATCACTCAGATTCAACTCCCTTATGTTAAAGGGATTTCTGAACGTACAGATAAAGTTCTAAAATCTTTGAATATTGTAGTATCCTTTCGTCCTGTCAGGAAGATTTCTTCTTTCCTTTCTTCACCTAAAGACAATCTTTTTCCACTCATCCTTCCAGGTGTTTACCGGATCACATGCACCTGTGGTTTGTCTTATTTTGGACAGTTTAGTAGATCTTCCCATCCATTTTGAATAACATAAATTTTACATTCAGTACTATGAACCGAACAGTGTGGCCCAATAGAACTTGCTATCAAAACTTGATTGTGGATCTCAGTTCTATGCTTCTGCAAGGGAGAGTACCCTATGATGGCTGGATCCTATCCATCATCAAGTCATAAAAATAGCTACTGGTGCATTTAGCACATTGCTCATTCAGTCTTTATGTTGAAGCAAGCGAACCTGCTTTATCGCTTCAATGGAATAGTTGTCACTCAGCCATGACCTACAAATAAAGTTGTTACCTAAGCATCCCATGTGGAGTAGTATTTTTTCTCTACATTGGGAAGTTCAAGGTTACACATAACTGATTACCATTTGTATATGTGTGAAAGAAATTATGCAAACCATTGGACTGCATTTCAACAATATTGTGAAGATACTTCACATGCAAACTTTGTTTACTTACACTTGGATAAAGGATTCAACCAAGAATATAATTTCTTGACAACTTTAGTCTGCACACTGTTGTCGGATATACTGTCCATTCAGCCAGGCTGCAGCATTGCATAGCTGCTGTGATTGAATAGACAACCACTAGAATGTTCACACTCACCATGAGTAGTTCATTGAACATACAGTAATATGTACATATAAGAATACAACAGTTCTATATGATCAAAATGTCATGATTTCTCAGCATTTCGTTGGCTCACCTTTTACTTTATCACAATCACATCTTTGTGGCATTCAAGAAAATCAGATTTTGTACAATGTTCATATCAAGTTCAAATGCCATATTCATATCATTCCATACATTTATCTTTTCATTGTCAATGCTTTATTCTTTACTTCTCTAAATTCAGATTCAGGCCATAAAGCATTATATATATATATATATATATATATATATATATATATATTTTATTTTATTTTATTTTATTTTATTTTATTTTATTTTTTACCTGCAAGGGAAGAGAGAAAGGGTTACTGTAAATATGAAAAATGACCTGTGCTTTGAGTTAATAATCATGGCAAATTTTCTATGTTGAAGCTAGAAAGGTGCTGAGTATAGGAAGGACAAATTAGTATATGAGAGCAGATTGGTTGAGGTGCAAAGCAGAATCCTAAAAATTCTAGTTATTCTACACAAAGGGTGAATATGGAAGATTGACTTTCATTGCTAAAGATGACATGTGGGTCACATCTGCTGAAAATATAATAGAAATATCTACTGAATATTTTGTCATTGTATTTCAGGTTTGGGAGTGAGGGGGTGCTGAATAATCAGAAAGAAAGGGATTGACAGTTCATAAAACTGAAGTGTTTGAAATTTTAAACAACCTTGATGTTGTTTCTTCAAATAAATCTGAAATACACAAAAAATAATTAATACTATTTATTTAATATACATTTTTTAAATAGCTAATGAATAATTAATACTACATTTCCTCAGTTATACCAATGGGTTGTTTTATGAACAAAGCATTGGGTTAACTTAAATAAATCTATTTTTTGCATTCTACTTTATGATTAATTATTGTTGCCACTGATGCCCTGTAATATTCAGTCTGAAATATATGGCCTTAAATAAATAGTATTACTTATTCCTTGTTTGTGTCTTTCCTGTTAATTTAAAGAAACCTCTCATGGCACAAGTATCTCTTAAACAACAACCTTGATGTTGATAAAGCTGTCAGACACTAAGTGAGATATTGCCACATGTAAATGGAACGTGCAGAGGAATTAACATTGTCTCTCATTTTTAGCAGTTGAACTAGTCATTACGTTGCTGAAATTGAGGATGGGGATAGATAATCAGTTGGTAGTATATGTAATGTAGATTCTATGTCAACCCATTTCTGTATGTAATCTTTTATCAACTTTTCCAAAATCCTCACCACTGCAGAGGTGCTGATAGGTTGATAATTAAGACATCAGTTTTTGCATCACACTTGTGGAATACAATTATCATATATTCTTTCCACTCCTGTGAAATAGGGTCTTATGGGATATCACAGCATGGATGCAAAAAGAGTATTCAGTTGAAGAGTATTCACTGACTGTGTCTTTGACCTGGCTATATAATTTCAGTTTCAGCACATGGAAGATTCCACAGGAGTGGAAGGAATATATGATAATCATATTGCACAAGAGTGATGCAAAGACTGATATGTGTTAGCTATCAACCTATCAGTACCTTTGGAGTGATGGTGAGGATTTTGGAAAGTTGGTAAGAGTTTGCATGTAGAAATGGGTCGAGAGAGATTCTACACTTTGCAATGAATAGCATGGGTTAACTAAGGGAAGGTCAGGCTTGAGTAACTTGCTCACATTTAATGTAATCATAGAACATATTCAGTTTGTGGAACAGCTCCATTGCCTCATCCTCATACACTGAAGTTTCTTCCCTCAGTGTAGAGGGAGCATTGAGTTCTATATTGCATATATTAGGTTGATACCTTTTAGCAAAATGGGAATTCATTAGTCGAACAATCTCTTGCATCTACCATCAGCATACCATCTACATCGATGGTATGCAGAAAGAAATTCTTTTGGGTTGCGTTTAGCTTACAGAGCCAGTTTCATTATTATTATTATTATTCAGGCCTCCATGGAGTCAAAAGACTCATCATGGGAGGTCATGTCATGTCATGCTCACTTAGATTTCTGTATAGTTGTTGTAGTTTCTGGCCTTAAACATTATAATTTTTATAACTAATATTATCCTTGTGCATATGGTCACTTTTATTACCACTTCACCTTTTGCTTAGGAATCTCTTGCTTAATAAGATTGCATATCAGTTTCATTCCCATACCATTTATTCTGTGAACTATAAGGATGCATTCTGATATTACATCATTGATATAGTTTTAAAATACTTCCCAGTAGTGCTGATATCCTTAACATCTAGCAACTGATACAGTGGGATTGAACGTAGTATTCTCGCAGTTGATTGTAATTTTGTGGTTTGAAGTTCAGCATGTACAATGACAGTTAAGAAGTATATATGTATATTGAACTACATGGCAGGTAATTGCGACAAACTTAGAATGTTTTTATCATTGCCAGTGTGAAGTTGTTTCAGAAAAAACAATATTTGAATGCATCATTGTGGTTGGAAGAATAAATAAGCTGAGCGTTACCGTATTTGCCGGTGTATAAGACGCACTTTTTTCCTTTGAAAATAGGTCTGAAAAACAGGGTGCATCTTATACGCCGATACTCAGTTTTATATTATTTTCATTTCTGGAAATTTTCTCTGTTCTGAGTTACGTGATTTCTTTATTGCTTCCTTGTGGTGTGTGTGTGAGAGAGAGCATTCCAGTTACGTAGAGCAGTGTTTTTCAAACTTCAGATATCCGCATTCATATGATTGGTGCGGTATTACCAAAAGATCGTGCTACTAAATGACAAAGACAAGCCGACAGTTGAGTTGAAATGCTAATTCTCTTCAACCGAATTCCTTATATAATATCTGAAACACATTCACTATATATTTCTTCGTTTTAACACGTTCACTCAAACAAAACCATATGTTGCACCGGCAACTTATGGTTTTGCTTGAGTCATACAGCATTTTCTGTGGGGGGAGGACATGCGATTCATTAGTTAGTGCCATTTTTGTCCCAGTTGTCTCTAATTGCACAGAAGAGAAATATATTGCACAGTCTGCAGATGTCTCTGTGCCTTATTCAGTGATAGAATAGGAACATTTTACAATCTCGAACTTCACGGATACATTGAATTTTATTCTGTGCATTAATGATGCATAGCCGAAAATTGCCACGGACCCCCTGAAGATGCGTACCACACTTTGAGAAACACTGACATAGAGTTCAGCGGATGCACATGCACTGTCATTGACGATCACAGCTGTGTCCTGTTCGTTTACTTTCCAATTGTTGTCGCAGTTGTGAACGGTGATAAATTTCTGCGGTTAAATTTTCTCTAATTTTTTTGGCAAATTATTGCTGAAAAACGTTGGCATTGTTACTCTATTGCATACAAGCCACGTGTGATTGTGTATGCTAAAGAACATGGAAACAGGGCTGCAGAGAGGCATTTCGGACCACCCCAACTGAGAAAATGCTAAGAACTGGGTGGAACAAGAAGAGGATTTAAAAAAAGCAACTGACAGTAAACATAACCTATGAAGTGGAACTGCAAAATGGGCAGAACTGAAGACTTGGATTTTAGACCACAGAAAAGCGGGACTTTCAGTGTCTAAAAAAATGATCATTCATCAAGCGAAAGTGATAGCCACTAACAGAGGGATCGCCAACTTTACTGGATCAACATCATGGTGTTCAAGATTCATGAAGAGAAACCAGCTATGTATGCAGACTGAAACAAAAATATCACAAAAGATGCCTGCTGAATATGAAGAAAAAATGATTGAATTTCATCATTAACGCAAGGAAACAAGAAAATTTTGAACATGCCAAATAGGAAACATGGACGAGGTTCCGCTGACTTTTGATGTGCCCTCAAACAAAACTGTAGATTCCAAGGGCATTAAAAGTGTTACTATTAAAACTTTGGGCATGAAAAAACTCACTACACGGTTGTTTTATCCTGCTGTGCTGATGGGACAAAATTGCCGCCACTATTGATTTTAAAAAGGAAGATGCTACCGAAAGAAAAAACTGTGTAAAGGAGTGTTTGTACATGTTCATGCAAAAGGCTGGATGGATGGAGGAGGAATGAAGTTATGGATAGATAAAATTTGGTCTAGGCACCCTGGTGGACTGTTGAAGAAGCCTGCTATACTAGTATGGGATCAGTTTCATTCTCACAGAACAGACGATGTTACAAATAAACTCAAGGAATTGAAAACTCAGTTAGCTGTAATTCCAGGAGGTCTAACTAGTCAGCTTCAACCTTTAGATGTCTGTATTAATAAACCGTTTAAGGGATTTTTGAAGGAGAAGTGGAACAGCTGGATATAATCTTCAGATTTTGAGGTTACGCCATCAGGAAGAAGGAAAAGGCCTAGCATTTTGCGAGTGGGTCAAAGCTTCATGGGATGCTGTGAAAACTGAGACAATGGTTAAATCATTTAAGAAGTGTGGAATTAGTAATGCACTGGATGGTACAGAGGACAATTTGTTGTATGGGGACTCAGATTCTGATTTAGAAGAGGTTTCATGTGTCTCATCATTTAGCTCTGGAGATGAATTTCTGGGTTTTGATGATTAAAAGATGCGTACTCTTTCCTAGTTAGATTAGGTATTTGTTGAAATTAGACCTACTTATTACTTTATATTTCAAATACTGTAAATTCATTATAATATTCAGTGATAAAGTTTTTTTCCTAAAAAATGTGTACAAAAAAGGGGTGCGTCCTATATGCCAGCAAATATGGTAGTTATTATTATTATCCTAAGACTCCATGCAGTCACAGACTCATCTAGGAAGTACCTTTTGTCATATGCACACAGTTTATCTTACTGCACCATAAACACATTCAAATTCTCTGCTGACACCACATACACACTCAGGCATTGCATTCCAATCATTCACTACTCTCCATGCAAAAAATCTGCTTCTCACTCTCTTGCTCACACCCTTATATAAAGCTTCCAGGGATGACCTTTTGTTCTTCCTCAATCTCCTACCATTTTATGAAAAACCTCTTCGACATTAATCATAACTGCTTACCAACTTGTATGTCTCTATCTTATCATCCCCTCTTCCTCCTGTCCACTTCCTCTTCTTTCTCATTTCTCAGATGATGGGTTGAGTCCCTTATGTGCAAATCTTTACCATCTGGTTCTGTCTCTGGCCATTTCTGTTATCTCTCTGAAGCTTGATAATTGTGACCTTTCCTTCAAAGACTAGCCAAGTTCTTTTTGGTCTACCTATCCACTAGACTCTGTAAATTGCACCTTCTCAGTCTTCTTCATATTCAGCATTCCAAAGATTGGAAATTGTTTTAGTCGATTGCTTCTGGACCCTCTACAACAGCTTTTCATCCTTTTGAAAACCAGGTAACTAAATCTAAGCACAGTAGTCCATGTGTGGCTTAATCGGAGCCTTATACAGTGGAACCAGAATCTCCTTACTTCTATAAGTCCTCCACATCATTTCCAGAAGTCATTGTGCTATCCTCACAAGTTTGGCAATATGCTCTCTAAATTTCAGATCCTTATCTACCATCACCCCAAGATCTCTTATTTCCTCCACCTCCAACAATTTTATAACCTTACATTTCACAACATTGAACTGACATTTTCACTCTCGTGCATAATTTCATTGAAAAAAATCTCATTAAAAAAAAAAATGAGAAAATGAGATTTATGAGAAGAACTGCAAAATACATATTATTAGATAAAAAAAGGAACAAAGATATTTAAAAAAAAACTGAAAACAAAATCAATAGAAGAAAAACTAAACAATTATAAACAAACATGGATAGAACATGTAAACCGAATGGCCAACACCCGATATCCTGAACAAATACTAAAATATAAGCCAATTGGAAAGAGAAGGCAGGGTAGCCCTCAAAAAAGAATACTGGATGGATAATGAGACCAGAACAGACCAATATGGTCTATACCCATAATTGGCATTATGATGATGATGATTTCACAACATTGAACTGGCATTCTCACTCCCGTGCATAATCTCATTAAAAAAAATCCACAAAAATAAAATAATGTGGAGGAACTTTTAGTAGAGGAACAACCAGTTATGTGAGCAGTATAAAGCAGAGGCTAAAATAGTGACAAGCATGGTAATGAAAGCAAAATATGATTTTAGTATTCTAAATTAAATCCTAGAACATTCTCTCATTGTGGCAACTATGAAGGTGGTAGTCAAACCATTTTCCTGGGATCTCGTACATTATAACTGATACCTGATACTGTTATCAGAACATGTCAGATATAGAGGTACATGAGCATTATATGCTAAAGATATTTTGCTGTATCATTGTATACCACAACAGGGACATTGTATGGGAATTCAACAATGCATGTTAAATGAATATGTAGCCAAAGTGGTAAGATTTTCACTTAAGATTAATGAGTTTGAGTCTTAACACAAATAGGATTCTAGCAGAATGGAAGATAATGAGGACTGCTTGGTATGGTAGTTAAGGTCATGAAAAAATTAATTGGTGTCCAAATTCAGGAATCGGTTACAGAGTCTGTATAAGTTTCAGTAAGGAAATACCTGAGTAGACATATTACTTACTATTATAATAATGGAATTAACTCACATAAAATATTCTTTATTAGTAGAATTTTCGCCAGAGTATCACTGGCATTCTCAGTACAAGTACAAAGGCTAATTAAACAATAATATATTCACAAAGCATTTCCTAAATTTATTTTGAAAAAAAATTTTTTTTTTAATATATATATATATGTGTGTGTGTGTGTATACACTTACAAAAGTTAGGAAAAATTAGCTGATTTATAGAATACCATCTCTCACAAAGGGGAAACACATAGACCATCAGATCTGTTTAGGTTAGGAGGAGTGCTTCACATGTTTCTTTGTAAAGCCATTCCATTAGAAACCGACTTTTGTCTTTTTCCAATGAACTCTATGTCTACTGTTGATGGCATGCTCTGCAACTCCAGACTGTTCAGGTTCAAGGTACTGAATATACGACTTGTGTTCTTCTAACTGGATAAGAGCAGATCTTCCTGTGTTTCCAAAATATGATAACCCACAAAAGCAGGGAATCTGGTAGACACCTGGATAGCTGAGATGGAGAAGTTTGTTCTTTGGAGACATGAGGAATGTAGAGATTGTTCTGATTGGTCAAAAGGCAACATAAATATTTAGTGGTTTTAACACTTTAGCTATGTGTTCGCTAAATGATATGCATGATATGCTGAATGATACCTGTGATATGCGTATACCTATCCTCTTGTACATAGTGGATAGGTATACTCGTTATTTCTTCTGTATTTGAAGAGGATGCTGAAACACGACTACTCAACGCTGTTTTTATGAAGGAATTCTTATAACCATTGGATAAGAAGGAGGAATTAATATATTCCAATTCTTTCTGTAATAGTTCTTCTGAAGAACAAAAGGAGTGGGCTCTATGAACTAGTCTTTTTATAGTACCTACCTTTTGACTGGGATGGTGATGTGATTCAGCATGGATGTAATAGCTTATATGAGTCTCCTTCCTATAGACTGTGAATTGTAGGTTACCATTTGGTTGGCGAAGAATTAAGAGATCTAGAAAGGCTAACTGCTTATTTACTTCTACTTCTAGGGTGAACTGGATCCTTGGATGAAGTGCATTTATTTTTGAGAGAAACTATTGTAAATCTTCCAAAGTGCCCTTCCATATGACAAAAATGTCGTTTTAACCTTTGGTTCAAATATCAGCTAATCTTTCCTAACTTTTACACACAGATATATATTTAAAAAAAATTATTTATTTTTTTTAATTAGAAATTGACATTGCATTCATCATTGATATACTCAAAAAACTCACCATTGTCAGCGATAAATTGTAGATGGTGCAACCCGAACTTTCCGAGAAAAAAAAGCTGACATCACTAGTACAGCAGTCAACAAAAGCAAAATGATGACTCTATTAGAAATTTATTTAACATGAAAGGAACAATGGCATGGCTTTCTGACGAGAAAGAAACGAAATACTGAAATTCAACTAGTTTTGCAAAAAAAAATACTGTTGCCCTTTCTGTCATCATATTTAGTTGAATGTGGCTTTAGTGCTGTAAATGAAAAATTAATACTGAAAAAAAAAAAAAAAAAAAAAAGAAATACTCTAGATATCACAAACCATGGGGATTTGAGATTGAAAATGACTAAATTAGTACCTCAAATAAAAACTCTTTGCAGTAGACATCAAGCTCAAAGATCGCATTAACTTGGATTTTATTTTCCTGAGTTCAGTTCGATTTATGATTTATAATATTCAAAGTGTAATATAAAATTTATATTCATTGAAGAAAGTCAAATTAAAAACAGTTTTACCTATGTTCCTATTTTATTTAAAGTACATATTTATATTATACTTTTTCAGAACTTGGCTGACTATTATGCTGGGGGGGGGGGGGCAATTAGAAAATGACATTGCATTCATCATTGATATACTCAAAAAACTCACCATTGTCAGCGATAAATTGTAGATGGTGCAACCCGAACTTTCCGAGAAAAAAAAGCTGACATCACTAGTACAGCAGTCAACATAAATACAGTATCAAGAAGAACTCTCAGAAAAGCAAAATGATGACTCTATTAGAAATTTATTTAACATGAAAGGAACAATGGCATGGCTTTCTGACGAGAAAGAAACGAAATACTGAAATTCAACTAGTTTTGCAAAAAAAAATACTGTTGCCCTTTCTGTCATCATATTTAGTTGAATGTGGCTTTAGTGCTGTAAATGAAAAATTAATACTGAAAAAAAAAAAAAAAAAGAAATACTATAGATATCACAAACCATGGGGATTTGAGATTGAAAATGACTAAATTAGTACCTCAAATAAAAACTCTTTGCAGTAGACATCAAGCTCAAAGATCGCATTAACTTGGATTTTATTTTCCTGAGTTCAGTTCGATTTATGTTTTATAATATTCAAAGTGTAATATAAAATTTATATTCATTGAAGAAAGTCAAATTAAAAACAGTTTTACCTATGTTCCTATTTTATTTAAAGTACATATTTATATTATACTTTTTCAGAACTTGGCTGACTATTATGCTGGGGGGGGGGGGTAATGAAAATCTTTGAGGCGGAGCATGATCCAAAAAATGTTGGGAAACACTGCAGTAAAGGAAATGTTTTTCTAAAGGGTAATTTATGATCAATAAATTGAGAATGTCACCACAACAAACTTGATGATCTTTTTTTTTTTTAAGATCTTTTCATTGTGTTAAAGCCACTCAAATATGGATATGTATGCTTAGTGATAGACTAACCTGCTTATTCTAATCAGACTATTTAGACTAACCTGATTATTCTAATGCCACAGGTTATTCTAACCTGTGGCATTAGAATAAGAGAGTGAAATATGAGGATCCCTGCCAGGAAATTCCTTTGTTATCTTCAGAATAATCTAAATTTAAATTCATTTTTGTTTTATGTTTGTTATTGGTATCCATCAAATATTTCCAAATGCTAGCAATGATTGATCTTAGAGTCTCTCCTTCGATCAGTTTCCCATGTGGAGGGAATGACTCCATGAACATATACTAGACTTCATTTCCCTCCCCCAAAAAATTTAAATATACATATTGTTGAAAGGGCAGCAAGAAAAGGCATAAGAAGTTACTTACTTCACAGAGCAGATAATGATATAGATACACTAAAATGTTTGGCAGGCATATGAGAGGGATGATCAAAAGTACATAATGATGACAGAAGTAGATTGTAATAGTGAGGACACCAACAAAGGCTAAGGAAGGCAGATGCCCCATTACTTTTTTTTTTAAATGTTTATTTATTTTTCATCTCTGATTTTTTATTTCAGTTTTAATATTCATAACTTTAAACTTTATTTTGCTTGCTAATTGATTAGATTGTTCTTTTTATTGACTGAATTGGAAACAATCAGTAATATGATCACTTTCCATTTTGATGTAATCCCAGTTAACTAATTTGGATTATATCAAATTAGGATTAATAATTTCTAATTAACTTTAGAATATACAAAACTTTACTCCTGTGTAGAATTTTTATATCGAAAAAAGCTACATGTTAATATAGTATTTTTTTGTTAATTCTGTATTCCAAATAAATGTGTATAACTTTTTAATAGAGAATCCCAACAGAGGTTAGAAGTAAAGCTAAAGGAAATGGAAGCTCTAAAGAAACAGTCAGAAGCCAATATTTCTTTAGAAATGAATTTATCTACAGCAAACCTTATGTAAGTGCTACATCATTATAATCTTTCATTCATTTTTTTATAATTATAGTTTTTTGCATATAGCTCTGGCACTCACCTACATCACTACACCTTGTCTTTATTTTATAAGTTGCTTTAAATATATTTATGAACAATCAAAAATAAAAATAAGGCCATCCCCCCCCCATCCCCCATAGCCTAATATTCTAATATCAAATTTAATTGATATTAGAATATTATTTCTAAAAATGGAGCATAAATGTCTCACATGACTTATAAACTGCAGTGTATGAACCAAATCAGATGTGTATGTTATTATTATGGACTACTCCAAGCAGACCTTATTAGACTCATAGATGGCCCTCCTCTAGTTCTACCACCACCAGACCTGTTCTGAAAAATTTCCTCTGAATTAATCTTGTAAAACCCTCCTCAAGTAATTTGTATGTCTCAATCATATCACTCCTCCTCTGCCTATCAACCAGTTTCTGTAACCCACAAATCTTTAACCTGTTCTCGTAAGGTTCATTTCATAGACCTGCTACCATCTTGGTCCTCTCCACCTCCTCCTCCTCATCACCAAGAAACCCTGGTGCCCAGATCTGCACACAGTAGCGAAGATGGGGTCATATCAAGGCTCAATAAAGAGGAACAATAACCTGCTTGTCTCTGCTCATCGAAGTATTCTTCAGTAACCAGTAACCAAGTTACTGATGATCTACTTTAGCCACTTTTGCTATGTGCCCCTAAAGTTTAACTCCCTATCCACTAACACTCCCAAGTCTCTGGCTTCATCAGTTTCCTGGAGTACAGTTCCACCAATGTGGTATACAGCTGGTAATCTTTTCAGCCCAAAATGCATAATCTTATGCTTTGCCACATTAAACTGGCATCCATTCTCTTTTGCCCAATCTGCCAATCTATCCAGATCATCCTGCAAAATTTTGACATCATCTGTATTAACTATTACTCTATCCAACTTTGCATCAACGGCAAATAACTGAACAGTTCCTCTCAGATCCTTTCCTGTATTGTTAATGTACAAATTAATGATACAGAACAGAACTCTGTGGCATGTCACTAGTCACTGGCCTTCTTTTGGACTCTACTCCTGAATAAACTATTCTCTGATATCTTTCCATCAATCACCCTCCTGTCTATGTCACCTACCTATATCCACCCCCATGTGCTGCAGTTTACTGATTAGAATTCCATGTGGTATCGTATCATAGGCTTTTGCAAAGTCCAGCAGTATCACTGTAAACCCATTACCTTTATCCAGCTCAGCTGTCACTGTATTATAATACATGAGTAAATTACTGAGGTATAACCTATCCTTCACAAAAACCATGCTGCCTCCCATACAGTATCCCATTTTCATCTACCCATTCCTGTATTTTGTTCTTGACCAACGTCTTGAATACTTTGACAACTCCTGATATCCCGATGTCGGTAATTTGCTACATCAATCTTGGGGCCTCCCGTATACAATGGAACTATTCCCCCCCTTCAGGACTACTAACCAAGAGCTGAAACTTAGATTAAACCGTGTAGTCAAGGACACTGACAATTCTCTCACCACTTCACATAAAACTCGAGCTGGTATACCATCCAATCCCACAGGTGTTCACGTTAAGGTTCTGTAATATGCTATGCATCTCCATTTCATTTACCTCAGTTCCCATATAAGCCTTTGGCTCTCTCATTCCTGCAATATCACTCATGGATGATATACTCTTGCAAAGTACTCACTTAATAATTCTGCTATTTCGACTGATTCAGTTATCTCCCTACCATCAGCATACTTTAAAATCATTTTGCAATATACATTTTTCTTTTACTTGCAGCATATCAAAAGAACTGTTTTGGATAATCTTTAGCCTGCATCGCTAACTTTCTTTCATACTCTGCTATTGCCTTTCTTACCACACTAGTTACCCTTCTGGCCATGCCTTGTACTCTTCAGATGCCTACTGGTCATCTTTCTCCTTAAATTCCCTCCACAATTGTTTCCTTTTTTGTAGCTCCAGCTTAATGATGATATCATCCATTTAACTCTCACTTGATTTGCTCTCCTGATGCTAGGTATGCAGTCTGCCACTACCTCTCTCAAACACTCTTTTACCACTTCCCATGCACTATTAACATCCTGCCCTTGCAATTTTACATGCCATGGCACTGATCCAAGCAGTCTCCTAAGCTTGTCCTACTTACCAGTCCTGTAATTCCACACATATATCTTACTGAAAATTCCACACATTTAACTACCTCCCAGGTCAAGACCATGTGGTCACTCTCACCAACTGGTGCCAACGTGGTCATATTCGTTATAGACAAATTCTCAGATGTACTTATTAGATTGAACATTCTTGAACCCCTAGTATATTTTATCACATGCTGTCTCGGGTAATTATCCCTTAGTAACTGCATAAATTCCATTTCCTTCCTCCCACGTGTTCTCTTCTCCTTCTTCCAATCTATGTTCCCATAGTTGAAATCCCCCATAATAAGCACTTGTCTTCCATTCATTGAGTCTGTTTGCTAATGCATACTATCTCCATCATCTTTTCCATCCACTGGTCATCATCCAACTATATATTTTGTTCTGCTGGCTTCTATCTCACAACAAATAGCCTGAAATGTGCTATTTTCACTTGAACTTCAGTTGAACTTCTACTTCCTTTGGTTGCAGTTCATTGGCTATCTTCAGTAACACTCCTCTGCCCGTTCTTTTCTCTTTATCCTCCCTGAACACACTATACCCTTCACATCCTATCCCACTAACTATCATCTTCTGTTAGCCATGTCTCACTAATGCCAATAACTTTTAGCCAGGATGAACTGACCAATGCCCAAAATTCCTCCTGCTTGTTCCAAATTCTCCTAGCATTAATGTACATAAAGTTCAAAAGCCCCTTAGGCTCACTGCTATCCTGATGCTATATACTAACTATCCTATTCTGGTTTGTTACCAGTGGCACAAACTTAGGCATATTATACACATTCTTACACTGATGTCTCTGTATATCCACTCAATGGATATACAGAGACATCAGTGTAAGTAAGAGGGGATATACAGTGAAACTCTGTATATCCCCTCCCTTAAAGCTCTAGTTTCCCTGATTCTGCACATCCACTTTCACTTCATTCAACAACAGTTTTTCCCTTCTCCAAACACCAAATCCATTCAGATGTAAACCATCCTTCTTGTATAAGTCCTTTTGCCTGTCAAACTCACTCCATACTACTCCTCCTGCATAATCTATGCATCGAGTCATGGAGAAGTAATAGTTTAAAAGGAATGCAATAGTGTTTCCTTTTGCACCATGCCATACTATTCATCTTCTGTATTATATCATATCGATAAAAGTACTTTTAATTTAATGCAATACCAACAAAAGGAACTTCCACAGCTCAGTCAGTTTTGATGATTCCCTTTGTTTGAAAAGACCTGGGTTTGAATCCCATCTAGGACTCGAAGAACTTTTATCAGGGCTTTTCATCTGTTATTGAAGCCATTAAAGAGAACTTGCCATTGTGAGCATTCAGGAATGTGTTAGCAGAGCTAATCTCAGATGGTATGGACACTTAAACAGAATGAGAGAGAGAGGAAAGATTAGCAAAACAAGTGTTGTTTGGTAGGGAAAAGACCCAGAGAATGACCAAGGTGTAGGTGGATTGATAGAGTAAAAAGTGCATAGATAGAAATATAAGATCTGATAATGTCAGAGTCTTGACAGATAACAGATAATGTGGAGAAATTTGTCATCAGAGCTATGTCATTTGAACAGATGGTACTGGCTAGGTAAGTAAGTGCTTTGAGGATACCATACTATTGGGAAGAGTAGTGGTGGTGGTGTGATTGTTTATGTAAATACCTTCCAGTATGAGTGGGGTTTTTTTGTAGATTGAGAAGGAGAATGAGCCATTAGGGAGTTATGTCACTATTGTATCTAAAAAGGGGAGACTATTATTACTTTCTTTATCCACGGTAAAGTTTATTTTAGGATGTTTGGGTGTCCTGTCAGGTGTCTTCTCCCTCCAGGAAATTGACTACCACTTGTCTCCACCATGTCCTATTCTGCCCCTCTTTTCTGCATTCCTCATATGAGAGATAGGCCCAGTCTTCTATATTTTTCATCCACTCCAGTCTTTGTCTTTCTCTCCTTTTCTTTCCCTCAACAGTTCCTTAGAGAAGTGTGCTTTGTAGGCAGTTATGTCTGAGAATATATCTGAAATAGCTGACTTTTCTCTTTTTAATTTCTTTTATCAGGCTCCTGTTTATGCCTGCCATCAAGTAGTACCTCTTCATTCCATGATATCCTCATAATTTTTTGCAGCATCCACGTTTCAAAGGCCTCTAGTTTTTTCACACTCAGATTGGAAAGTGCCCATGTCTCTGCTCTGTATAATAATGTGGACCATATGAAACATTCTTAGTCTTGTTTTCAGATTTAATTCTCTAGATGTCAGTAGATTTTTCATATTGTTGAAAGTTGTCCTTGCAATTTCAATCCTTTTTCTAATTTCATCTTCTTTCTTGCCATTCTCTGTATCAAGTGTCCGAGGTATATGTATGTTTGCACCTGTTCTAATTTATTTCCATCTATATTGATACATCCTTTCTTTTAAGCTTACACGGTGATCGAATGCATTTTTTGAAAATTATGGAGACAACTACCGTGTTTAAATAAAAACTTTAGTTTAATATAACTAAAATCTACATTTGACGTTTCGACCTTTTTGTCAAGGTCATCATCTGGAGCATATAACTATTCACAGAAAACCTCATCATCTGGAGCATATAACTATACACTAGATGATGACCTTGACATAAAGGTCGAAACGTCGAATGTAGATTTTAGTTATATTAAACTAAAGTTTTTATTCAAACACGGCAGTTGTCTCCATAATTTTCAAAAAATGCATTCGGATCACCGTGTAAGCTTAAAAGAAAGGATTCAGATCATTCCATGGAAATGATACCCACAAGTGCTGCAATCATTATGGTAAGCTAAAGATACGTATTTCCCTCCTGATCAATCGGCTCGTCTTTTTAAAGAGATGCAGAGACAATAACCTTATTCCTATCTGCATCAGGCTAAAAAAAGAAATTTACATCCGCTAAAGCTCTCCATATTTATGACCACACAGAAAAAGCAATGCTCAGAGAACAGATCCAAACAGCCCACCAAAACCTAGCAATAACGCAAAATCTGGTTTCAAAATTGCAATCTGAACTATCGAACTGTATTAATCCAGACATTCTACAAATACTTGAAAGAATTACTGACAATTCGGCCAAATATTCCCTGGAAAAGAATAAAGAAAAACTCGAGATGAAATTCCACAGTTTGAAACAACGGCAAAATATGGCGACCAATCACAGAAATCCATCCAACCAGGAGACCGCCTCCCCGATAAACACCAACAATGAACAACAATCAAGGGAGACGAGGAGCAACCAACCACCGGCAAGCAAGAACCATGTGATCACCCTATCAAGCCACACCCTGAACAGCGGTGAACTTACGCTACTGAATAAAGGACTTAACTATGCAATAGCACCTAAAAAGGTAAACAAATTGGATTTTATCTACCACATAGAAAGAGGCATCAGATCCCTACCTAATAATAATATAGCTGATAAAATATGTTTAGAAACTAGTAATGTCCTGAACACTAAGAAAACCATACAGAACAATCTCACAAAAACAGAACTAGCAGCAATAAAGTCATTAAAAGCCAAACAAAACATAATAATAACGAAATCGGATAAAAGCAATGCCACTGTCGTCCTTGACAGGTCAACATACGTACTACAGATGAATCAACCAGTAGCTGATAACAACACATATAAGCTAGTAAATTATAACCCAACCAAAAGGATAAAGGATAAAACAGAGAAACTACTCAAGTCCGTCACTTCTTGGACACCTGACATGGTTACAAAACTCAACCCCCCCCCTCCCCCCTGAATATATGGGGTCCCAAAAATACACAAACAAAATGTGCCCCTTTGACCAATCGTGGAAGGAATAGACAGTCCCAGTTACCACTTAGCCAAGAAATTAGAACACTCAAGGAGTTGGTAGGTCATCCCCCCCCCTCCATAAAAAATGCACAACATTTTATAAAAAAAATTAAAAACATAGCACTCGACAAAGACGACTTATTATTCAGTTTTCACGTTTCTACCCTTTTCACTAATGTCCCCATCAATGACACAATTCTCCTACAGAACAAATTTCCGCCCGACATTACGGCCCTCTTTGCCCACGTACTACAGTCAGTTACTTCGTGTGGCAAAACAAATTTTACCTACAAAAAGAAGGTACAGCTATGGGCTCTCCACTATCCCCCCCCCCCAATCGCTAACTTTTACATGGAAACCTTTAAAGGCTCTTGATTCCGCCACGCTAAGACCGACAGTCTAGCTTAGATACATTGATGACGTGTTTGCGATTTGGCCGCACGGGCGACAAACTCTAAACACCTTTCTTAGCCACCTGAACAAACAACACAAACGCATACAATTTACCATCGAAATCGAAAATCAAAATTCACTCCCATTCCTAGACACACTAGTCACACGTCTTCCTTCAGGTAGTCTATCCTTCACGGTCTACCAAAAACCGACACACACTGGCCAATACATACATGCTAACTCATACCACCACCCATCACAAAAATATGGAGTCATTAACACCCTTAAAACAGAGCTACAACAATTTGCTCTAATCAACAAGCCTTGAAACAAGAACTAAAAATCATCAGCATCACATTCATAAATAATGGCTATAACAAAAATACTATTAATAAAATACTCCATAAAACAACAACAAAAATGAATCTAGATTACAGTAAAACCATAGCCATCCCATACATTAAAGGGTTATCAGAAAAAATCAACAGAATCCTTCAACATTATAACCTCAATGCCACCTTTAAACCACCCACTAAACTTAAAGCCATATTCAACTCCTCTAAGGATCCTCTCCTCCCATTAGCACATCCTGGAGTCTATTGCATCTGCTGCACCTGTAACTTACCGTACATTGGTGAAACAGGATGGACAATCCCTATACGCAAGAAAGAACACATTAGACACATTAAATATAATCATTATGGTGAAGTGGGCCTCTCAGACTATGCGATCAACACCTTACACCAAATCAACTGGAAAAGCACCCAATCTTTACACCACACAAAAACTTGGTATGAAAGGAAATTTAAGGAAGCCTGCGAAATCCTGATAAACCACCCAAATATCAACAACAAAGATGGCATAAAAATTCCAAGGATCTGGATGGCACACATTCAGCCTACCTAATACATAAGATCCAGCATAAGTCAGGACTCTAACCAATCTTCAACTAATATTAGAAACTAATCCATACTAACTGGCTGGAATGTACAAGTATAATCATGATGTTAATATACGTATATAGATAGATACTTGTTGTTATGCCCAATGTATTTCTACACCCAACAGATAACACTAATAATAGGACTCTAGCGTTGATGTATAATTTTTTTCTTTTTTTTTTTCCCCACCAGAGGTCAGGCCAACAATTGTTGTAGCAATTGGTCAGTATCTTTAACAAACCAGTTTGATTGTAATGTAGCTTGTTTTCTGTGTATAATTATATGTTCCAGATGATGACCTTGACATAAAGGTTGAATGTAGATTTTAGTTATATTAAACTAAAGTTTTTATTCAAACATGGTAGTTGTCTCCATAATTTTCAAAAAATGTATGTTGATACATATTTTTGGTATTTCCTTTTCTCTTGAAATTATCATGATTTTTGTCTTTTTAAAGTTGAAACTAAAGACGTACGGTTCGCTGTACTTGAGGGTTTCATCTATAAGAATCTTGAGGTCATGCTTGTTTTCAGCTAGAAGAACCGTGTCATCTGCATATCTTAGGTTATTAATATTTCTACCCCCTGCAGTGATTCCTTTGAGGTTACTAATTTTATTAAATATTTCTTCTGTGTACAGGTTAAAGAGAATCGGAGACAAGACACAGCCTTGAATCACACCTTTCTGATCTGGGAATTCTTCTGAGGGCTCTCAAAGATGCAGTCTGTTCCCAGTAAAGTTATTAGCCTAATGTCTTTTCCATCCATGCCTATTTTTGAAAGGATTTCAATTAATTGCTCATGTTGAACATTGTTGAATGCCTTTTTGTAATCTATGAAGCAGAGGTACACATCTTTTTGTTTTTCTAGATATCTTTCTATGATGGTTCTAATAAGTTACTAAATAAGTAAAGGACATTATTTTCGGGCAGTAACCAAGCAGGGAGAGAACCATACTAGAAAATTTTCAACAGGAATGCAAAGAGTAGTACATATCAGAAACATGGAAAGGCAGCTGGAGTAGATGATATTCAGTTAGAAATGTTTAAGTGGAGATATAAAAGTTTTGCAGTGGCTACACTGCAAAATTCAGAAGGCTTGGACAGAATATAAATTAAAGATACCAAGAAATTATATACTTGGTTTAATCCTTTATTCAAGTATAAGCAAACAAGTTTGTGCCTGAAGTACTTTCAGGACTGCGGCAACTCATATATAGAAGCTGATCATTTCACATCACTTGCTTTAGTATCCCATAATGCAAAACACATATCCTTATGTGTATGTATAATGCTATGCATTATGGAATGGGTCACCACCCAGACTGGTTTTGACTTTTATTGAGATCTCATCAGTAGGACCAGACTCAGAGGTGATACTAAGTCATAATTTCTTATACGAGTAGCCAAAAGGTGTTACATCTTATTATTAAAATATTCTAGATTAGAGATAGTTGTTGAAAGTTTTTCTGCTTGGTTTTATACTATAAATCTTTGGCATTACATTTCAGCATTTATACAATGGAACCAGAATCTCCTTACTTCTAAAAGTCAGTGTCTTCTGCATCATTGTCAGAATTTGTTGTGTTGTCGTCACAATTTTGCTGATATGTCCTCTAAATTTTAGATCCTTATCTGCCATCACCCTAAGATCTCTTATTTCCTCCACCTCAAATAATATATCCCCACAAAGAGTAACTTCTACATCCCATCTTTGTTTCCCAAATTTAAAAACCTTACATTTAGCAACACTGAACTGCCATCCCACTCCTGGATCCATTCATTCAGCCTATTCAAGTCTTCAAGTAAGTGCACAACATCTGCTTGGCTCCTAATAGTTCATCCCAACTTTGCATCATCTGCAAACAGCTGAATATCCCCATTCAAGTCTTCCCCAATATCATTAGCATACAGGTTAAAGAGCAGTGGCCCTAAAACAGACCCCTGAATTATACCACTAATGACTTTCTCTTCTACAAGGGATATCCCCCCCCCCCCTTTCTCTTCTCTGGGATATCGCTCCCCATACACAAATTCCTAACATATTGAAAATAGCCAATCTTCAATCCAATAATATCTAATCCCATGCACTGCAGTACAGTTATCAACTTATCATGTGATAATCTATCAAAAGCCTTTGCAAAATCTGAGTATACTAAGGTGTATGCATCTCCCTCATTCCCTGTAGCTGTCACCTTATTGTAATAAATAAGTAGATTACTAAAACATAACTTCCCTTTAGTAAATCTGTGCTTGCCATCAAAGATAATATTACTGTTTTCAACCCAATGCTGGAACCTTGTTCTTGCCAGCCTCTCCAACACCTTAACACTACACCTGACACAGATTTGCTATAATTTGATGCTTGAGTTCTGTCTCCTCCCTTATGAAGTGGTACAATTTTGCCTTCCTTCCAAATGAGTTGAAGGAAGTCAAGATCATACCTTAATTGTAGTTAGTCAGCCAGTTATTATACTTAGCTGGCATCTATCACCTAATCAGTGACTGCCAATATGAATTCTGCCAATAAAGGTCCACATCAGATATCCATGCTTACATCACCCATCTCTAGATCCTTGACATGAAAAGTTTAGACAAACTTGTGCTGTTGCACTTGACATTTATAAGGCATTAAGTACTTTTCAGGAAATCAGCATCTGGTCTTGCACAACATGGAGTTGAAAATGCCAACCACAGGATCCAGTGGCAATGCACCATGCTACTTCATCAATCCATATATAAACATGAGCATTTCTATAAAGAAAATGCTGAAGTCTTACAGCATTTTCTTTACAGACCCAATCTTAACCGTATCAACTGTCTCACTATCCCAGAAGTCTGGGAAATTGTTATCCTCAACTGTATAAAATAAATTTATCAGTTTTAATTTAATTTAATTATAGCCCAATAGTATTTAGTTCTTAAACACGCTGCTCTGTATACATAGAGGGATTCCAATGTAAGCATGTGCACTAATGTGGTATTTTGAATGTAATTCCTATTGTTGTTTATAACTGTACTGATGACTTATAATACTTAAGATGAAATATTTACATATTATTAAAAAGTTAATTACTATGGCATATGTGTGAATTTATAGTTAACAATTCTTTGGCATTCTTGGTTTCCAGAAAACTTGTCTCATCCTTTTGCATTCAAGATGTGACTTTCATCTATTCAGCTACCTATTCTGTACAAATCCCAAATCTCTCCAACCTTTAAACTGCAAAAATTCTTGATGCTGTTCAGAAGAGGAAGTTTTTAATTAATGATTTTAATTATTGGATAAATGTTGTGATAATAGAATAAAATGTTTATTACTTTTCTCCCCCCTCCTCACATGTAGGGATTCAACATCACGAGTCTCCCAGGATCGGTTATCAGAATTAGAAATGGTAAGTTTGGATTTGAACTCATAATGAATTTTATCTTCATATTTCTGTTGTTTATTTTTGTTTTTTAGAACTATAAAAAAAATAGAAGCTGTGTTTTTATTTTGACTAGTTTCATGAAATACTTTTTCACTTCATCAAGAAATAACACGAAAAACTAAAAACTGGAAAGCAAATAATAACAGTTAACATCTCTAGTGAAAAATATTTGAAAACATTTAAACAATGGATTCACTATTATGCTGGTTCATGGGTTGCTCTATACTTCTGGTAAATACAAATGTGTCATGATGGATTAAGGAAGACCAGACTTGATGTAAAATCATCCCTTGTTTTTTGTTACATTGTAGAATGCTTCATTTTGTTTTTTATTGTCATGTTCAAATGTTTAATAGTGTAGAAATAGTAGAATAATGTGTGTATTACTGGGAAAAAAAAAAATAGAAACAGTTGTTTATATACTGATTGTCTTTTTACCCTGAAAAAAAAATCACAGTAATCACTTGCTTTGATAAGTCTGAAGCCAAACAGTAAATGTATACTGACCAGCAACTGCATATGTTTTGTCATGCTTAGAGGAAAGTGGAGTATTAATGACAGCTATTTCAGCGGAACAGCATTCTTGAAAATATCTAGTAAAGACAGAATAAGAACATATCTAAGAAAGTGATTTTCCTCCTCCACCCCTAACCTAGTGATTTAACATTGGGTGTTAGGATTTATATAGCGTTTTTAATTTGCTGATGACAAGTACTGTCTTAACAAAGTTTTCCACAAACTTTTTTTTTTTTTTTTCGGAGGCTGAAATAAATATGGATTTTTGTGCTAAGAAAGGCCAGAGTATAAGGCAGCCTAAGAAGAGAAATATCTTGTGTGGATATCTATATTGCCATAGGTAAGGGGAAGTGGTGTAAGATTTTTCTTATAAGAAATTCACCAGGTTTTCATCCCCCTGCTGAAGAATGGCAGATCTGTGTTTAAGATGTTAGTTGTGGAATCTCTTGAAGCTTGGAACATATGTTCACTATAACTTTTGCCAATTGAAGGAAAGGAATGTACTGCCATCAGCACTACAATGTGTACAATTGGACATTAGTGAGAGAAGGTTTTAATGTATATAGGAGGAGTTGGTACATGAGCAGAAGTACGGAGTTCTGAATATTCTGGCATTGGTGGAGAAATTTGAAGCGAGGAAACTAGTAATGAGTTAATTAGTGATTGCCCATATGGGTTCTGCCATTCTCAGCTAATATGAGCACCTTTGGTTATAACCCAAGGAGAGGTTTAGATAAGCATTGGTTGCTCTTCCCATTTTCAGGCTGCTATGTTAGTGTTAGATCCTGAATGGGGAAATTTTGAAAGGAAATTATTCATTCAGTATCTAACATGCAAAACTAACAACTTAAGGAGATGCCTGCACTTCAGCAGAAAATAAAGAAAACTTGGTTACTATATGTGAAAATATATATTCTTCTGTATGTAATTTACTAAGATCTTATTGTTGTTTAACCAGAAATCAAAATGAAAATTTGTATCATAATATAGTATTTGTGTAACGAAAATATTTAGTTCATTAAGATATCCAGTGTTGTAAGTCTCCAGACAACTTATAAGTAGTAGTCCAAAGGTCGCTTGCTAGCTACCCAGTTTAGCCGGAGGCAATAACATACGTGGAAGGTACGTTAGCATGCTTTCCACGAAAACAGCACCCTAACAGCAAACGGAAAGCAAGGGATCAACTTGGGGGCATACATGAAGAGGGTCGTGTGAAAAAGATACAGCGGAGAAAGAGGGCGCACGAAGTGAGAACATAAGGCGATGCGCGCCATATGACAAAACTTTTTTTTTCCTGGTTCCTGCTTAGTGATTTTGACTAGTGGTTCGAGAGAGACGTGCGTAGGTGTTGCGATGTCGGACAGCAGGCCTTTTCCTGGAGATGCCTAAGAAATTCCACATGGAGCCATTCATGAATTATCAGCCTTGCAGAATCGTGCCAATCGCTGGATGTCCCATCAGAAGGAGCGGAGAAAGTCTCCTTAAACATGGCAGCAAACACGTTCATGTCCGGCAGCAGAATTCAAGGACAGTGTGAGCCCAACGCCAGGCACAGAGACAGAATAATCAGAAGGTAACCAGACCACGTGGAAGCAACATATTGTCCAGAACAGAATCGGTAATGTAGAAAATTTTATTGTATGTTTCAGAAATGGAAGAGGAAGGAAAAATGTGTATAAGCATAAAGTATGGACAATTATTCGAGGACTTTAGTGAGAATTCCCTTTTGGAAATAACTAGTTTTCTTTAGCAAAAGATTGTCTGGAGGCAGTTATATAATATTAAATGAGATTGAACCCGATAAATGAAATGGGCATTGCTGAGAGCTTTTAATCGATAACCTTGAGAATGTTTAAATGTGTAACTTAAGAATAACTTGTGGAAGGAGATTATAAGTTTTGTAATGTTATATAGCAATTTTGAACTAACTTAGCGTGAACTGATTTTACTTAGCACGTACTGATTTCCTTAGCATTGAATATATGTTGCATCTTAACTGTAAATGTTTGATTTCCCAATAAACATGTTTTATTACATATGCCTGAGTCATGCCTGTTGTGAGATCAAATTACCACTTATAAAATAGAACCTTAGTGGGAAGAATTAAAAAGGTAAATAACGATAGGTTACAGGTCACGATTGCAAAGTACCAGAAATCTTTGTTATGGTTATATAGATTTCTGGTACTTTGCAGTAAAATGATGTGTGTATGCCTTAAGATCTAGGATTGTTTCCCTGAATAAGAAATCTTTTCTGTTATAGGATACTGGCTGGTGCAGCATAATATAAATTTTGCCAGTATCTGAAGAGGAAATAACCCTAGATAGAAATAGGATAGGCTAGACAATAGAATAGATAATAGTGATTATTGAGATAATAAAGATAGAAAAATAGAAGAAAGTAACGACGTAACCCTAGACATGATCAGGTACCCAAAAGTGCAAAAAGCAACAAAACACATTTCTCCAAATCTTTCTGTGAATTGTATCCAGAGTAAATAATCTTTGTCAAGAGATTTCATGTGGATTGAGAGAATGGTGAAATCCATGTTTTTCTTTTTCACCCTGGATTGGTTCACTGCCAGACAAAGGTCTACCCCAATTTTCTCCATTCCATTCTATTTTCAGATTTTCTCACATTGCATTCTAACATTCCTAACAATTTCATCTTGTTCTCGCTCTCTCTCTCTCTCTCACAGTTCTCCCCTTGTCTACTGCCAGTGCTTTTTTTTGTATAAGAATAGGTGCCTTATTCATTCTTTGCTTGATAAAAAAAATTAAAAAAGGATATGAAAAGAAAAACAAAAAAATTATTTACTGATATTCTTACCATTTTAAGATTTATTTATTTCATATCCAAACACAAGTAAGTAGTAAGTAATTGGTACAACATTATTTACAACAAATTAAGATACATTACAAATGAGAACAGCTTAAATTTAGTAGGTAAATTATACAGGGAATAATAAGTAAAATATGAAGGAAAAAGAAACTAATCTTGTGCAATCAACTGCTCTTTCTGTGCAGGATATAAGGTCCTCTTTTGTGCAAGGTGATTGAAGAAGGGGCAAGAAAGAAGGTAATTCAATGGACTGGGTTGTCCCACACTCACAATTATCTGGTCCAATGAGGTAGCCCCATTTGATGAGGTTTTGTTTACAGTGTCCTGTCGTTCATAGTCTGTTGAGGCTTTTCTAAGTATTCTAGTCAAAGTGAGCACCACGTGGAAGATGTTCGGCTGTTGAAATACTAGTATTGTTCTCAGTATAGTGCAAACCATTTTTGAAGTCTTGTTTCTGGAGGGTTTTTAGGTGGTTCAACGGTTGCTAGGAAGCTATGTCAGGATCTTAGTCTTTGTGGTACTGTAGTCTGGCCAAATAGTGGAACACTCATCGTTCATTTGTCTGCTTCTTTTGTCAGCTGAGAATGAGATCTTTGAATTGAAGGGGGTGCAATACCAGCCAAAGTATACAAGTCTCTTAGTGGTGTTGGTTTCAGGCATCCTGTAATTAAGCAGCAGCTTTCATTCAATGCTGGGTCAAGTTTTTCAGCATGTCAGGATCTGGCCCATACAGGGCAGACATATTCAGTAGAAGAATAGTAAATGGCCAAGGCAAAAGATCTCAGTGTGCTAGGATCAGCACCCCATTTGGAGGAAGTAAGCTTTCTTAGTATATTATTGCTTGCATTAACTTTTGCCTTTGTTTTTTTTTATGTGTGTGTTTTATATAAAAGAGTGCGATCGAGATAGATAGAGCCTTTGGGGTTTGGTTTTAATTGATTACTGCTATAACATGTGGTTAGACTATTTAAGGCAAGTGATATAGTAGTTTAAATGGACTGGAAATTTTTTGATTGAGTAGCTATGGCAAGGTCATCAGCATAGATAAAATTTCTAGTTCCTGGAAAGATGGGGAGATCATTGATGTAAATGTTGAAAAGTAATGGTGATAACACACTTCCCTTGGGGGGGGGGGTCGTTTTTTAGGGATGCCAGCGACTCTTCCTACCTTCCAGGTCCACAAAAAGAGTATCTGTTTTCCAAGAGTGATTGGATCAGGAGGACAAGGCAATAGTCTCTAGTTATTCCGTATATTTTCTGTAGTAAATTTGAAAAAATCAGAAAACAGAAATCAACTTTACTTAAATATTAGTGTAAAAACTTTAGGAAATTTATTTGATTTAGGAAATCAGATAATGTCTTTGTTCATTTTATAATGAATAAATTTTAAGAAATAACAAATCAGTATTACAGCACTGAAAGTTTCGAAAAGTAATCGTACTCAAGTAGCAATTAACAACATTAAGTTCTATGCATTCATACTAGTATTGTTTAAAACTTTAAAGAATCACTTCTATCATACGTTCACACATCCAGTAGGCAGATGTCATGACTTGCAGTATTACCAGCAGCGAAAAGTCGACTTGTGGCACCACCACAAAAGAAACTACTGCATTAAACTACATAATTCAGATTACTAATGCAAAACGATACAAGTTTGAAACAAAGTAAAATAAAGAGCAAAAAATAATTATTTAAAGAGATTTTAAAATCTTAAAAATTAGAAATGTTCTATAAATTTTCTGTAGCCCCCTAGGGGGGGGGAGCTGCAGCCCACTGGTTAAGAATCAGGGTTTATGGTATCATTTGCTGCAGTTAGGTCCACAAAGACTGCTCCTGTGGCTAGTTTTTGCTCATAACCATTTTCTATATATTGAGTGAGGTTGAGAATTTGTGATGTACAGGATTTGCTTGGTCTAAAACCAGCCTGCTCAGCAATAAGATGGGATTTGATTAGGGATTGTAGCCCATTCAAAATTAATCATTCATAGAGTTTAAAGGGGTTGCTGAGTAGTCATATAGGTCTGTAATTTGAGTTTTCCCTGGTTTCAGAAAGGCCACCACTTTAGCATTCCTCCAGATAGTTGATATCCTTAGGGTTATTGAGCCGATTGTTGTATAGGTTCAATAACCACTCTTTAGTCCTGGATCCAAAATGTTATTTGTTCGTTACAGATATCATCAAGGCCTGCAGATTTTCTATGTTTTAATAGGTTTATGGCAGTGTCTAGTTCAGTGTTCATGAAATCTGAGTTAATCATACTTTGTTCCTCAGTTGGGGTTCTAAATATTTTATTTTTTGACTGCTTTTTAGGGAAATTTCCATTCAGCAGCAGCTGATGAGCAATTTGACTAGCTGTTATTTGATTACCTGTGGATGCTCATATGGCTTAGTGTAATCTTTCCTAATTCTGTTGATAAAGTTCCATGCCTTTCTGCTACTATGAGTCATATCAAGGACTTCTATTTCTTTTTTCCATGAGGAATGCCTTTTCTCCTGTATGGATAGTCTCTTCTGAGAAGGGGTTGGTGTTGTAAAGTTGTAATGAGTATACTGGGCTTGTATATCACTAGAAAGACCTGGAATGTAGTTTGTACAGCATCCTTGAGGGATGTGTTTGTGGAGATTTTCCTCATTATTTTTATGAATTGGATACTCTTGAAGGTTTGGAGGGACTGGCCCTATGGAGCAGTCAAGATCTTCCATGAAACCCTTCCAGTTAGCTTTTTTAAAATTAAATCGTTGTACTATATTAAGATAATGTTAATAATAATAATATAATAGAAATAATAATGTTTTTGGAATAAGAAGAACTAATTAATCATTGATCTTATCAAATGGGAGGATATTCTGTATTCGTCACACCAAGCATGTTCCTTCTTCGATGGGTAACTTGCGATTTGTGAATCATATTTTGAGTTAAGTTTCAAGTTTCACTGCTATATGTAATTACAGAAATCCATATTATTATTATGATGATGATGATGATTCAGGCCTCCATGGAGTCAAAAGACTCATCATGGGAAGCCCATCCTAGAAAAAACAAAGTCTATCATACCATTCCTTGAAAAAACAACAACAACAACAACTTTTTTGTACATTGGTATGTGTGTTAAAAGAGTCTGTTGGCATGAGTTTTAACAACATTACCTGCATCAAGCTAGACAGCATTCCTCCATGTCAGGCTTGCACCATCTATCCTGCAACCTCTCAATATTGGTGATCAGTAATTAATTGTAAGTCTGTTGGTAGGTGTTGATTGTTCATTATTGTGTTCTAGTTTTCAAAGAAATAAGGTGAAAGCAATGGGATAATAATTTATAGTTTACTTTGTCTCCCTTTTTTTGGAAACTCGAAAATGACAACTCATTGCCAGCTGCAATGAGTTTTCATTTTGGAAAGTTATTTTGCTAATTGTTCTTATACGTGTGTTGCTGAGAATTTTTTGAGAAATATCTGGGTACAGCAGTCCCTCAGAAGTCAACGATAATGAGATTTGTGCAGCATTTTTAAGAAACTGGATCTGTTATAGATAAGAATTGCTCTGGAAGACCCTCCATTTTGACTGATGAGAAAACAGACGAGGTAAAGAGAGCATTGCAGTGGTCCCCAACAAAAAGTCCCAGGAAATTTGCCATGCATTCATCAATGTCATACAGTAGTGCTCAGAAAGCTGCAAGATCGTTATCGCTTACCTTCATCTATATCACTTACGCATCCAGTCCACTGAAGGACCCAGGTAAAGGCAACCAAAAATCTTCTGAAGATGGTTACACTCATTTGTTGAAGAACGTAGTATAGAGATGCTTGATACAGTTTTCTTCAGTGATGAGGCCTGGTTTCACCTTACTGGGTATGTGAATAGTCAAAACAATAGGATTCGTGTGAAAATCCACATGCTTTTCATGAAAAAAGTTTTGCATTCTTAAAAAATGGGAGTTTGGTGTGTGATATCACAGCGTTGTATAGTGGGACTCATTTTCTTTGAAACGACAGTGAATAGTTCCATCTACCAAGACATCATCACACAGTTTGTGGCATTCCTTGATGTCAGTGAACGCCATTGTTGGTTCCATGAAGACAGTGCTATACGTTGAATAGTACCATACATTTTTTGCAAGAATTTTTCAGTGACCATCTCATCTCCTCGAAAGAATTGTAGTCTCCAAGATCACCACCAGATTTTTTCCTTTGAGGGTATCTCAAAGGTCTTGTTTATCAGAATAATCCTCACACACTGGATGAACTAAAAATGAACATTTCAACAGTGATTGAAAAGACCAGTGTGCGGGTGCTTCACAAGATGGCATCAAACCTGGTAAAAAGAGCACAAATTTGAATTCATGAAAGTGACCACTTTCAACATATGTTATAATGAACTTCCTATTCTTCTTCTGTTATAAAGGTCTACTTAAAACCTGTATTTGTAGCTGTTTCATTTTTCATATGCTTGTAATTAACCTCAAAACAGATATGTGTCATTTCTGGGTTGCACGACTTTACGATCACTGTATTATAGTATTACATGATAAATTTACAATTACTAACTTTCTATAGACATTTTTCCTCCAAATTATTTCTTTTAATTATCTACCAGGACTCCAGTAATATCAGACCTATTGCTTTGGTCTTTTCAGAATCCTCTTACTGTATTACTGTATCAGCCACCTAGACCTTGGTCTTCCTCTGAATCTTTTTCATACCATCTTTGCATCAAACACCACCTGTGGTAATCTTGCCTCTCCTATTCTTTTAAGTGACCATATCACCTGAAATTAACTCTTCTCACACATTTTTGAATGCCAATAGTGTAAACATCCTTCATTTTTAATATGATTCTGCTAGCAAAGCCATCTGTTCACTACCTTAATGTTTCTCAGAGCTGTCTGTGGTCAGCCTTTGATCAAGTTTTATATTTCTAATAACAACAACTATAAAACAAGAAAACTCCCATTACAACTTATTTATTTGTAAAATTTTTGCCTAAGTTTCATAGGCGAAAATTAAGTAGTAGCATAGCAACTAGAATAATGAAAGGTGGCTTAGATGGGATGCCGAACTTGAAAATTCTATAGATGTGAGTTTTCTTCCATTTAATAGTTGTTGTTATTGTTATGCACACTCACAGTATTATTCCAATATTGTTATATTTTTAATCTTGCTCTCAGATTGATAAGTTAAAATTAATTTGAAAACTGTAGTGTATGCTGCTAGTGTTTTGACTAATTTCTCTCTTATTACCTATAAATTAATTCAGTTGTCTCCTCTCAGTACCAGCTTTATTTATTCTAGTATCTATTTCCATATTTAATTTGCCATGGTCACTAAACATTTATGCCTAAATAGCTGAAATGTTTTGCTTGTTGTTTTATAGATTCTCCCTTCATAATTCAGTTTAAAAAAAAGTTTGGCTTAATTTCATAGTCTCTGTCTTTTACTGCTGATTTTCATGCTGTATTTGTTATGTCAGTTATTCAATTTAGTTAAGGAATCCTGCAAACTTGTAATAGATTTTCTGTAGGATATCACCATCTACATAATGTCAAGAACTGAGATTAACATCTCCAGTTTTGATACTACGTTTAATGTGATGTGTGTATGTACACACACACACACACACACACACACACACACACAGTGCTTGGAAAGAAGCCAACAAACATCCCCATGGGCAAGGTGCATCATGCCAAATAATGAGTCATGTGTTTGTAGCCTGTATAAATTGGAGAAATATGATGCTCCCAAGTCAGTGCAACTATGTCTGGGTGAAATGGCTGTGAGAAGGGAATGGACAGAGTTTGAAAAAGGCATTGCAATAGGATGCCGTGTCACAGGCCTACCTGTTCGGGAAACTGTTGACAAATTGGACCATCTCATGTCAACAATCAGTGATACCATATTAAAATGGAGGTGCATGGAGTCAACTGCAACTGCTGCCTGCAGTGGATGACCCACTACACTCACCAGATATGACCATAGGTTGCTACAAAGGATAATATGCAAAACCACCATTCATCAGCAGACATGTTAAATGTGGAGTTCTAACATCAATTGGAACACAAATCTGCATAAATCATTCAGAACTGAGGTTCACGAGAAGGTTTTTTACTATATATCCACTAAACTGGGCCATCTCATGAGGCACAGAGAGTCAACTGCAAGTGCTATCTGCAGTGAACAACCCACCACACTCATTGAATGTGACCATAGGGTGCTATGAAGGTTAATACTTAAAAACTGTCATTCGTCAGCTGACACATTGAATGCAAAGTTCCAGGCAATTTTCCAGAACACACAGAGAAATTTCCCTACTGTGTGTTCCAGTAAGATTGATGCAAGCATAACTTCGAAGAGCTAAGAAAAATTGTGGAAGTTAAACTTGGAGAAGAATAATCTGAGTTTTGGCAAAATAGAAGCTGTGAGGATCTGATTTTGACTTTAAGACAAATAGTTTGAAACTCATGTAAATATAAGAAGAATCTGTATTTAAGTTTTATAAATCTGAAAAAAAAACATGATGACAAGGTGCCAAGAGAAAAGCTGTTCAGAAATATTACAGTTATATGGCGTATGTGAGACATAATATTGAGAAATGCATAGTCTATATTTGAGTTGTAAATAATAAGTTTTTATTGAATGAGGTACAGGAAGGTGGCTTGATGTAAAATCAGGTATGTGATATATCAGTGGGATAGGGCGCTTACTCTTTCCACTGTTACGCCTCATTTATATTATTATTATTACCCAAGACCCCATGGAGACAAAGACTCATCTGGGAGGTCCTTTTATCATACACACAGCTCATCATACCGTGCTTTAAACACACTCAAATTCTCTGCAGACACCACACTCTCAGGCAAGGCATTCCAATCATTCACAACTCTGCTTGAAAAAAAACCTGCCTCTCACTCCCCTATTCACACCCTCTTTATACATTTTCCAGGGATGACCTCTGGTTCTCCCCTGATCTCCCACTATTTTCTGTAGAACCTCTCCAGCATTGATCCTATAACAACCCCTTACTAGCATGTAAGTCTCTATCATATCTCCACTCTTCCTCCTGTCTACTAGGCTCTGCAAGTTGCATCTTCTCAATTCAATCTTTCTTCATACTCGACATTCCAGAGGCTAGAAACTACCTTAGTCAGTCACCTCTGGACCCTTTCAAACATCTCTTTGTCCTTCAAAACCAGGTGACCAAATATGGATCATGTTATGAAGGAAATTGGCATTGTGCCTGATAAAGTTAGAGATAATCAAATCAGCTCTTTACCTTATGCAGATAATGGTATGCTCTTAAATAAATCTAGTATAAGTCAGCAGGATTCTTTAACAAATTGAATAACTACTGTAAAAATTTGGTATAAAAATCAACAATAAAAAGACTATGGAAACAGGGGAACATAAAAGTTGTCAACTGGGCTTGGCCCAAATTTTAGTGGATAGTAAATTTAGTATGGAAATGGACAACTTGTTTAGTAAGCTGGTATAGCAAGGGATTCATCTGAATAAATATATATAGAATAAGAGAGAAATTAGCCAAAACATTAAGCATCCAGTAAACTAAACATTGTTGAAACCAATTTTAACTTATGCATCTGATAGCTAGGTTAGAAAATTAAACAGTGGAGACTGCAGATATGAGAGTTCTGAGAAAAGTAGAGGAAGTAACAGATGGCATCAGTGGCAGAATCATCGTAAAAATGAAGATATTAGGAAGGAATTGATATTATTAATTCTGAAATGTGGAACCAGAGCTAATCTCCCTGGTGGGAGAGGAATTGTTAGCAAAATGGACATTTCATGTAAGTATGGCAGGAAAAAGACCCAGAAGAAGAATCTAGGAAGGAGTAGATGTTTGAGTAGATCATGAGAAGACCAAAATATAAGATCTGACAGTGTTGAAGTCCTGCCAAATAACAGACAAATTTGGAAGAAAATTTTCAATAGGGAGTTAGTAATAATGTGAACTTTCATTTAGTACTACCATAGTATCCTGTACACTCTTGAGGATACATATCAGGAATTTGCCGATGATTATTATTGTATGAATTAATAAATATTTATAAATAGGTATTCATTTTTCTGTTTGTCTTGATATGTAAATAAATAAGTGTATCCTGACATCATTGCTCTTTAAATATAGAAACTGCAAGCAAAAGTAGCACAAGTTAATAAATTGGAACACAGACTGGTATGTTAAATTTTAATTTTGCTGAATTATTTGTAATCTTATTTTTTGTATTGTTTAGACTTTTATCTAAGCTAAACTATCTAATTAAGGCTTGTGTGAACTAGTTTTATAATACCATTAATCAAAAAATGTATTAATTAAAATTTTTCACATTTGATAAGAATGTATATATATATATATATGTAAAATGTGAAATTATAAAAATTAAAATAACCATAAATAAATAATTAAAGCCTCAATATTTCTACACTGCATTACAGCTGCTTACAAGTTTATATGTTAAAACTAACTTTTCATCCTCAGCTCTGTTAATGTGTTGTTGTGTGAATAAGACTACTTTTTTAAAATGTTTTCAACTATGAAGTTTCTGTTGGTAATCCTCATCTTGTTTAGGTATGCTCTTTGATAATTTTGATCTAATTGTTCTCCAGAATTATGCTATAGGTAGGCTTGTGCAGAATATCTTATTCTGCATATGATATTTTTCTGGCATGAAATAAAATTAAGTAAAAACAACCAAAAATGCTTTACCTTTATTTTAAATACTTCTGGCATCAGCATACATAAACTGCAATATCCTCTTCATTCCACACCTTCCCTTACACCTTGCATTGATTATTCCAGTAATGTTAAGCCTGGGGAGCTACGTTTAGCATTGTGTTTGATTTACTCACATCTAAGTTGCCTAGATGCAAGTAAATTGTTACTCACATTTCAAAATCTCACATTCATGTAAATATACCACAGTGAGAGGTATATTTACATATCATGACCAGAATGGTTGAGGAAATGTCCACTTTAGGACTGTTTAGTGACACTGTGATAACATTACTTTTTTTCCTTTGATAAACCCCTTTGTAATCGGTTTTCCACCAAAGCAAGAATGGATAAGTAAGGTAGTTGAAATCAAAGAACTAGAAGGAATAATTGGCCAAGCTGTAGTATTTCTAAACTTAGTGCTGAGAATGTTTTTTACCATTAGGAAGTACTGAGATATTTACTTCTGTTCTGATAGATAAGCAGCCTTGATTGCTAGCATTCTCAAACTTTAAGTGACTCATGAGCTGAGTACAGTAAGGTGACTTACACTTTTTATATGAATCTTTTTGGAGCTGAAATTGAGCTTATTCTCCCCCTGATTGTTTCATTAATTGGAAGAAAGCAACAAAGAAAACTTCATTAAAAAAAAAAGTCACAATGGTGTACATTATCTCCACTGTTATTCATTATCTATATGGATAACATTATGAAGGAAATAAATTTGGTACAAAAATCTGCATGCTGAATGGTGAATTTACAGAACAAGTAAAACATTTTAACTATTTAGGCACAAATTTTAGTGAAGATGACAAATTAAATATGAAAATAGACAACAAAATTAGTAAAGCTGGTATGATAGGAAATCAGCTAAATAAATTTATATAGATTAAGAAATAAATTACTCAAAATACTAAATTAGCTGTATACAAGACAGTGTTCAAACCAATTTTAACTTATGGATCTGACAGTGGGTTAGAAATAAAACACTTGATCAAACACTAGAGACCTCAGATATGAGATTCTGAGAAAGATTAGTGGGGTGAACAAATGGCATCAATGGCAGTATCACATTAAAAATGAGGATATTAGGAAAGAACTTGCCGTTGTTAGCATTTAGGAATGTGTTAATAAAGCTAATATCAGGTGGAATGGTCACTTAAACAGAATGGAAGAGGAAAGATTAACAAAACATGTGTTCTTTGCCAGGTTCTTGTAGCAAGGCTTATACGTTGGTCATACATAACTGGTAATTAGCTTAAGGAATTAACAATGCATATAACGGATATTAATTAAAGCAAACTTTAATGAATACCTTCAATATTTCGGCAATCTTCAGGAACATACAAATATGGTATGTGCACACAGCACTAACAAAAGCAAATGAGGAAGAAGGCAAGAAACTAATATTGTTCCTAAAGTCCTAATGGTGCCCCCCTACTGGGCTAATTGGGTTGTCTTGGCCGTTGAGCTGAAGTTCTCATAATGTAGGCTTCCCAAATTTGGGGTAGTTTCATGCATCCAAATTTGTTGAGGTTTGGAACGTCAAACTTTTCGTACTTGAACTTGCTGCAGTGTATTATTTTAGTTTTCTTCCAACGAATTCTATGGTGGGTATCTAAGGCATGGTCTGCCAGCCCAGAGTGGCTGTACTGGTGAAACCAAATGTAGTCTTTGTGTTCTGAAATCCTGATATTCGCTGTCCTGCCTGTTTGGCCAAAGTAGGACAATTTACAGCTGCAAGGGACCTGGTATACACCAGGTGGGTCTAGGGAGAGTGGTTGGTCTTTGGTAGAGCGGATAAGGGATGCCAACTTTTTATATGGTATATGACACAAAGTCAGGTCATATTTTTTGAGGATATCGGTTATTTTCTCAGAGGTGCCCCGGATGTAGGGGATGGTGATAGATTTAGTGTAATCTTTATTACACTAAATCTATCACAATAAATTACACTAAATTTATAGGCAGGACAGTGAATATGTACACTGATGATGTACTGTTATTTTCAGTATGAAATATCTGTGCTTTCATTAAAATTAATTACCGTGGTTATTGTGTAATTGGTTGTTTAATTAGGACTGTAGTATCCCAGGACCTTAGTTAACAACATGCTTTAACCCTTAATTTAAATCCTGATTAGACCATCCTTAATGCTGTATCATTAAAGGTTAATAAGAATTTCATATATGACCATGTTAAAACAGGGAATGTAGCTTTGATGTAGTTTTTTTTTTTTCCTTCACCAGAATCCAGGCTAATGATTGATCAAATAAGTGAAACTCTGGCATAATGTTTGAATTGTATCTTGTTTCTCTGTACATATATATGTATATACTTCAGATAATGACCTTAATATGAAACTTGAAATATCAGGAAATCAAAGCTCTTACTCTTAAGACATAGCAGTTTCCATAATTTTACTGCAATGATTCTCTAAACATTACGATATACATGATAATGATCATGCAGTGTATTAACAAAATAGCATTTTAGAATAAAGTTTTTACTTCACACTTGCTCAGATCAGATTAGAGGCTTCTAAGTGAACTCTTAATAGGAACTTCATATTGAAAAGTACACATTGATAGTTGACATGCCAGGCTGACTTGAAATGACTGTGCAAACCAACTGTAATATAAAACAAATGAAGATTATAGTAGATCTTTTAATAAGCTAGGATTTGCTAAATATATAAAAACTTCACATAAAAAAATAAAAAATAAGCACCTCAAATGAATAAAATTAAAAATAAGCTTTGTCAGAGATGATTTGGTTTGTAATAGGTGAAGGAGTTTCCCACTCATTGTTTGGATCATTGTCCAGCATATATTAAAACAAAGAGTTGGATACAGTACCTTGTGACTCCATTCTAGCTGCAGTCAGAAATGTTTCTAAATTATAAATTTTAATATATATATATATATATATGTGTGTGTGTGTATGTATGTAGAAAGTATTTTACCTTGGGTATAATAAATGTTAAAGATACCAAGCTATTTTAAACCTGGTTTTACTCCATTTCCCAAGTAGGCAAACAGACAAACAGGTCAAGTTTGCACCTGCAAGTGTTGCAAGTCTAGCTGACCCTGCACATAGTGCAAGACCAAGGCAACTCATGGTAAAAGTAGAATAAGCTTTGATCACTAATCTTAATATTTACACTTAATGCAAAGCACATCTCCTGGAGGAGATGTATGATGCTTTGTATTAAAGGTAAGGGGCCACTACCCAGACCAGTTTCGACCTTTATTGAGGTCTCATCAGTGGAAGCTAGAAATACCAAGATTTTAGTAATACAGAGCTTATAAGTATTTTACCAGAACAAGTTACCATATTCTACTTTTACCATGAGTTGCCTTAGTCTTGCACTACGTGCAGGGTCAGCTAGACTTGCAACACTTGCAGGTGCAAACTTGACTTGTTTGTCTGTTTGTTTACTTGGGAAATGGAGTAAAACCAGGTTTAAAATAGCTTGGTATCTTTAACATTTATAAAATCTTGGTATTTCTAGCCTGGCTCCCACTGATGAGACCTCAATAAAGGTCGAAACCGGTAAAATACTACCCAAGGTAAAATACTTTCTACGTTTATATCTCCTCCTGAGATTTTTATTTAATAAGGTTAAAACACCTTATGGTAACTTGTTCTGGTAAAATACTTATAAGCTCTGTATTTCTAAAATCTTGGTATTTCTAGCCTGGCTCCCACTGATGAGACCTCAATAAAGGTCGAAACCGGTCTGGGTAGTGGCCCCTTGCCTTTAATACAAAGCATCATACATCTCCTCCATCTCATCATACATCATACATCTCCTCTAGATGTGCTTTGCATTAAGGGTAAATATTAAGATTAGTGATCAGGGCTTATTCTACTTTTACCTTGAGTTTCCTTGGTCTTGCACTATGTGCAGGGTCGGCTAGACTTGCAGGCACAAACTTGACTTGTCTGTTTGCTTACTTGGGAAATGGAGTAAAACCAGGTTTAAAATAGCTTGGTATCTTTAACATATAACATATGTATGTATGTATGTATATTGAGGACTGGAGTTCCTGCTATATGGCCAATTTCTTGTTTTTAGAGATCCTTATCCAATAACTGGAAACCCAAGAACTAAAATCATTCCTTTCTTTTGGACCAGATGGTGGGAGGTGATATGGAGAGATCTTTCTGTTTGCACTAGTTTCCAGTAGACCTGCTGTTTAGAGAGTCATCTAGATTTTTATATACTAGAATATACAAGAATAATTTTTAATTAAGGTGGAGTTTTTTTTTTTATTGTGGTGGTGGTGGGAGTTATGTTTGGACTTACACTACCTTTTAGACACTGCAGGTTTAATTCCATGCCTGCCTGAACAGTTCTTCATTGACAAAGCCAATGAAGAACTGTTTCTGGTTGCACTAACTCTTCCATATGCTTCTTCACAGATAAATTAGGCTAACCTGGGTCTTAGACATGCACACCCTGCTTTGAAGTCAGATTTGCAACTCTATTAGCTTGTAAAAAAACATAGGCTTCAGTGTCCTTGTAAACATTTTGCACTGTTACTTAAATCCCATGTGAGGAGAATGGATATGAGGTTGGTGGCATGAATGGTGGGGGCTGATAGACAGACATCAGAAGATGGTATATGGTGGAGTGGAATTAAGGTGATTAGTGGAGCGCCCCTGGGCTCTGTACTACTACTATCCTTTAATTTGTATATTAATGATATAGCAGAAGATTTGAAGGGAGATATGCAGTTATTTGTCGATGATGCAAAACTAGAGAGGTCATTAGTTGATAAAGGTGATGTAGATATATTACACGATGATTTAAATAAATTGGCAGTATGTTCAAAGGACAATGGTGTCAATTCAGTGTTATAAAGTGCAAGGTAATGCACTTTGGGATGAAAAGATTACACACTTCGTATCATATTGATGGTACTAGTTTACAGGAAATTGATGAGACCAGGAATCTGGGAGTGATTGATAGAGATTTGAAATTCAGAGGACATATTGCAAGAGTTGGCAAAATACATCAGAGGATTATTTGGATGCTGGAGAACACATTGACAAGTAAAGATAGGGAGGTTATTATCCCTCTTTATAAGGCTATGATTCGGCCACATTGTTGGAAGAATTGTTGGAAGTTGTCAGGTGTGGTTAATAAGGGTGTGTGGACCTGACAACTTCCAACAATTTTTTGATACATGGGGAGTAAGGGGAAAACAAGGTTACTTACAGGTTACTGAGTGAAATGGATTGCCAGAGGTGGTGTTTGAGCTCCTTAAACCTATTCACTGTTGGGGTGCTCAAACACCACCCACTCTATCAAAGAGAACACTCTTTGATAGAGTGGGTCTCCTGTGATGAGTCTTTTGACTCCATGGAGTAACTATATAAATAATAATAATAGTAATAATCTTTTTGAAATCATCCAGAAAATAAAAAAGGAAATGCAAATCAGGATTGGAAACCAAATGAAGTATTGTAGCAGCAAACTGAAATGATACACATAGATTACAGTTTTTACTCAGGAGCATTCGAAGAGTCAGTAGAAATGATAAAATATCCACAACAATGCAACAAGTATCAGGTTATAATATTACATCAAATATGATTCTCTCTCATAAATCACCTAGCACACGTGGAAGCCAACACCTCACATAATGCTACCAGTCATCAGGTGTCTGCATAGTACAAGCACACATTCCACTGTTAATCTCTTTTTTCAAATATTTGCATTGTGTTGTGGTTGTTGCTTGTTTGTAGCTTAATTTTTTATGTTATTCACTGTATCTCCTGATAATGTGAAACATTTATTTCCTGGAACTAGTTGAATGTCATGACATTGTAAATGAAAGAATTGTCAAATATTTTGGTCACATTTCAAGATGTGAAAATGACAACCTGGAAAAACTTATTATCCAGGGCAAAGTGGAAGGAATAAAGGAAAAGAGGAGACCAAGATAGTTGGACCAGATTAAAAAGATCACTGGACTTACTTTGTAGTTGGCTACTGCCGCAACAAAAGACAGAAAGAAAAGGAGAGGTATTGTGGTTAGGGTCATGAGTCTTCAGACATAGGAGACTGAGCAAGAAGAAGTTGAATGTCTGAATAACTATTTTACTATCAAGTTGTTCCATGTGATTTAATATCAGCATTACAATTTCATCATGTCCTCATTCCACATAAGCCTTTCAAATGGTATCCTGCTGATCCTTCATATGTGTTTACTCCTGGGGGGGGGGGGGGAATTCATATTTCTTAAATTGGTTCATTATTATTTTCCAAATTAGTAACAAGGAAGTAGCTTCCTTGTTACTAATTTGGAAATCATAGCAAATAGGTTGGTCTACAAAAGCCAGCAATGAAAGGAAATCATGTTCCTCCAAGTTACAAAAGATGACTCTCTCTTTCCTTTCAACTGGTTAACATTAATATACACTGCTCAAAACAATTAGGGAATATTTTAGTTTCTGTCAGATAATTATAAATTTCTGTAAATAATTATAACTATTGGATACTTTATACATGAATAAATATTTCTTATTTATGGAAAGGATTATAAATTAATTATAAATTCAAATAATCGATATTTATTACAAATTGTGTTATATTTTTAAATTATTTTTATAACTTTATAATTTACAAGAAACCAAAATATCCCCTAATTGTTTTGAGCAGTATACATCACTGAATTATTCACAACTAATATCACAAGTACTAATTGCATGTCCATAAATAAATCACTATACTAAATAAAATATAATTTCATCTTTAAGTTCATATTCCTTTGAACTGCTTGTTGATCCTGTTAGCTAAGTAGGTAACTGATAAGCTGTGATGGTATTGTCAACACCAACAGACAAAAAAAAAAAAAAAAAAAAAAAAAAAAAAAAAAATTGAATTAATTTATTGAAACTTACTAATATGTTGTTGTTTTTTTGTCGTGAATGAAGTGGAGGTGAATAGTCTATTACAGAATCTTAATGTGAATACATCTGTGGGATTGGATGGTATACCAGCACAAGTCTTACATGAAGCGGCTAAAGAATTGTCAGTGCCCTTGACCATATTGTTTAATCTGAGTCTCGGATCTGATTTAGTCCTGAAGGGGTGGAAAGAGGGGAAAATAGTTCCACTGCATAAAGGAGGATCCAAGACTACTGTTGCAAATTATCGACCGATCAGCATATCAGGAATCATTGTCAAGGTCTTGGAGAAAGTAATCAGGGGAAAAATACAGGAATGGATTGATGAAAATGAGATACTGTATGGGGGACAGCATGGTTTTGTGAAGGGTAGATCATGTCTCAGTAACTTGCTCAGGTTTTATAACACAGTGAAGGCTGAACTGAATAGGGGTAATGGGTTTACAGTGATACTGCTGGACCTGGTTAAGGCCTTTGACAGGATACCATATGGAATTCTAATCCGTAAACTGCAACATATGGGAATGGATATAGGGTTGGTGAGATGGATAGGAGGGTGGTTGATGGAGAAATACCAGAGGGTCGTTTACTCAGGAGTAGAGTCCAAAAGACGGCCTGTGACTAGTGGTGTGCTGCAGGGTTCTGTTCTTGGACCACTGCTGTTTAATTTGTTCATTAACGATATAGGGAAGGAACTGAGAGGAATGGTTCATTTGTTCGCTGATGATGCAAAGTTGGGTAGGGCAATAGGGAATGCAGAAGATGTCAAAATTTTGTAGGATGATTTAGATAGATTGGAGGTCTGGGCTAAGGAGAATGGATGTCAATTTAATGTGGCAAAATGTAAGGTTATGCATTTTGGGGTGAAAAAATTAGCAGCAGTATATCACATTGGTGGAACTGTACTCCGGGAGATTAATGAGGCCAGGGACTTGGGAGTGTTGGTGGATAGGGTGTTGAAGTTTAGGGGCACATTGCAAAAGCGGCTAAATCAGCTCATCAAATCACTTGAATGCTGAAGAATACTTTGATAAGCAGAGATAAACAAGTTATTGTTTCTCTGTATCGAGCCTTGATAAGACCCCTTCTCGACTACTGTGCCCAGATCTGGTCACCTAGGTTTCTTCTTGATGGGGAGGAGGTTGAGAGGATCCAGAGGTGAGTGACCAAGGTCTATGGAATGAACCTTATGAAAACAGGTTGAAGATTTGTGGATTGCATAAATTGGTTGATAGGCAGAAAAGGGGAGATATCATTGAGACATTCAAATTGCTGAAGGGTTTCTATAGGATTAATTCAGAGGATATTTTTGAGAACAGGACTGGTGGTGGGAGGACTAGGGGACATCCATGGAAGCTGGGCAAGAGTGTGGTTAGTAAGGTTGTTAGAGCTGGGTTTTTTACTTTTAGAGTGGTGAATGAGTGGAATAAGCTGCTAGAGTCTGTTGTGGGTGCTATGACAGTAAATGAGTTCAAGGCAAAGTATGATAGATACTGTGTGAATGTCAAATAGTTGTGATGGACATGATGTTTAGGGCCTCCCTCTATGAGTCTAAGGACTCCTTGGAGTCACCGGTAATAATAATATTATAGCAATAAATGGAATAAGAACATCGCTATTACATACAAGTCACTATAGGTTGTGACTTGTATGTAATAGCAATGAAGCATCCCTTCCCCAATATCAACAAATATGGTTAATGAATTTGCTAAATACCTGGAAGACAATCATCCTGAGATCAGGTAGTTGGATGTCTCAAAATTAACTTGATAGTTATCCAACCCACAGAGGATGCCATGTTAGGACATTAGTGCTATTTCAGTTACATTTGAATTGCTTCTATTGATTTAGTTAGTACCTTGTGCTTCTCACAGTTATAATTTGTACTCTGAAGATGGTTGGAGAAAACCAATGAAATGTTAGTAAGTTTCAATAACTTTATTTTTTTGTCTTTTGGTGTTGTTGATGCTGTGAAGCACCAGTATGAATAATCAGCAACACCTAAGCCTTTCAATATGTGACTGACTGTCAATTTGAATTCTATTTGAGCATGGCATACACCAGTGGTGTTCAACCCGTCGATCATGGAGCGATTTTTGTTTCAATCTCTTGTTTATTCCTCCTTACTTACAAATTTAATTGAAACTGAAAACATAATATTTTATTTATCATTATTTTGTATTATTTTTTAATTCTCTTTAAGTGTATTGCTATTGTTTATTTATTTTTCGTTAAAATTGTCAAATCAGTAATTTTCTTATAAGTCTGGGTAAATGAATTAATTTGGATCAGTGGAAGTCAAACAGCGAGCCAAGTGAATATGATTATAAGCAAAGCACATCGTATGCGTTTCGTTTATAATCGTGTTTACTCGTAACTACATCACACACTTCCCACTACCCACTGTTAGAATTTCCGTTGAGTTTCAGTTGCTCTAAATTTATCGTTGGATTTACCATTATTTTGTTTGCTAATTGATAAGTTATAAACATTTTTTATTTTAATAAAATATTTAAAAGTTTTTTTTTTTTTTAAGTTGAGGATAATCATGAGTGTATCAAAGAAATCGAAGATGTATCATTTTCACAAGGAATGGGAAATGGATTATTTCTTTACAATGATAAATGGAAAGTATTGTTGTTTGATTTGTAATTCATTTGTAGCAATTCCAAAAAAAGGTAATATTGAGAGACATTTTCGATCGCTACATGCAAAATATGATGAAGATTTTCCCAAAATACTGAATCAAAAATTATAAATTTAAAGGCAGGAATTTCTGGACAACAAAATATGATTTCGAAAGTAATAAATAAACCAACATCAGCCACTATTGCATCTTTGAAAGTGTGTCATTTATTAGCAAAAGCAAACAAGCCTTTTACTGATGGAGAGTTAATAAAAGAATCATTTCTTGCAGCAGCAGAATCTTTATTTTCTGATTTTAAAAATAAAAATGAAATCATTTCGAATATTAAAGATTTACAACTTTCCAGAACAGTGGTTATGAGAAGAGTTGAAATTTTAAGTGCCGATCTGAATACTCAATTAATGTCAGACATTCACCAGTGTGTTGCGTTTTCATTACAATTTGATGAATCAAACGACTTCACTGATACTGCTCAGTTAATGGTATTTATTCGCATGGTATTTCAAGCCTATTCAAGTAAAGAAGAACTTTTTAAAATTGTACCATTATTGGGAAGGACTACGGGAGAAGACATTTTTTTGGCATTTGACAAATTTGTGAAACAACACAAACTTCCACTTTTTAAACTTGTGTCTATTACTACTGATGGTGTTCCTACAATGATAGGTATTAAATCAGGCTTCATTTCATTATGTAAAAACGATGACAAATATCCAGATATTTTAATGTACCACTGTATTATCCACCAACAAGTACTGTGTAGTAAAAGATTAAACACAAAAGATGTTTTGGATATTACATTTAAAATTGTAAATTCTGCTCGAGGAAAAGCCCTGCAATGGTGGTTATTTAAATTACAGGCAGATGATAATAGGGAACTTCTGTTGTACAATAATGTTTGCTGGCTCAGCAGAAGTAAATTTTTAAAAAGATTTCTTGTATTAATTAACAATATAAAAAATTTTCTTGGTGAAAAAGGAGATGTTTATCCACAATTGAGTGATAAAAGATGGTTGTTAAACTTATCATTTTTAGTAGATTTCTGTACAAAATTAAGCAATTTAAATTTAGAGTTATGAGGTAGAGATAAAAATTTAATTGACATGTTAAGTTCAATAAAAAGTTTCCAACAATACTTACTTTTATTGAAGAAAAATATAAATGATTGTGAATTTAGACATCTCCCATATTTATTAAAATTTTTTTGAACAAAATCAAAAAATGCTTCGCTGTGATTTAAAAGAATTTATTGGTGAAATAGAATTAGTTGAGGAAGAAATAAATTCAAGATTTAAAGATTTTAATAAAATTGAAATGATTGTACCTTTTATCAATAATCCATTTCACGAAAACTTGAACATCACAGAAATTTCAAATAAAATTAGTGGGCTGTTTGATATAAACCAAGCTGAAGTAGTACTTGAGATTATAAACATTCAGAATAGTTTACATTTAAAATCAATAAACAATGAAGTCATTTGGAAATATACACTTGAAAAATTTCCACTATTAACTGATATTGCACAAAAAATTCTTTTGTGTTTCGGATCGACATACTTGTCAGAATCTGCTTTTTCAAATATGAACGTCATAAAAAATAAATTAAGAAATCAAATTACAAATGATCATTTGGATGATTGTCTGTGATTGGCCACTTCTTCATATCAACCTGACTATGAAAATATTGTGAGGTCCAAACAATGCCAAATTTCCCATTAACTTGTTTTTTAATCAACCAGCATTTCCTGTAACTTGTGAGTTTGTAATCAATCTGTTGTTTTTTCTAACTTTGGTTTTCCAAAATAGAGAAATAAATATTTTATTCCAATATTTTTGTTTTATTTGTTGTATTAAAGTAATTAAAAGTGATAAATAAATTTTTAAATTCACAAATAAAGTTTTTAGTTTCTTTAAAGTATTTAGGGCTGGGAAAGTGGGTCCTCCGAAGTGAGTGAGTGCATTTAACTGCATAGTTGTGCGTAATCAGATATCAGGTTGGGGGAACGTGATCTATAAGAGAGTAGATAGCTGAATAACTTAGTATAGAAAAGTAGCTCGCATAGTGAAAAAGGTTGAACACCACTGGCATACACTAATATAATTAAGTGACATAATGTTAATGCCTGGGTTCAGAAATTTTTGTTTTCTTTTATGGATATATGAATTTTTCAGCTAATGAAACTTTAATTTAGTTTTCTGTATATGGAAAATATAACCTCACACTCTCAGTATCTCTGCATATGTTATCATGCATTATGGAAGGGGTCGCTATAGATTGATTTCAGCCTTTGTTAAGATCTCATCAATGGAATCAATGTATTTAGTGAATCTTTCCATAATCATGACAACATACATACTCATCCAAAATGAAGTGTGCTACACATTATGGGACGGCTACCAAGGGAATTTGATGTAAAGTCATCTACTTCTGTATACTGATATCCTAATTGTGATGTTACCGATGCTACAGAGTCACCGTAGGTGACTTTGTACGCATTGCCCACAAAGTATTCCTGGTGAGAGTTTTACAGGGTAGTTCACCATTGCTTTCCCCAACTCTCCAATTTTATCCGGGCTTGGGACAAGCATATGGCTGGAGCGTAATCCATGTGTGTACTGGGCTGGTTTGCCTGTTGGGGGGGGGGGGGGGGGGATGAAAAACCCGAATTTCCAGGTGAAAAAAACTCCCTACCTCCATATGAGACCAGCTAACTCAGCTTTAGTTGAAAGAGACCAGATAAAAGTTCCTGACGTCACTGACAGGAATCAAACCCAGGTCTTTCCCACTATAGGAACTTCACATGCAAAGGTTAGTTTATACATACTTGGTTAAAGGATAAAGACAAAAATATAATTTCTTGTTAAGTACAATTTACTTTATTAAAATTAGCTTCTATGTTAATCTGTAATATTTATCAGTTATTGTTTGTGTTTCACATTTTTCAGAACTATTTTGAAGGTAAAAGTACCCTTCTGTCTTTGAAATATCCTTTCAAAGGTATAAAAGTATATGTTTCATCATGCCTTTATGCCTTTTATCATTATCTCCTTACTTTTTTTTAGATGGAAATATCCACACCTACTACTTCTGGGGATAAAGTATCTGTTTTATCGTAAGTGCTTTTAATATTTTCTTTTCTATATTTGAAATGAATAATTTTATCAAGTAATCAGTATGTAATATCAAAAATTAATAATCTTATTTTGAATAATATTACAGAGAAATTTCTCTGCTGAATGTTCCTTTTAAATTTTATGCAAGCTTATTTGAGAGGAGATTAAAAAAAAAATTGTGAAAAGGAAACTTGGAGAAAAATAAGCTAAGTTCAGGCTGAAGGGATTGTCAGGATCAGTTGTTTAAGACAAATAGTTGAGAAATCCTGGGAATATCAGTATTTAACATTTGTAGATCTGGAAAGGGCACATAACTTGGTGCCAAGAGAAAAGCTTTTGAAGATACACTTTCTATAAGCCGTTCATCTGAATTAATAGAATAACATCCATTTAAGTGAAGGCTTTTCCTTAGGTGACACATTTTAGGTTGAACAATCCCCAATAGTCTATTATAATGAGCTGACTCTTTATTTCCCTGAATACATTGATAGATTTTTCAAATGTTACAAATTACAACTTCCATGTTAGAAAATTCAGGATAGGCTGAATTTGGGATTTAGATGACCAAATTTACAATTTGGTCATCTAAAAAATGATGGTACAAGATGATAGAATTCCATGCCAGGTAGGGCACTGCCCGGTTAAGGACCCTGTTGTTTTCTTCAGGGAACCAGGGCAATCAGCACAAACTCAGCCACTGGAACACATCCGAACTCAACATCAGCAGAGTTCAAGATTGCTACACATAACATAAGAAGCATCAATGGAAAAGAAATCAAACTAAGAGAAGAATTGGATAAATATCAGATCAATATAATATGCATGACTGAAACAAAGACGACAACAACAGGTGAAATCTTTCTAAGCAACGAATGCAAAATATTATATCTATCCCAATGGCTTTAACAGGCCTTTAAGGCCCACAACCATCCAAGCATGCTTGGATTTCGTAACCGAAATACGAGGATAGAATGGTCACTCCTATGCCTCAAGGTATTCTTGGCTGTATCTCTGTGTGTTCACGGGGCCGGTTTGCCTGCTTGCGGGATGAAAAACACCAGATAAACTGGCGGAAAAACCCTACTGCCCGCGCCCAAGACCGGCTAACTTGGCTATGGCTGAGGAAAATCCTTCAACTCCTCACGTCTCCGACGGGAATCGAACCTAGGACACTCCTTCCCCAGGCATATGGTTGCGAAGCGCAAAGCCACTAGGCTAACCGCGCAGACAAAATATTATATACAGGCAATAATAACAATCAGGAAGAAGATGTAGCCATGGTATTCAAAATGAAATACGAGGATAACCTTCTTGAATGGCAAGCAACAGAATGATGTGGGAAAATATCAGAATGGGGAACTAGACAATGAGACTGACTTGTGTCTGTGGTCCCACAGAAGGTTCTAATGAAGAAGAAATTTTTTGAGGCATTAGAGAAGGCAGCTGACACAATGATAAAGGAAAAGTTGGTCCTTCTTGGAGATCTAAACAGCAGAGTGGGACATAATTATAACACGTATAAGAATGTTTTGGGAAAATTTGGAGAAAAGAGCAAACTAATATTAATGGTAAGTGCTTGCTGGATTTCTGTTCAGGACATGGACTAGTTATTACTAACACCCTGTTCCAACTTAAATGTGCACAAATTCACATGGAAAGAAGGATGCAAGAAATAATAAAAGTCTCATTGATTATGTTATAGTTGATTGCAGCATTTTCTCAAGACACAAGCGAATACAAAGGATTTCAGATAGGAAATGATTACTATTTAGTTTTGAGCAGGATAAAATTGAATTTTATATTGAAAAGTGGAGTTTATAAGAGAGTTTTAAACCAAATTAAAGTTGAGCAGCTTTCAGAGATGAACTGTAGACACAAATACACAAACATCATTCAAGAAAAAAATGAAAGATTGTGAAAACAAAAATCAAACCTTGGAAATTCAGTGGCAAACCCTGAAGAAAACATCGATTGATTCAGCCAAAGAGGCACGTAGTAAGGTTGTCTATAAGGATAGAAAAATCAGACCTCTATGGTGAACTCAGGAAGTTAAAAAAGCAGTTCTGAAAAAGAAGAAAGCATGCCAAAAGTTCCTAGCAAATAAGTTGGCAGATGCCATAAAAGAATACAGAGAAAAATGAAAGAGAGCTATGCTATGTGTTCAAGTAGCTAAACAAAAATAATGGAAAGACTTTGGTAAGAATACAGAAAATAAATATCAGGAAGGTGGCGAAATTTTTAAAGGCTATTGAAAAAGTTAGAAATGGAGGAAAAAATACTGCAAAAGGAATGAGATAATAAAGGTGACATGAAAACTGAAGATAAAGATATTCTAGATATTTGGAGTAATTACTTTGAAAGATTGCAAAATAAAACAAAGAGTGTCAGCATGGTGATAGAAAACTCCCAACACACACACACACACACACACACACACACACACACACACACACACACACACACACACACACAAACACACAAACAAACTTGAAATTTGGAAACACAGCTGGAGTAGATGAAATTAGATAAGAAATGCTCAAATATGTAGGCAGATATAAAAGTTTTACAGTCTGAATCCATTTCATAATTCATAAGGTCTGGTCAGAGGGTAAAATTCTAGATGATTAGAGTGGAACTATCATAGCACATCTGTAAAAAGAGAAATCAAACTGAATGTGACAATTACAGAGGTATTTCTCTTCTGAGTGAACCATTATAAGATTTATGCAAGTTTACTTGAGAAATGGCTAAGAAAAATTTTTGCAAGGGAAGCTTGGTGAAGAACGTGCTGGATTAGTTGAGAAATCTTGGGAATATAACAAGGATATGTATTTAAGGTATTATTTCTGAGAAAATTCCTATGTTACTCCTCTAATATTATTTCTGACTATTTAGCCTATTTTTGTTTAGGCGTGCCCCTTTGATTGCAGGGCACTCCTAAACAAAAACAGGCTAAATAGCCATAAAAAAATATGTATTTAAGTTTCACAGATCTTGTAAAAGCATATGACAAAGTGCCAAAATGAAAGTGCTTCAAAACATGTCAGTTATATGGTGTAAATGGGACATTATATTGACCAGTACATAGTCTCTATTTAAGCTACATTGGTAGAAAGTCAGCAGTTAGAATTGAAGGAGGTATAGGAAAATGGTTTGATATTAAATCAGGTGCAGGACAAGGATTATCTCCACTGTTATTCATTAGCTATGTGGATCACATTATGAAGGAAAGTGCTATTAAACTTGATATCAAAATTGAAGATGTTAATCTCAGCTCTTTACTTTATGCAGACAATGTTATACTTCTAAATAAATCTGCTACAAGTCTGCAAGATTCCCTGACTAAATTAAATAACTGGTGTAATAAATTTGGTATGAAAATCAGCAGGCAGAAGCATTGAAAATATTAACTGCATTGTGAATGGAGAACCAATAGAACAAGTAAAACATTTCAGCTACTTAGGCACGATTTTTAATGAAGAGTAAATTAAATATGGAAATAGATAACAGAATCAACGAAGTTGGTATGGTAGGAAGTCAACTAAATAAATTTATATGGAATAAGAGAGAGAAATTAGTCGAAGCACTAAATTAGCTGGATATGAGAGCTGGGTTAGAAATAAAACACTTCACCAAAGACTAGAGACCACAGATATGAGAGTCCTGAGAAAGATTAGGGATGTGAACAGATGGCATTAATGGCAATATCGTATTATAAAATGAGGATATTAGGATAGAACTTGACATTGTTAGCAGTGCTAATCTCAGGTGGTATGGTCACTTAAACAGAATGTGACAGGAAAGATTAACAAAACAAATGTTCTCTGTCCAGTTGGCTGGAAAAAGACCCAGAGGAACACCAAGGTATAGATGGATTGATACAGTAAAAAGTTGCTTAGAAGACAGAAATATAAGATGTGATAATATTGGAGTCTTGACAAGTAACTGATTGATTTGGAGGAAAATTGTAGATAGAAAGTTAGTAATGATGTAAGTTTTTCATGTAGTATCATACTTGTACACCCCCTTGAGACTACATGTCAGGAATTTAATGATGATGATGAAGGTGGTGGTGTGTAACCCATTGTGTGGTATGACTAGTATATGCCTATATATGATTTATTGAATTCAACTTTATAATAAGCTGCATTAAAAAGTTACTTTGAGTGTTCAAAGTAACTTTTTAACGATTTTAGATCATTAAAAAGTTTTAAAAGATCATTTTAGAATTTTAAGAATTTTTGAATCCTTTCTTTGGAAAGGAAAGCAACTAGAGGTTTCCAGGCTATTTCTGACCAAGGCTATGTCACAGCATTTTTTTGTGAAAATTTAATGTCTCATGAAACCTAAATGTCTTCACTTTAAAAAGGCCTCGTAAACCTTGCAGTAATCTAGTTTCTGTTTGCAGTCCCAGAATTTTTTCTTATGTTACAGACTGCAATTTAATCTTTACAGCATAACTACCTTAGATTCCTTGCCATTTGTCTGTAAAGCAATCAACAAGATATTGTATTTTTTAAATAATACCATTAAAAAACTTTTGAATATGTATGTTCAAGTATATTTACACTAAGTATAATTACACTAAACCATTTCATGTTATGAATTTTGAAAATAAGCTTACTCCAATATACTACTTGTGCCCTGATTATTAAATACTTAAGGAATTGACAGCATATACTAGAATATAAATTAAATCAAACTTTAATATATACCTTCCAATATTTCGGCAATGTCACGTTGCCATCTTCATGGGAACTTAAGATAAAGGCATGTGCACGCAAGTACTACACAACAGCAAATGAGAAATGAAGCAAGGAAGCTACTGTTTTCCTAAAGTCCTGATGGTGCCCCCTAGTGGGCTATATTAGATGTTCTTGGCCTTTGGGCTGAAGTTCTCCTGATGTATCTTTCCCAAATTTGGGGCAGTCTCATGCATCCAAATTTGTTGAGGTTTGGCATGTTCCTAAGGACTGAGGCTGTAAAGATTAAATTGCAGTCTGTAACATGACAGCACCCCCCCCCTTCCTAGACACACACACACTAGTCACCCACCAACCTGATGGAACCTTGGTTTTCTCAGTTTATAGAAAACCCACCCATACAGGCAGATACATTCACCAACAATTCCCCCCCCCCCCCCACAACAATATGGAGTTATTAAGACACTATTCAACAGGGCTAAACTATTCTGTTCAAATGACAAAGGCCTAACCACTGAACTAAATCACATCCTTAACACTTTCTCAGCGAATGGCTACTCCCCCCCCCAAAAAAAAAAAAAATCCAGAAAATACTAAAACCAGTAATCCACAACCTCCACTCTTCACAAAAAAGATTACTCTAAATCCATCACCATTCCCTACATCCAAGGCACCTCAGAAAAACTCAACAAAATCCTAAAAAAACATGACTTGACCTCTTGTTACAGACCATATAGAACATTGGCATCCCTTATCCACTCCACTAAAGACCAACCACTTCCCTAGACCTACCTGGTGTATACCAGATCCCTTGCAGCTGTAAATTGTCCTATTTTGGCCAAAAGGGGCAGGACAGCAAATATCAGAATCTCAGAACACAAGGACTACATCCGATTTCACCAGTACAGCCACTCTGGGCTTGCAGACCATGCTCTGGATACTCGCCACAGAATAAGGTGGAAGAAAGCCACAGTAACACACTGCAGCAAGTTCAAATATGAAAGACTATTCATGGAATCAGCCTCAGTCCTTAGGAACATGCCAAACCTCAACAAATTTGGATGCATGAGACTGCCCCAAATTTGGAAAAGATACATCAGGAGAACTTCGGCCCAAAGGCCAAGAACACCTAATATAGCCCGCTAGGGGACACCATTAGGACTTTAGGAAAACGGTAGCTTCCTTGCTTCATTTCTCATTTGCTGTTGTGTAGTACTTGCGTGCATGTGTCTTTATCTTAAGTTCCCATGAAGATGGCAACGTGACATTGCCGAAATATTGGAAGGTATATATTAAAGTTTGATTTAATTTATATTCTAGTATACGCTGTCAATTCCTTAAGTATTTAATAATCACGTTTAACTAGTGTATAAGCCTTTCTACAAGAATTACAGTGCCAATTGTAACAAGTGTAACAAATGAAAATTGGTCTTGTTAAACTAATTTTTTTGTTTAATGGTATCTCTGATTTTTATAAGAATGGTAATGACTTGCAAGATATGGAAAATTAAATGTTGTTTCAGAATACTTAACTGTTTGTTTAAAAATTAATCTGTAGATGCAGGGTAGGTTTTAGCCTATAAAAGAGGATGAGAGATAGATAGTGCCACCTGTTGTCATAGACAGAAATTACTTCTTGGAATATCTGAAATTTGAGAGTATTTCCGTGCAAACTAACTTTTGGAAGGGATAAACAGTCTATGAAGAAATTAATTTAATTAATTACATAAGATACTATCAACTGGTTGAAAATAAAACTTCTTTGTTATATTCATTGGAGACTGTGCGATCGAATAACTTATTTTATTATTATTTGACACCCCCAGGGGGTCCAAGGACTCATCGAGCGAAAAAAAAGGCTTAGAAAAGGTTCTTTTAGTCGGCGACTAGAATCTAACGGGTGACACTCTTCGGACGATCTAATGCTGAGAAGTGCAGACACCACCTCCACTGCGCTACACAGGCTCTAAACTTGATAGTGAATGATAGTGAATAACTTGATAATGAATGAAATGATATTTAAAAATGGGGAAAAAAAACTGTAAATTATATAAAGAAAGTAAGGTAATACATTTTGAATGCATGTAGAACGAGGTTGAAAATTTACTCGCTACCTGTGTCTGATAACTTGCCTATTTTGAGTGGATTTCTGGATCCCACTCATAGTTATGTCCACTACTTACATATCTATATTCTGTACTATTGTTGAGAAAAGTTAGCAATAACATAAACTTAATTATGGTAGCTTACATAAATTTTATTATTATTATTATTAACATCTGACCAGCATGGAGTCAGAGACTCATCGCAGGATGTACATACTCTTGAGCACAATGCTCATCCAACCATGCTTTAAACTGATTCAATGTGTCTACATTCACAATAGACTCAGGCAATTCATTCCACTCACCAACCATTCTCCAAGCAAAGAACCATCTCCTCACTCCTTTGCTCACACCCTTCTTATACAGTTTCCATCAAAAATCTCTTTCATGTCAACCTGATAGCAACCCCTGACTAGCTTATATGTCTCAATCTGTCCTTGTACTCCACATTCCAAATACCCTTTCCAACATATCCTCATCACATGAAAACCTGACGACCAAATCTGTGCACAGTAATCCATATGAGGCCTGAATAAGGTCTTGTACAATGGCATCATAACCTCTCTATTTCTGCATGTCGGCATCCTCTGCATCATTGCCATTATCTGATGTGACGTCTTCACAACCTATGCAATGTGGCCCCTGAATTTCAGGTCCTTGTCTCCCATCACTCCTAGATTTCTTACCTCCTCTACTTCCTTAAAAGTTTTCCCACCAAGTGTATACTTGGCATCCCATCATTGCTCACCAAATCTCAAAACCTTACACTTGGCAACATTGAACTGATAGTTCCACTTACCTGCCCATTCATATAATCTATTCAAGTCCTCTTGCAAGGCCATAACATCCACTTGACTCTGCATTGCTCTCCCAGTTTTGCATCATCTAACTGCTACATATCACTAGTTAAACCCATCCCAATATCATTAATACAAATTGAATGACAATGGTCCCAAAACTGACCCCTGCAGTACACCACTAGTGACCTTTCTCTTTTGGATACTGCACCTCAATATACGACTTTCTGATACCTATCTGGCAGCCAGTTACTGATCCAACTCAGAAGTCTGTTATCCAATCCCATCTGTTTCAATTTATTTAACAGCTTGTCATGTGGTAGTCTATCAAAAGCTTTTGCAAAATCCAAGTACACCACTGTATATGCATCTCCCCTGTCCAACTCTCTTTTCTGTATCCCACCTCTCATCAGTCTCTCCCAGTACCTTCACCACATATCCAGATATACAGACTGGCCTATAATTTGAAGCTACAGCCTTATCATCACTTTATTGCAGTGGAACAATTTTATCCTCCTTCCATTCCGTTGGAACCTGTGCAACAATTTTATCCTCCTTCCATTCCCTTGGAACTGTGCTGTTGGAAGACTTTTTATTAAACAGGCATGCCAATGCTACTGCCAATTCCCTTAAGATGCGTGGTGATATGTCATCAAATCCTATCTCCTTACTGACATCAAGTTTATTTATTTCCTCAAATACCTCCTGCTCACTCACAATTAAGCCATCCTCTCCTAGGTCCTCTACACTAAAGTTCCTCATGATTCTATATTGGTCAGAATGAAATACCCTTATAAACTGATCACTGAATACTTCAACAATGTCTTCTGCAGCAGTTGCCGTTCTACTACTTTCATCCATTAACATCATCTTACCATGATCATTCTTCCTTCTACTTGCCACATTTGCCACATATCTAAAAAAAAAAAACTAGGATTTTTCTGGCTTGATTTGCCAGTTTCTGTTCATACTCTATTTTTGTTTTCCTTACTAACTTTCCTAACTAACTTGTTCTTTATACCCTTCATGTAACTGATTAATACCATTATTCATCTTGTACTGCCTCCAAAATACCTTCTTCTTCCAGATTTCATGCTTAAGGTCCTCATTCATCCATTTTACACTTACCTTATTCAGCCCTTTTAGCCTTCAGAATACATTCACACATTGATGCTGTTATGTATTTCTTTGTCCCCATGCAGCATTTATTTCCTTACTACTCAACTCCTCATTCCATGTTATAGCTCCAAGCTGTCTTCTAAGCTTGTCATAATCACCAGCCTTATAGTTCCACATATATCCTTTCTTCACAAAAGTCTGCATATGACCAGCCACAACACAGCTGATCACTTTATGATCACTTTCACCAACTGGAGGAAAGTGTGAAACCCTTCTCACAATTACATCCTCTGATAATATGATCAAATCTAGAACTCTCAATCGTTGCATGCCCTCCTTTACGTGCTGCCTGATATAGTTATCTCTCAAGAAATTCATTTTCCTTATTCCCAAATGCTATCTCTTCATTCCAATCTATACCACCGTTATTAAAATCACCCATAATAATTACCTTTCCTTTGTTCACTAATCCACATTCTCAGGCCTATAGCAACATCCAACTAAATATGTCTTCCCCCTCAACTTCCACGTTTCACCACAGTGCCTCATAACATTTGCTATTTTCCTCTTTCATGTCTACCTTATGTGGACTTTATTCTCTTGCTATCATCAGCAACACTCCCCCTCCCTTCTTGCCCTTTCTATCATGAAAAATACTGTATCCTTCCATTTCTATTCCTGTTATGATTTCATCTTCATTCAACCATGTTTCAACCATTCCAATGATTTTGGGGCAAATAAACTCAATCACTGAAACTATTTTATCCCCCTTATTTCTGATACTTCTGGCATTTATAAACAAATACAGCAATTCATTTTTAGGTCTATAACCAGTCCTATCCAAGCCACATGTAGGTTGTGATTTCCCCACCACACCTGCCCAATCACCTTTATCACCACATATATCTTCTCAGTCTTAACTTCCCCACCCACCATTGCAATATACTCCATATTCATACACACATTCACTGCTACTTTCAACATCCACTCTCCCTATGCTATATCTCCCTATCCACCTGGGCTCCTCTCCCCATTTTCATTCTCTCATCTCTCACACTACTACTGTTTCCACTGCCAAGCACTTCTATCTCTTCAATATCACTCTCCTGATTTTTTCCTTCATCTTTTTCTTCTGATCTCTTGCATGCATCACACACCATACTTCCATCCAGCAACACTTTGTCCAGTACACTCCCTCCCTCTGAGGACTTATTGCAGGAGGGCACGCTACACTGCACAACCCAAGGTCTACACCTATCCATCATCTACACACTAAGCTGTCTACCACCCACTAATAGTATGGTTGTCTGTATGCCAGATGAAAACAAGAATTTCCTGCAGAAAAAAGTCTGCTGCCTCCATATCAGATTGGCATATCATCAGCAACACTCCCCCTCCCTTCTTGCCCTTTCTATTTTTACTTTCAATTGATAAAGTCCATATAAAGATCCCTGTCTTGATGACAAAAATCATACTCAGATTTTGTTTATCTGAATGATGCATTGTCTTAACATTCTGGCATGGAACTCTTACATACTACACATAATATATAATTGCCGGCCTGGTTGGCCGAGTGGTTAGTGTATCTGCTCTCCAGCCAAAAGGCTGCAGGTCTGAATCCCGCCGTGGGCATGGATGTCTGTGATTGTCTGTGAAAGTGGTGGTGGTGGTTGTGGGTGGTAGATGCCGTTGGTGTAGTTGCGGTTCATTGTAGTTTGTGGATTGTGTGAGTGGTGAAGATAGAGAGTTGTAGAGTAGATGTACTCCCTCGATGAGTTTTTAGACTCCCTGGAGGTTTCACGTAACAATAATAATATAATATATAACATATACTATATACACATAATACTACACAACAGAATTTGTATATAAACATTATAATGGTCAAGGAATCTGTTGTAAGTTCCTTAAATTATTCTAATGATACATGAGAAAGAATTATATTGACTTGACTACTAATCTTTGAAAAAATAGTGAATTCAGGCTTTCAGTGTTTTATTTTCCTACTTTGTTCTTCCATTATGAAAAGAGCATAAATCATAATTCCTTGGTCATAAAACATTTCATAATTGATCAGCAAATATTAACTGATTTCAACTCCCATCTCTTAAAGCATTATTAGTTATATAATGATGGAAATTAAGAATGAGAGTTAGTCTCCTATTGATTCAGTTCTTGATTACTAATTCTGGTGGAAATGAATGACTTGATGGTAGCAGCTATGATGAATCAATGTTTCCTCAATAAAATGGCTACCATCTCTTTCCATCTTTTAAAAATAAGCCCTGTAAATTCAAAAAGCTATTAAGCTTGACCAGAGTTAGCTTACAAACATCCATGATTTATATGAAATTTGAACAGTCTTTTCAGTGAATGAATGATCACTTTTAACTTGAGTCACTGAGACTAATATTTGCAGTAACAATTACTAAGAAGAGTTAAGTATATGGACTGCCAACAACTCATCATCATCATAGTTTATTCACAATATGATGCAATGTGAAAAGGGAAAGGAGGTTTACATCAAAAATTAAGATTGCAAATTATGGTCTTCCAAGTCTCTCTATCTTGAACCAAATGGTAGATGTCAAATGGAGTTTTACTGTTTGGTTTATCGATGGTTTTACAGATGTATTGCCAAAATTGTTTGCATGGTCTTCCTCTGTGGTGATTGCCATCTTCTGGTTTGTACAGGATGAGTAATTCCAAAAAGAGCGAGACTTCAGGATGTCTGAGTTGATGTCCAAGCCATCTGAGTTATAATTTTTTGCTGTATTGACAAGTGGTGCTTGCTTAGCCAGATTTAGCACAGTAGAGTTAATGACATGGTCCATCCAAGTGTATCCAAGGATCAGTCTGAGACGTAGTTCTGAAGGAATTAATTAGACCTATAGTTTTTTTGGTGCTTATTGTCCAGATTTGAGAGCCATACAAAAAGATAGATCTGCTGATTGCATGGTTATAGTCTTCATTTGGTCTTTAATGATATTAATGATGATTTCCAGATGGCATGGAGTTTGTTATGGAAGACAAGAGCCAGCTGTTTATGTTTTCTAATATCATTTTCTGTATTGCTGATATATGATCCAAGATATTGAAAGTCTTTTCCTCCTTCTAAGGGTCTGTTGTTGATATGAAGTATAAGATTTTCATAAGCTATTGAAAATACTTTGGACTTTTGATCTTCAGACCAATAAGTTTAGTCTGGGCCTCTAGTAGACTGATATGTTTTTTGTGCATTTGTTGATTCTGTATCAATAAGTACAATGTCATCATCAAAGCTAAGATGTTATTTGCATGGTGTGGGTGGATGTTCTAATGGTAAAAGCCAAGATGGAAGATGTAGTCCAAGTATACCAAGAACAAATAAGTGCTAGTAAATCACCTTGCAGGAATCCTGTTGTCACCAGAAAGGATTCAGATGTTTCTGTTTTTAAAGATTACTGTAGCATTGTAATCTTTATAAGGTATTTAGATTGCTTGTATCATTTTTGAGGCAAGACCACAGAAGTTGAGTATTTTAAGCATTGCTTTTCTATTAATATATCAGAGACTTTTTTTGAAGTCTATAAAGGTTAAAATGAGTGGTAGGTTAGGCAAACTCACAGCTGGCCAACAACTATGTTGGATAAATCCTAAACACTGCCTGCATTGATGTACCCTTCTGAAAAAGGTGCTCTTTGAAGTCAGCAATATCATCATCATGATACATGCAATGCATAAGTTACAATTCGTTTTGAAAGTTTATTTTTCACTAGGTTAGACTATGATAAATTTAGTTTAATCCTTTATCCCAGTGAGAGCAAACAAAGTTTGCACCTGAAAATATCTTCAGGACTGAATATAGTGTTCTACTATCTTACCTGGGTAAGTAGTACAACATCAGGCAACTCGTAGCAAAGGTGGAGCAAGCTATCAACACTCCTATCCCAGCATCTCCCATAAAGCAAAACACATCTCCTTGTGGCATTAAGGGATTAGCCACTACCCAGACTAGTTTCGACCTTTATTGAGGTCTCATCAGCGGGAGCCAGGCCCAGAGTTGGAGATACCAGGCAGAAGCAGTAGCAAGTCTTTACCTATAGGAGTTGCCAAAAGGTTTGCCACCTTTTTTTTTATTAAATTACTCTGGATTTAGAGAAAGATGTTGAAAGTTTATTTTTCACTAGGTTAGACTATGATAAATTTAGTTTAATCCTTTATCCCAGTGAGAGCAAACAAAGTTTGCACCTTAAAATATCTTCAGGACTGAATATAGTGTTGTACTATCTTACTTGGGTAAGTAGTACAACACCGGGCAACTCGTAGCAAAGGTGGAGCAAGCTATCAACACTCCTATCCTAGTATCTCACATAATGCAAAACACATCTCCTTGTGGATATGTATACTGTTATGCATTAAGGGATTGGCCACTACCCAGACTAGTTTCGACCTTTATTGAGGTCTCTTCAGTGGGAGCCAGGCCCAGAGTTGGAGATACCAGGCAGAAGCAGTAGCAAGGTCATCTTTATCTATAGGAGTTGCCGAAAGGTTTGCCACCTTTTTTTTATTAAATTACTCTAGATTTAGAGAAAGATGTTGAAAGTTTATTTTTCACTAGGTTAGACTATGATAAATTTAGTTTAATTTTTTATCCCAGTGAGAGCAAACAAAGACCTCAATAAAGGTCGAAACTAGTCTGGGTAGTGGCCAATCCCTTAATGCATAACAGTATACATATCCGCAAGGAGATGTGTTTTGCATTATGGGAGATACTGGGATAGGAGTGTTGGTAGCTTGCTCCACCTTTGCTACGAGTTGCCTGATGTTGTACTACTTACTTAGGTAAGATAGTACAACACTATATTCAGTCCTGAAGATATTTTAAGGTGCAAACTTTGTTTGCTCTCACTGGGATAAAGGATTAAACTAAATTTATCATAGTCTAACCTAGTGAAAAATAAACTTTCAACATCTTTCTCTAAATCCAGAGTAATTTAATAAAAAAAAGGTGGCAAACCTTTTGGCAACTCCTATAGGTAAAGACTTGCTACTGCTTCTGCCTGGTATCTCCAACTCTGGGCCTGGCTCCCACTGATGAGACCTCAATAAAGGTCGAAACTAGTCTGGGTAGTGGCCAATCCCTTAATGCCACAAGGAGATGTGTTTTGCTTTATGGGAGATACTGGGATAGGAGTGTTGATAGCTTGCTCCACCTTTGCTACGAGTTGCCTGATGTTGTACTACTTACCCAGGTAAGATAGTACAACACTATATTCAGTCCTGAAGATATTTTCAGGTGCAAACTTTGTTTGCTCTCACTGGGATAAAGGATTAAACTAAATTTATCATGCAATTCGTTTTATTAGAATGGTATTATTAGCATATTAATAAGTTTTTCCTTTTATATTGTTTAGGGAGTGTACATGTTAAAAGTGGTTATACTTTTTATGTATTTGGTGTTCATACATTCAGTACTTAATAAGTAATTTCAATACTTTTAATATTAAAATGCCTTTAATTGTTCACTAAAAATTTTTTGGAGTAGATGTTATTATGATATCAGTAATTTTGACTTTTAGGTGCAATGTTGGGGATATAGTACTTCTTTGTTATGATGAGAAGCATGAAAATTATATGGTATTTGTACTGGGACCAATTCTCCATTTTCTTAACACTGAGTGCCTAGAAATTCTGGGGCTAAAAACTGGTAAGTTTCTGGTATGAATTCCATTACACTGACAGCATGTTAGCTTTTATTATTATTACAGTAAACTCTCACCACAACGAACTCATGGGGACTGCATGAATATTTTGTTGTAGTTTATAGTTTCCTTTTGTGAATTTCCTATAATACTAATAAAATAGTATCATGTCCCTAAGATTTTAGTTAGAAATTTTCCTGATAGTTTGTTATAATAGTGTTTGCTTTAGTGAGAGGCAACTGTCATCTATCCAGTGTGTGGTGGTTATCTGATTTGTTAAGCAAAATCACTCCATTTTTATCACCATTCTTTATGCCACACTCATATACATATTGTTAAATCCTGATAACCAAGAATGTAATAATTTCAGTTATCATGGTGTAACAAGAAAATAAAAATATAAAATCCTATGTAAGTAGCGAATACAAAATATTTAAAGACAGAAAATATGCTTGCATCCAAGTAAAATAAATATAGCAGAAATTGTTTGTTTAACTAAATAATAAAAAAGGGAATCTTATTACAAAAAAGGATATGGAAAAGAAAAATAAGTTAAGTAAGACAAAGAAGATTAGAGATAAGAATTTGTATGTGAGAGTCTAGTTTAACACTTGAAAAGAGGAGATTAAAATATTCAAGTAAATTCTATAAAGGGGATTAATTTAGTATAGAGGCTAGCTTAAAACAAATGACGATCACTCAAGGTCAATTCCTGAAGTGATGAGACGTCGTCATGTGAGAGTCACGTGCAAGGAACCGTAGCATGTTTTTTGGGCAGAAAAACATGACTTTAATTGGTGAGTGAGATCAACTCCAGTAAGGGGGGAAGAAAAGAAATTGAAGAAGGTGCCAATAGGGGCCATGCAGATAAAAGGGTTAGGATTCCCCCCCCTCCCCCCCACATACACACGGCTTTTTTTTTCCTCAGAGTTTCTTCACAAAATCTTCGTATAGGTAACACGAGGTTTTCCTGAGTGATGGCGTAGGAGTTATCTCCGTCCGACACAACAAGGAAACAAAGTGTGCAGGAATTCGATTCCGTATTCCTATTACAAGAGACGAGGAACGCCGTATAGTTACAAGAAGGAAAATATTGTCTATGTATCTCATCATCCAGTACTGGTATCGAGGGAAAGAAAATCCATACAGAAATCCGTGCTGATGTGATGAGTTCCATAGTGATAGAATAGAGGATCCTGTTTGTGTCCTTTATTCAAGCACGAAAGGTATAGATCGTGAAAACCAGGGTTCATCCTAGAAAGGTACTGTAAAATCTTGTATCAATTGAAATTGCATATAATTGCAATCATTGTTAATTACTGGACAGTCGGAGATATAGTAGGACTTTAGTACAAATCAGAGTAGAATGAGAGTAAACTAGTTTATATTATTGATAAGCATTCATGTGCTAGAGATTTATGTATGCACATGGTATTTCATATGAGAGTGTCTTAAAGGTCAAATGTATTCATGGGCATAGCGAAAGGATAGTTTATCCTATATTGTTTTGTTATGTAAGTTAGACAAGGTAAACTGAATATAAACGTTAATGTCCATGGTATTATAGCAATATAGAGCATTCTGACTGGTATAAAGTTAAGTAAAGTGTTATTTTGTTCCGGGATTATATGTGTATATTTATATGTATAAATATACACATATAAATATACACATATTTATATGTGTATATTTATATACACATGTAAACATGTAAATATTTATATACTGTTATGATGGCATGATCGCAAATTCCCACATAGGATTTTGCCCTAATACTTGTATTTTGCTTGTGTAATCTTGTAATTTTATTCTTAGTATTGAATTGTGTTTTATATAATAGAAATTGAATTGTACCATGTTTGAGATCTTAAATAAACTTTTGTTCATCAATAATACAGTTGTCTAAAATTGCTGCCTAATGCACCACTTGAAAAAACATACGAACCTAATCACGCGGGAAATTAATGTGTTAAGTTACGAGATGAAGGGTCGTGACTGCTTAATAGTTTCACACCCAGACATATTTTTGTAATTGCTCCTTGTTTTTGAGTTATATATCTTAAACGAAATGTCCTGAAAGGCGCAGTATAATATAAATATTAGGGACACTAAGGGGAGGAAAAGGGTCAAAGGGTGGGGTGCTTAAGGGTCAAAGCTGTATAACTGAGAGGAGACCTCCACATAGCCTTTAAAGGAATGCGGAGAACCGACCAGGGCTTCTGACCTAATGTCCAATCCTCACCTTCTCGTGGTGCACCCTGTTGGGTATCTACTTTGATACTGAACAGACGAGGATGGGCTGGCAATTTGGGATTTAGCCGACCAAATTGTATTCTTATTGGTTAAACCAAAATAAAAAATGATGGTACAACATGACAAAATTTCATGCCGGCTGGGGCGTCGCCCGGTTAAACAAGGCCCCCGTTGTTTTCGCCAGGGAACCAGGGCGAAAAGCAAAAAGTCAGCTACTGGAACAAATCTGAAAACAAACCCCAACTCAACATCACCAGAGTTAAAGATCGGTACTATCAATGTAAGAAGCCTGAATGGCAAAGAAATGGAGCTAGCTGAGGAATTAGATAAGTACCAGATCGACATAATAGGGGTGACTGAAACAAAAAAGACCAAAACTGGTGAGATCTTTCTGAGCAATAAGTACAAAATGTTATATTCAGGCAATAACAATCAAGGAAAAGAAGGAGTAGCCATAGTATTCAACACAAAATACGAGGCTAATCTTCTTGAATGGCAGTCAGTCTCAAGTAGAGTAATGTGGGCAAATATGAGAATGGGGAACTGGACAATGAGACTTATTTGTGCCTATGGTCCCACAGAAGGTTCTACTAAGGTAGAAGTGGAGGAATTTTTTGAGGCTTTAGAAAAAGCAACTGACACAATGAAAAAGGAAAAGTTGGTCCTTGTTGGGGATCTAAATAGTAGAGTAGGAAATGATTGTGAGACATACAAAAATATTTTGGGAAAATTTGGAGAAAAGAGCAAAGCTAATAATAATGGCAAATATCTGTTGGATTTCTGCTCAGGACATGGACTGGTTATTACTAACACCATGTTCCAACATAAAAATGTGCACAAATTCACATGGAGAGAAGAGGCTAGGAATAAGAAAAGTCTCATTGACTATGTTATTGTTGATAGTGATGTTTTCTCCCTGGTGCAGGACACCAGAGTGTACAGAGGATTTGAAATTGGAAGTGATCACTATTTAGTCTTGAGCAGGATAAAATGGAATTTCATATTGAAAAGAATAACATGTAAGAAAGTTTTAAAGCGAATAAAAGTTGAGCAGCTCTCAGATGTAAACTGTAGACTAAAATACAGAAATATTATTGAAAAGAAAATGAAAGAGTTTGAGAACAGGAATCAAACCTTGGAGACTCAGTGGCAAACTCTGAAGGAAACATTGATTGATTCTGCCAGAGAGGCATGTGGTGAGGTTGTGTGCAAAGATAAAAAAATCAGAACTCCCTGGTGGACACAGGAAGTTAAAGAGGCAGTGAAGGAAAAGAAGAAAGCATATCAAAAGTTCCTGGCAAATAAGTCAGCTTGTGCTCTTAGAGAATACAGAGACAAATGCAAGAATGCTAAACACTGTAAAACTAGCTAAACAAAAGTTATGGGAGAACTTTGGCAACAATATAGAAAATAAATATCAAGAAGGTGGCAAAATATTCTGGAGGTTGTTGAAGAAGTTTAGGAATGGAGGAAAGAGTGCTGTAAAAGGAGTTAGAAATGATAAAGGTGACATGAAAACTGAAGAAAAAGATGTCCTTGAAGTATGGAGTAATTACTTTGAAAAACTGCTAAATGAAACAAGCAGTGATGACAGCACAGTGATAAAAAACACTGACCAGGCATGCAGTCAGGAATACATATCCATACTTGAAGTAGAAAAAGCCATCAAAGGCTTGAAATGTGGAAAGGCAGCAGGAGTAGATGATATTCGACCAGAAATGCTGAAGTATGGTGGTATAAGAGTCTTACAGTGGCTGCACTGCATAGTTCAGAAAGCCTGGACAGAGGGACGAATTCCCGATGATTGGAGTAGAGCTCTCATAGTACCCATATATAAAAAGGGAAATAAAACTGAATGTGAGAATTACAGAGGTATTTCCCTACTGAGTGTTCCTGGCAAGATCTATGCAAGTATACTTGAGAAACGGTTGAGAAGAATTGTGGAAGAAAAGCTTGGTGAAGAACAAGCTGGATTCAGGCCAAATAGAGGCTGTCAGGATCAGATCTTCACTTTACGACAAATAGTTGAGAAAGCATGGGAATATAACAAAGACCTGTATTTAAGTTTTGTCGATTTGGAAAAGGCATATGACAAGGTGCCAAGAGAGAAGCTATTCAATACGCTGCAGTTATATGGTGTCAATGGGGCATTATATCAAGCAATACTTAGTCTTTATTTGAGTTGTGAGTCAGCAGTTAGTTGAAGGAAGTACAGGAAGATGGTTTAATGTTAAATCTGGTGTGAGACAAGGATGTACATTATCCCCTCTGTTATTCATTATCTATATGGATCACATTATGAAGGAATGTGGTATTAAACCTGATATCAAAATTGGAGATGTTAATGTCAGCTCTTTGCTTTATGCAGATGATGTTATACTTCTAAATAAATCCACTACAAGTCTGCAATATTCTCTGACTAAATTGAATAGCTGTTGTAATAGATATGGTATGAAAGTCAGCAATAAAAAGACAAAGACAATGAAAATAGGCAGAATCATTGAAAATGTCAACTGTGTTGTGAATGGAGAACCTGTGGAACAAGTAAAACATTTCAGCTACTTAGGCACAATTTTTACTGAAGATGGTAAACTAAATATAGAAATAGACAACAGAATCAGCAAAGCTGGTATCGTGGGAAGTCAATTGAATAAATTCATATGGAATAAGAAAGAAATTAGTCGGAACACTAAATTAGCTGTATACAAGACTGTGTTCAAACCAATTTTAACTTATGGATCTGAGAGCTGGGTCAGAAGTAAAACACTTGACCAAAGACTAGAGACCGCAGATATGAGAGTCCTGAGAAAGATTAGAGGCGTGAACAGATGGCATCAATGGCAATATCATATTAAAAATGAGGATATTAGGAAAGAACTTGACATTGTCAGCATCCAGGAATGCGTTAGCAGAGCTAATCTCAGATGGTATGGTCACTTAAATAGAATGGGAGAAGAAAGATTAGCAAAACAAGTGTTCTCTGCCAGGTTGGCAGGAAAACGACCCAGAGGAAGACCAAGATATAGGTGGATTGATACGGTACAAAGTGCCTTAGACGATAGAAATATAATATCTGATAATGTTGGAGTCTTGACAAGTAACAGACTGATTTGGAGGAAAATTGTAGATAGGAAGTTAGTAATGATGTAATTTTTTCATGTAGTACTGTCATATCCTGTACACCCCTTGAGGGTACATGGCAGGAATTTGATGATGATGATGATGATGATGAGGGGAGGAAAAGCTTAAATATTTGAATTTTGTAATATCTCGTGCATAGTTAAGTTTTGAATAAAGATATAATAGAGATTCACTTGAAGGGATAAAAGAAAGTTTAATAATCGTAGCTAGGGACACAACAATATTACAATTTAAATTTATTTAGTGCAAATACAGCAGTTATCTTTGCATGCATTTCATATATCTACAAATAGTTTTCACATATCTACAATTTCACATATCTACAAATAGTTTTTCGTTTGCGCATGGATTTCAGTTAATCATTTGCTAAGCATGGGTTGAATAGGTGACATATCGGAAGCTAAGAAGTTTCGTATGATGTCTCTAAACAAAGAAGACCAAAGTAAACAGTTTATAGCTAAGGAATTGAAATGGTCTCAAGCAGGCATGAATAGAGTATTGAGACAATATTCTAATAACTGTAGTTTTCAAAATGATCACTTCAACATTGGCCCAAAAGTAATAACTACATCAAGAGATGAAAGGAGATTGAAGAATATTGTGAAGAAAAATCACTTCTGAAGTGGGAGGTATTTTCACAGGAGATGGAAAGCACTAGGTGTGAATTTTGTCTAAATCTATGGCATTGAGACGACTTCACAAATTGGGTTTTAAATCATGTGTGGCTAAGACGAAGCCACTTATGACTTCTAAGCAAAAGGCAGCTAGAGTACGAAGACATAAGCAAAGACTGTTGTGGGGTAAAGTGGACTGGAAAAGGTACTTTTTAAATATTAGAGTATGTTTTGTGTGTCCCATGGTCATCAAGGGATATGTGTTTGGCATCTTCAGCAAAAAAGCATTTGATAAAGAATGCATGAAACGTTTGGTAAAATTTACAACTTCTGTCATGGTATGGGTTTGTATAAGTGCAGAGGGTCCAGGTAGGCTGTATATTGTGTACAAAAGAGTCAATTCCAAAGTATACCAAGAAATTCTTGAGCATTTTATGTTACTGGCATTGGAAGATTTATAAATGTGTGATGGTGATTTCCTTGTTCAGCAAGATTCAGCCTCTTATCACACTTCCAAGACTACTACTAGATGACTGCAAGAAAGGAAATTCAATGTAATGTTTTCAAGTAAACCCTATTGAAAATTTGTGGGGAATTATGAAGAAAAGTCCTCAAGAAGTTACTCCAAGAGACAAAAATGAACTGTTTCTAGTCTACAAACCATATGGACATGTTTTGGTAAAAAAGACTGTGAGCCGCTAGTAAATAATAGCCCAACCATTTACATACGATCATAAAAGTTAAGGAGGATGCAACAAAGTACTAATTATCGTGTTTTTCCCTTTGACTGTAATTTTTGCACATTTATTTTCACATTATTCTAATAGTTTGGGCCACATAAAAAATTATTCAAATTTTGTGAATGTTTTCAAATAACAGTTTACTTATAATTTGTATTACATTTTTATGCATTTACAGTTATATAATCTACAAAGTACATACATTTAGATTATGCTAATTAATATTTGGTAGTAATGATTTTCTATGCAATAAATTAGAATTGCAAACCATTCAACACATTTTCTTTGATTATTCTAATTTTTTCATTTGGAGGTGTATGCCTTTCCACAATTAAACATTATTATGGTTACTTGCCTCTAGATATTGTTGTATCTTGTCTTATATTCTTCAAATCCAAATGACTAAACCTATGCACAGCAGTATAGATATGTTCTAGTTGTGCCTTCTAAAATATGATAATGATTTCTTCGTCTCTACTCATTAATGTGTTTTTATCATTGTACAGTGCATATCACTTTTGCAATGTATTCCATGAATTCCAAATTCCTGTTCATAATCACTCCTAAAATTCCTGCCTTTTCTTTAAAAGATTTTTAAAAGATGGTCAGGTGCATCATCACACATTCTAGACAATTATTTAAGAGTGCTACTAGTCAGTAATATTGATCACAGTGAGAAAAACAAAGGATCTTTCAGTGTTCAATAAGGCTTATTCTGGGGCCCACTTGACTTGAGCTATTATTTGAAAAGCAGAGTTGGCTGGTTTCTTAAAAGGTGAGATATCCCATGTATTTAATCATGGAAAAATAACCCACATTACTTGTCTCAGAGGCATGAGATCACTGTCATCTGAGAAGGCTTGCACAAAACAAAACAAAACTTCCTATGTGCAACAATTGACCAAAACATTTAATGAAGACTGTTCATGACCCAAATCTCACTGAACTATGCACAAGGAATTGAAGAGGATCGATATTGGCAGTCACATGCCTATATACGGAAACTACTTATTTCTGCTAAGAACCAGAAAGTTTGTCTACAGTGTTTTCAGGAATGCTGTGACTGGACACTGGAAAACTGGGGGGGGTCATGGTACACTTTGTTCTCTATCTAATATTGCTAGAAGGTCAGGTGTCCTGCAAGAAATAGCTGAACAGTGTTGCCAGTGAAGTCCATCATGCAGTGTTGACTTTTTACCCAGCAGATGATGTTTGATTCATGGAGAACAATGTTACTGTCAATCACATAAGAATTGTTCAACAATGGTTTAGCAAGCATGACAGTGACTTCCACCATCTTCCCTCAAGACCACAAAGTCCAGATCTGAACACCATTGAGAATGTATGGGACATGTTAGAAAAACAGATCTAGGAACAAGGTCCTCTTCTATCAAATTTGAACCATTTAAATTAATACTTCTAATTCAGTGTCCTGTATGCATATAATGCACAGCCTACAATCTTTTATAGAAGAGTTAAAATCATACACTTGACAAAATCAATGAACTAGTATTCACGTTATTGACTTTTAATACTATTCTGTCTATTTTGCTTGGGCCTTTAATGGGTTAAACTTCTATATATGCATCCAGTTATTAAAATTTTCTCTTAGTTTCTTTGCTGAATTTTACCAACAGATATTATTATTGTTATTCAGTCCATAGAGTCATAAGACTCATCATAGGTTGCTCATCCTAGACAACACAAAGTCTATCACACTACTCCTTACAGGGAAAAGAACATTGCTGCTGCATATTTATTTTTATTTTTCTGGTTTCACTAGTCTTGCAATTGATCCTATCCTCTCTCTTTTCCCCTTTAGTCTACATTTGTCTACTTTTGATAATTATATTTCCACTCTATATAAAGACTCTTTTCATTTCTTTCTATTAGGAATATTCCTAATCTTGTCATTAAAACTATAAATATCTTTCTCTCTCTTGTAATATCATTTATATATGATCTTATTTTGTGCAACCATTTAATTGTTCCTAAAAATCTTATTTTTGCTGCATGCATTTTACTTTGATATAATAGAGCAGGAATGGATATTAATTTATAAAATTTAAGCTGAATTTCTTGTTACTTTTTTTATTCTTTTTATTTCTCAGATTTTCGGAAATTTATTTTTTATGTATCTTTGTCTTTTAGGTATATTATTATGCAACCTAAATAATTAAATCATGTCACATCTATTTTCTATTTTATGATCTAATTTTTTTTTTAAAATTTACTATGATCTTTGTCTTAGTGTCTCATGATTTTCTTTGTGAAATGTCTAGATTTTTTCATTTTTTTAAATTTATTTTTACACAACCAGACCTTACTCTGGAGACTAAACATGGAGCTTTTTTTTTTTTTTTTTCAAATCACTTCAGACCTCCAATAAGCAGGATCTTTAGATCGATAAACCTCTAAGGTTCTTGCTACAAGTACCAACTTCTTCCACTCTTTTTCATGAAGCCTTTTTTTGGATGTTATCCTCCCAGTGTTGTTATAGTCTTTGTATAGGTCACTTTCCATCAAGTTTCATCCTAGTTTAGCCATTCTCTCCTTGTCCATTCTTTCCTGCATGTCCAAACCAGTTCAATAAGTATGCTATGATTTCATCAGATGGAAGTGGGGGATCTGTATAGTTCACATAGTTCTTAATTATGTCTTCTTTTACATTTACCTTTTGTGTTATCTTTTATAGGTTTTATAGGTCCAAAGTTTTTCTGAGGATTTTCTTTTCAAGGATCTACAAAGCTCTGCATTTTGGTCTGTTATGTTAAGGTTTATGCTAAATATAATAGGTATGATGATTGTCATGTATATTTCTGTATTAACTCTGCTAGCACAATTTTGGAAGATAATAAATGATGTAAAAAATGATAAGATTTGTCAGAGGTAAGTATTCCAGCTTGTATTTCTGTACTACTTTAATTCTCATCATCATCAAATTCCTGATATGTACCCTCAAGGGGGGTACAGGATATGATAGTACTACATGAAAAATTTACATTATTACTAACTTCCTATCTACAATTTTCCTCCAAATCAATCTGTTACCTGTCAAGACTTCAATATAATTAAATCTTATATTTCTGTCTTCTAAGGCACATTTTATGTATCAATCTACCTATATCTTCGTCTCCCTCTAGGTTGTTTTCCTGCCAAACTGGCAAAAAACACTTGATTTGCTGATCTTTCCTCTCACATTCTGTTTAAGTGACCATACCACCTGAGATTAGCTCTTCTAACACTTTCCTGAATGCTAACAATATTAAGTTAATATGATATTGCCCTTGTTTTTAATGGGATGTTGCCACTGATGACATCTGTTCACCTCTGTAATCTTTCTCAGGACTCTCATTATCTGCAGTGTCTAGTCTTTGGTCAAGTGTTTTACTTCTAACCCAGCTCTCAGATCCATAAGTTAAAAATTGGTTTGAACACTGTCTTATAAACAGATAATTTAGTGTTTTGACTAATTTCTCTCTTATTCCATATAAATTTATTCAGTTGACTTCCTACCATACCAGCTTTATTGATTCTGTTGTCTATTTTCATATTTAATTTACCTTCTTCACTAAAAATCGTGCCTAAGTAGCTGAGATATTTTACTTGTTCTGTAGGTTCTCCATTCACAATGCAATTGATATTTTCAATGTTTCTGCCTATTTTCATTGTCTTTGTCTTGCTACCCTATTACAACAGTTATTCAATGTAGTCAGGGAATTTTGCAGACTTGTAGCAGATTTATTTAGGAGTGTAACATCATCTGCATAGAGTAAAGAGCTGAAATTAACATCTCCAATTTTGATATCAGATTTAATACTACTTTCCTTCATAATGTGATCCATATAGATAATAAATAGCATAGGGGATAATGGACATCCTTGTCTGATACTATATTTAACATAAAACCATGTTCCTGTACTTCCTTCAGTTCTAACTCCTGACTTACAACTCAAATAAAGACTAAGTATTGCTTGATATAATGCCCCATTGACACCATATAACTATAGTGTATTGAATAGCTTCTCTCTTGGCACCTTGTCATAAGCCTTTTATAGCAGATCTATAAAACTTAAATACAGATCTATGTTATATTCCCATGATTTCTCAACTATTTGTCTTAACAGCCTCTATTTGGCCTGAATCCAGCTTGTTCTTCACCAAGCTTCCCTTCCACAATCCTTCTCAACCATTTTACAAGTGTACTTGAATAAATCTTACCAGGAACACTCGGTAAAGAAATATCTCTGTAATTCTCACATTCAGTTTTATTTCCCTTTTTTATATGGATATTATGAGAGCTCTACTCCAATCGTGTGGAATTCGTCCCTCTGCCTAGACCTTCTGAACTATGCAGTGCAGCCACTGTAAGATTTATTATCTCTATACTTGAGCATTTCTGGTCAAATATCATTTACTCTAGCTGCTTTTCCACATTTCAAGCTTTTGATAGCTTTTTCTACTTCAAATACGGATATGTATTCCTGATTGCATGCCTGTTGAGTGTTTTTACCACTGTGCCTGCCACTGCTTATTTCATTTAGCAATTGTTTGAAGTAATGACTCCATACATCAAGGATATCTTTTTATCACCATTTTCATGTCACCTTTATCATCTTTGATTCCTTTTACAAACTCTTTCCTCTAATTCTGAGCTTTTTCAATAGCATCGAGAATATTTTGTCACTTTCTTAATATTTATTTTCTGTGTTCATACCAAGGTCTACCCATGACTTTTGTTTAGCTAGTTTTACACAGTGTTTAGCTTTCTTACATTTGTCTCTGTATTCTCTAAGAGTGCAAGCTGAGTTATTTGCCAGGAACTTTTGATATTGATATGCTTTCTTTACCTTCACTGCATCTTTAACTTCCTGTATCCACCATGAGGTTCTGATTTTTCTATAATTGCAGACAACCTCACCACATGCCTCTCTGGCTGAATCAGTCAATGTTTTCTTCAGGATTTGCCACTGACTCTCCAAGGTTTGATTCCTGTTCTCAAACTCTTTCATTTTTTTTTCAATAATCTTTGTGTATTTTTATCTACAGTTTATATCTGAGAGCTGCTCAACTTTTATTCATTTTAAAACTTTCTTACATGTTCTTGTTTTCAGTAGTATGAAATTCAATTTTATCCTCCTCAGAACTAAATGGTGATCACTTCCAATTTCAACTCCCCTGTACGCTCTAATGACCTGTACCAATGGAAAACATCACTATCAGCAATAAGATAGACAATGAAACTTTTCTTATTCGTTGTATCTTCTCTCCATGTGTATTTGTGCACATTTTTATGTTGGAACATTGGGTGTCCGGAGAGTTAACCGAAAGAGAATTCATGGAACGACAAGTTATCGAAAAAGCAATTCATCGAAAATCATTTCATCATCATCGTCAAATTCCTGACATGTACCCTCAAGGGGGGTGTACAGGATGTGATAGTACTACATGAAAAATTTACATCATTACTAACTTCCTGTCTACAATTTTCCTCCAAATCAGTCTGTTTCTTGTCAAGACTCCAATGTTATCAGATCTTATATACCTATCATCTAAGGCACTTTGTACCGTATCAATCCACCTATATCTTGGTCTTCCTCTGGGTCATTTTTCTGCCAACTTGGCAGAGAACCCTTGCTTTGCTAATCTTTCCTCGCCCATTCCGTTTAAGCGACCATACCACCTGAGATTAGCTCTGCTAATGCATTCCTGGATGCTGAGAATGTCTAATTCTTTCCTAATATCCTCGTTTTTTAACTGTTCGCACCTTAATCTTTCTCAAGACTCTCATATCTGTGGTCTCCAGTCTTTGGTCAAGTGTTTTACTTTTGACCCAGCTCTCAGATCCATAAGTTAAAACTGGTTTGAACACTGTTCTTGTATACAGCTAATTTAGTATTCTGACTAATTTCTCTCTTATTCCATATGAATTTATTCAATTGACTTCCTACCATACTAGCTTTGTTGATTCTGTTGTCTATTTACATATTTAATTTACCATCTTCACTAAAAATCATGCCTAAGTAACTAAAATGCTTTACTTGTTCCACAGGTTCTCCATTCACAACACAGTTGATATATTCAACAATTCTACCTATTCATGTTAAAAAACGTTCAATTTTCTTGACCAAAAAGCTCTGGAAAAACTTTTATTGGGATTATATTGATCAAGTGTATATAATAAACAACTAAGTTATACCAACTAGTTTCACCAACTAAGTCTGTTGGCATCTTCCAGGTACATAACTGATGTAAGGCACTAAAAAGTAAAATCTGTTACAAACTAAAATCAACCGATTCCAATTATATTAAACAAAGAACAGAGCGCGTACAATACATTCATAGAGCGTGGATGATCTCACTTGTTGTTATTTAGGAACATTCTATAGTTGGCACTATAATTCAGTTCTGGCGAGTTGAAGGATCTGATAAGGGTCTTCCAGATCACGGGCAAGATTAGTCCTTGGTTCCTGTTAAGGTTTTGTGTACAGCGGGCAACTGTTGTGGCTTCCTTAAAAATTCGGGAGCGGAAGTCCTCCTGCATGTAAGGAATTGTGCTTCTATCCCACTCTATGGTATGGTTCGTTCTTGAGAAATGAAACGCTAACTCCGATTTTTCTTCTCTGTTATTATTGACGTCACCTATATGTTCTTTTTGCCTAATTTCAAGGCTCCTTGAAGTTTGGCGATGTAATTCAAGCCACACGAGCATGGTATGTTATAAACTTTAGCATATTTGGAGAAAGGATGGCTATCTTTTGGAGATCTTAAGAATTGTCTAATCGTTTCTGTGGGTTTAAAGATTACTCTTATTTTATGTGGTCTAAGGAATCTAGCAATCTTATTGGAAACTGTCCCTAAGTATGGAATGACGATGGTAGAAATATAATGTAGATCATCTTGTTGTCTTTGTCCGGGTTCAGAGAAAAGTATCTTGTGGATGAGTCTTCGAGGAAATCCATTCATGGTAAGGTTGGTGGATATCAGGGATAGTTCTTCCTGGAGGTCTTGTTGATCTGTTGTAAGGAGAGAGGCACGGTTCTTCAGCATGTGTACAATACTAAGTTTCTGAGAAATGTGGTGTGAGGAAGTGAAATGTAAATTAGTCCTGTATTGGTAGGTTTGGGTTAAACTGAGAGGTTGATACCACCATTCAGAAGGTTCTTAATTAAAGTGTCAAGAAATGATAATTGGTTATCTTCTTCAAGTTCTAGAGTGAATTTCATTGTGTGGTGTAGAGAGTTGATTTTCTTAAGAAAGTTGAACAGGTCCTTTTTTGTGTGGTTCCAAATGCTAAAGATATCATCCACGTATCTCCACCATACTGTGGGTTTAGGGTCTGTTTGAGTTAAGATTTTACTTTCAAAATCCTCCATAAAGAGATCAGTACAAGATGGAGAGAGGGGGGGCTACCCATTGCAAGGCCAGTCAATTGCTGATATATGGTTTTATTCCATAAGAAAAAGTTTGATGTTAAACAATGACGGAACAGAGAAGTAATGTCTTGTGGGAGCAAACTTCCTAAAATGTTGATCACTTCCTCCACAGGGATGTTAGTGAATAGAGATGTATCATCCAGGCTGGCGAGTAAATCCGTATTGGAGATAGAGATGTTGTTCAGTTTCTCAACGAAATGTTGGGAATTTCGTGTATACTTGTCCAAATTATGGATGTGAGGTTTGAGGAGGCCTGCCAGGTGTTTAGATAACAGATAAGTTGGTGAATTGATTCCATCCACAATCGGGCGTAGTGGTATTCCATTTTTGTGTACCTTAGAAACGCCATATAGTCTTGGTGTTAGTGGATGCATGGATTTCAATCTTCGTTTTAAGTCTATAGACCAGTTCTCCATATGACGTATTAAATCGTTAGTATCATTGTGGTTCTTTAGTGTTGGGTCTGTGACTAGGGCACGGTAGGTTGATGTATCCGACAGTAAGCTGTTAATCTTATCTTCGTAATCACTGGTGTTTAAAATCACTGTTGAATTTCCCTTATCTGCCTTCAATATGATAATGTCTTTCTTTTTCTTCAAACTGTACAATGTTCTTTTTTCCAGAGTAGTGATGTTTTTGTTAGGAGTTCCGGAAGATGAGAGAATGATACTACTTTTTAATCTAATATCATTAGCTGTGGGTTCCGGTAATGACGAGACTGCCTTTTCTATATTACAAATGATATCCACTTTAGGGACGTTATGAGGTGTTATCGCAAAATTGAACCAAGTATATTTTAAGTATAATGATCTCTGGTTTTGTTAATACATGATCCGATAAATTAAAAATAACTTTGTTGTCTGGTAGAGAAGGTTTGACTTAAAACGTTTTGTGTAAAGATCGTTAAATTTTTTGATTTGGTTTCGTTTGCTTGTTGTAAAGGCTTTATCATAGCTAGTAGTGACCATTCTATCCAAATGCGACCATATATCTTGATCTAAAGTACTAGAAATATCGTCATAAATCTGATAACAGTCTAAATCTATTTGGCTTAAAAGAAATCTGGTATGCAGTATCCTTTCACATAGAAGTGCCAAAGATGTTTTAAAATAAATATGTTTCGCTCGTCTTGAATGGAATTGTTCTTTTAAAAATAGAAACTTTGGAATAATCTTGTTATCTCTACATCTTTTCAAAAAAGTGAGGTGATTTAATAGTTTGGCTTTTTTACATTTAAGGAATTCAAAACGGCGTACCTTTCTTTTGGTTTCCCCATGGATTCTATTCATTGTTAAAAAACGTTTAATTTTCTTGACCAAAAAGCTCTGGAAAAAACTTTTATTGGGATTATGTTGATCAAGTGTATATAATAAACAACTAAGTTATACCAACGAGTTTTACCAACTAAGTCTGTTGGCATCTTCAGGGTACATAACTGATGTAAGGCACTAAAAAGTAAAAAACTGTTACACATTTCTCAGAAACTTAGTATTGTACACATGTTGAAGAACCGTGCCTCTCTCCTTACAACAGATCAACAAGACCTCCAGGAAGAACTATCCCTGATATCCACCAACCTTACCGTGAATGGATTTCCTCGAAGACTCATCCACAAGATACTTTTCTCTGAACACCGACAAAGACAACAAGATGATCTATTATATTTCTACCATCATCATTCCATACTTAGGGACAGTTTCCAATAAGATTGCTAGACTCCTTAGACCACATAAAATAAGAGTGGCCTTTAAACACACAGAAACGATTAGACAATTCTTAAGATCTCCAAAAGATAACCATCCTTTCTCCAAATATGCTGGAGTTTATAACATACCATGCTTGTACGGCTTGAATTACATCGGCCAAACTTCAAGGAGCCTTGAAATTAGGCAAAAAGAACATATAGGTGACGTCAATAATAACAGAGAAGAAAAATCGGGGTTAGCGTTTCATTTCTCAAGAACGAACCATACCATAGAGTGGGATAGAAGCACAATTCCTTACATGGAGGAGAACTTCTGCTCCCAAATTTTTAAGGAAGCCACAACAGTTGCCTGCTGTACACAGGAACCAAGGACTAATCTTGCCCGTGATCTGGAAGACCCTTATCAGATCCTTCAACTTGCCAGAACTGAATTATAGTGCCAACTATAGAACGTTCCTAAATAACAACAAGTGAGATCATCCACACTCTATGAATGTATTGTACGCGCTCTGTTCTTTGTTTAATATAATTGGAATCGGTTGATTTTAGTTTGTAACAGTTTTTTACTTTTTAGTGCCTTACATCAGTTATGTACCCTGAAGATGCCAACAGACTTAGTTGGTGAAACTAGTTGGTATAACTTAGTTGTTTATTATATACACTTGATCAATATAATACCAATAAAAGTTTTTCCAATTCTACCTATTTTCATTTGCTTTGTCTTTTTATTGCTGACCTTCATACCATATCTATTACAACAGTTATTCAATTTAGTCATGGAGTCTTGCAAACTTGTAGCGGATTTATTTAGAAGGATAACATCGTCTGCATAAAGCAAAGAGCATACGTTAACATCTCCAATTCTGATTTCATGTTTAATACCACTTTCCTTCATAATGTGATCCATATAGATAATGAATAACAGAGGGGATAATGTACATCCTTGTCTCACACCAGATTTAACCTTAAACCATCTTCCTGTACTTCCTACAATTCTAACTGCTGACTTGCTACTTAAATAAAGACTAAGTATTGCTTGATATAATGCCCCATTGACACCATATAACTGTAGCATATTGAATAGCTTCTCTCTTGGCACCTTGTCATATGCCTTTTCCAGATCAACAAAACTTAAATACAGATCTTTGTTATATTCCCATGCTTTCTCGACTATTTGTCATAAAGTGAAGATCTGAACCTGACAGCCTCTATTTGTCCTGAATCCAGCTTGTTCTTCACCAAGCTTTTCTTCCACAATTCTTCTCAAGTGTTTCTCAAGTATACTGGCATAAATCTAGCCAGAAACACTCAGTAGGGAAATACCTCTGTAATTCTCACATTCAGTTTTATTTCCCTTTTTATATATGGGTACTATGAGAGCTCTACTCCAGTCATCGGGAATTCGTCCCTCTGTCCATGCCTTCTGAACTATGCAGTGCAGCCTCTGTAAGACTTTTATACCACCATATTTCAGCATTTCCTGTCGAATATCATCTATTCCTGCTGCCTTTCCACATTTCAAGCCTTTGATGGCTTTTTCTACTTCAAGTATGGATATGTATTCCTGACTGTATGCCTGTTGAGTGTTTTTTACCACTGTGCTATCACTGCTTGTTTCATTTATTAATTTTTTGAAGTAATTACTCCATACTTTAAGGATATCTTTTTCCCCTGTTTTCTTATCACCTTTATCATCTCTAACTCCTTTTACAGCATTCTTTCCTCCATTTCTAAGCTTCTTCAACAACCTTCAAAATATCTTACCACCTTCTTGATATTTATTTTCTATGTTCTTGCCAAAGTCCTCCCATGACTTGTTTAGCTAGTTTTACACAGTGTTTTGCTTTCTTACATTTGTCTCTGTATTCTCTAAGAGCACAAGCTGACTTATTTGCGAGGAACTTTTAATATGCTTTCTTCTTTTCCTTGCCTGACTCTTTAACTTTCTGTGTCCACCATGGAGTTCTGATTTTTCTATCCTTGCAGACAACCTCACCACATGCCTCTATGGCTGAATCAATCAAGGTTTTCTTCAAGACTTGCCACTGAATCTCCAAGGTTTTGTTCCTGTTCTCAAACTCTTTCATTTTTTTTTCAATAATCTTTGTGTATTTTAGTCTACAGTTTACATCTGAAAGCTGCTCAACTTTTATTCGCTTTAAAACTTTCTTGCATGTTATTCTTTTCAATATGAAATTCAATTTTATCCTGCTCAAGACTAAATAGTGATCACTTCCAATTTCAAATCCTCTGTACACTCTGGTGTCCTGTACCAGGGAGAAAACATCACTATCAACAATAACATAGTCAATGAGCCTTTTCTTATTCCTTGCCTCTTCTCTCCATGTGAATTTGTGCACATTTTTATGTTGGAACATGGTGTTATTAATAACTAGTCCCTTTCCCAAGCAGAAATCCAGCAGGTATTTGCCATTATTATTAGCTTTGCTCTTTGCTCCAAATTTTCCCAAAATATTTTTGTATGTCTGACAATCATTTCCTACTCTGCTATTTAGATCCTTAACAAGGACCAACTTTTCCTTTTTCATTGTGTCAGTTGCTTTCTCTAAAGCATCAAAAAATTCCTCCACTTGTACCTTAGTAGAACCTTCTGTGGGACCATAGGCACAAATAAATCTCATTGTCCAATTCCCCATTCTGATATTTGCCCATATCACTCTACTTGAGACTGCCTGCCATTCAAGAAGATTAGCCTCGTGTTTTGTGTTGAATACTATGGCTACTCCTTCTTTTCCTGAATGTGAAATATGCAGGCAACGAATTGTCATTGCCTGAATATTTCATCGAACAACAATTAATCAAAGCAATTCCTGTAAAAGCAATTCACCAATCAGCAGTTAATTGAAAACACAATTTATTGAAATGCAATTGAAACAACAATTCATCAAAAAAATCACAATTCATCGAAAATACAGTTTACCGAAAATTAATTATATAGCATGTGGAGTGAAGATGTGTATGCATTTTTTTTTTCCAATTGTTTTGAGAGGGATATAACTTTCTGGTCACTTATATGCGGTAAACTATTTATCCAACTTCGTTTGGAAAGCAATTTTTTTGTGGGGCATGCTGTTTGCAGTGAATGATATCCACTGAGGTGGATATAGTTGAGATGTTTAATGTACATTCCATAATGGTATTTCATCCTCGTGAAAATATCATCCTACAGAACTTGAATTCAGTGGGGAGGGAAGAGGAACACTGATGGTAAGGGAGTTGGAGTATACATGAGGAATTCAGTAAACTTGATATCAGTCAACATATGGGACTTGTTGATATGTCAGCGTGTGTCATAAATAGCAGCATTTGCTAATAAAAATTCATAAATTAATGAAAAATGATCATAAACTATATTTTTTAGAAAGAGAGAGTTAACCCTTTAACACTACATTCTTTTAATTATTATGATTTTTAAAAATATATACAGTACAATGAAGTTTTATTATGTAAAAATTTAACTAACGACATCCTGAAGTCTGGTTTCAACAGAGAAGGAAATAAATAACCTTTTTATGATTTATTTTTCGTATACTTTAGGCCAATTTTGCCACCCCACAAAATTTGATGCTCCGTGCAAATGCAAGTTTTTCACCTTCGTAGAGCTTGCCCTAACTGACTACTTCCTATTCTTAAATTTAAAAAAAAAAAAAAAAAACTTTACAGGAACAAAATTTACAAATATGAATTCATATCTGCAGCTGAGGACTGGTTTGTGCAAAAAGGGAAAGACTTTTTTAACAGAGGATTCAAAATGGCAGCATCGTTGTAACAAGTGTAAATGTGCAACAGTTCATGGGGAATATGTAGAATAATGTGTAAATTACGAGGTTTTACCTCAATTCCTTCACGGTGGTTATCAGAAATATTCCACACACCTTCATAAGATTTAATGGTATGGGAGGCACAGATAGGAAGCAGAATATAGAATGGTGGGGAGATATTCTTAGAGGATGTAGAGGAAATGCAACATTTCAGATCCTTATCCACCAATTGGTGATGTTAGTGGATAAGGATTTGAAATGTTGAAGATATTTTGCTAAAATTGTGAGGACTGCACAGCGCATTCTGGCACTGATGTCGAGAACACTGATACTGTATATAGGGGTAAAGATGTAATGACTCCATTCTTTAAAGTTTTATTCAGACTGCATATGGATTACTGTGCCAAGATTTTGTTATTTGATTTTCAAATGGATGAAGATATGTTGTAAAAGATTCAAAGACGATTGACTAATGGTGGTTTCTAGTCTCTGGAATGTTGAACATGAAGACAGATTGAGGGAATGCCATTGTAGAGTCTAGTGGATAAAGGACAAGGGTGGGGGGACGTCATCGAGATATCTAAGTTATTAAGGGAAAATTATCGGAATAATGAGTATCAGATTTTTCATAGAATGGGTGGAGTCAGGGGAGAACAAGAGACCATCCCTTCACGTTGTATAAAAAGATCGTAATGATGGTGAGTTTGAGGGTGGTTGTAATGCTTTGCCTGGAAGTGTAGTGGGTGTGAAGACAGTGAATGCATTCAAGCCACAATATGATGAGCTGTGTGTGATGGGGGATCTCCCGATATGAGTTGCTGACTCCCGCGACGTCTAATAATAATAATAATAATAATAATAATACATGCATACCCGGTCGTACGACACGTTAGGCCACCTCTGTATAGCGAATTTCATCATATAGTGAACCACTGCCTTTTTTATCAGAATGCATTAAATGCATGTAATGGCTAAATGACATTTTAGGTAGTCATGTATGTGTGTAAATGATGTGAATAAAGCATTTGTTTACATCAGTTACGCAAAAGAAATATTTAGAATAATTTTCAGAAACATAAAACATATTCTGAATCGCATTGCTAAAAGGAACATGCTGACCTGTTCATACCAGCCTGCATCATTAAAAGTTTCTCATTTCATCAAAAAGATTGTCACGTTTATAGATAATATTAACTAGTGGCTTTTTTTGCCACTTGACTAAGAACTTTATATTTGTTTTTAACAGTAGTGCCAAGTAGGTTTAGCCTATGGCCTCTCTACAATACACTATTCTCAGCAAATTTAATTATTTCATTCTTAGTAGGTAATGTAATGTGACTTCTTTTCACTGGAAGCAATAGCAACCATACTTGGAATTTTATCAAAGCTGTGACAAGAAAATAATTAGTATAAACAGTTTAGAATTCACAGCCAACAAAACACCCAAATCTAGAGATGTAGCAAGCAGTGGTGCACCCAGGGAGGGAGGTGGGGGCAAGGGGCCCTGCCCCCAAAGAAAAAGGAAAAATGCTCGGTCATCGGTCGTATATACGATGCATAGTGTGTATTCTCAAATTGCCTACTCAACTGAATAATGAAGCTAGAGATTTAGGGGTGGTGGTAGACAGAGAGTTAAAGTTTAGAGGGCATTTTACTAAGGTTGCCAATGTAGCCATAAGATTACTTGGATAAACACATTAACAAGTGGAGATAAGGAAGTTGATTCCTCTTTATAAGGCCTTGGTATGTCCCCTGGGTTTCTTAGGAGATGATGAAGCTTTGGAGAGAATTCACAGAGCAAGTGGCCTGTGGAATGCTCCCTATGAGGATAGATTGAGGATGTGTGGATTGCAGAAGTTGATTGATAGTAGAAAAAGAAGGGTATGATAGAAATATTTAAGTTGCTTAAAGGGTTTTATAGGATTGATGCAATGGAAATGTTTCAGCATTTGTTAGAGGGACCAGAACAAGAGCTCATCGCTAGACGTTGAATAAAAGTGTGGCTAGTAGGAGTGTGAGGACCATATTTCTTGCTTGGAGAGTTGTGAATGAGTGGAATGAATTGCCAGAGTCAGTTGTGAGTGCTTTGTCTGTTAATGGGCTCAAGGAGAGGTATGATAGATTGTGTGAATAGATTAGGCCTCCCACAATGAGTCTTCACACTCCATAGAGGTGTGCCTGTATAATAATAATAATAATTTTTTCCAATTAGGCATATGCGAGTGTTGTTTGAAAAGTTTGATAACTTTCCAATAGATGGTGACACAATTCGTTCATTAATACCAGTGTCAGCACGTATCATCGTTTTCATGACCCTGGCAAAATTTTAGTCACGTGCGATGCGTAGTTCTCTTTTGGCAAACATTTAAAATTACCATGCTTGCATTTTACATAAAAATGGAAAAAAAACAAGTTTTTTGCAGTGATAAAACACTTTTATTTGAAGAAGTTGACCGCCGGGCAGATCAAAGCCGAGTTAGATGCAGTTCATGGGAACTCTGCACCAGCATTAAAGACTACTTATTTTTGGATAAATGAGTTTAAATGTGGTCGTAAGTCTATCGAAGATGAAGCACGCTCCAGATGCCTGACTGAAGTCACTACAAAGGAAATGATTAACAAAATCCATGGAGTGAAAGATTACTGAGATTGTAGGCATCTCAACTGAATGAGTGTATAATATCCTGCACGAAAAATTGCACATGAAAAAGCTGTGTGCACGATGGGTGCCGCAATTGTTGACTGTCGATCAAAAACACATGCGAAAAGACATTTCTACGTAGTGTTTGGTGATGTTTAATCGCAATTCGCAGGATTTTTTGCATTGATTCGTGACTGTAGACAAAACTTGGATCCACCACTATACATCTGAGTCCAAGCAGCAGTCAAAACAGTGGACAATGCCTGGCAAAAAAAGTGAAGACTGTTTTGTCAGCTGGAAGGTGATGGCCACTTTTTTTGGGATTCCCAAGGAATTATCATGATAGAATATTTGAAAAAGGATAAGACAATAACAAGAGTCTATTATGCATCATTGTTGGATGGTTTAAAAGAAGAACTGAAGAAAAAACAGCCAAGATTGACACTCAAAAAAATGTGCTCTTTCATCAAGACAATGCACCATCCCACATCGGCCATCAGAATGGCAGAATTGCATGAATTGAGGTTCGAATTGGTTCCACATCCATCATATTCTCTTGACTTGGCCCCATGTGACTTCTTTTTGTTCCTAAACTTAATGTTTTTCGAACGAGGATGTCATCAAGACTGTCAATGACTATTTTGCACAATTTGACAAATCCTACTTTTTAGATGGGATGAAAAAATTGGAAACTCGCTGGATCAAACGTGTAGACCTCGATGGAGACTATGTTAAGAAATAAAAGTGATTTTTTCCAAAAAAATGTGCTTAACTTATTTTTTTACCAAACTTTTCAAACAACCCTTGTATATCATCTACATATCCTAATGTTATGTTCAGCTTGTGTTATCTTTTACAGTTTCTCAAATGTATTTTTCTAAGCTAAGTTAAATAGGATGGGTGAAAGGGCGTTTCCTTGCTTCAATCTCATCTTAGTGGCAAAGGTTCAGATCTGATGTCATTAGTCAATATCCTGCATTGGCTGTCAGTAGTGCAAATTTTGTTTAAATTTATAATTTTATGAGATATTCCAAGTTCATTTAATACTCCCCAAAGGCCATCTCTATGAATGCTATTGTGCGCTTTTTTAAAATCTATAAATAAAATATGGACCTGCTGATTATATTCTCATTTTTTGTCTAGTATCTATGTTTTAGTGTAAAAATCTGGTCATCTATGAGCCTATTTCTTCAAAGTCCTGCTTAATATTCAGCATGTGGTTAGATTCTTTTTAGTGTAATGTTAGATAAAATTTTGTATTATCAGGTACATTTATCCTTCTGTAATTTGTATATTCATTTTTATTTTCTTTTTTCAGATATTGGTATGATTAGTAATTCTTTCCATTCTGAAGGATATCTCTTCATTTTTTTTCTATATTAAATTGATTAGTTCTGTATTTCTGTAGTTAATTCATTGTCACCATATTTAATGAGTTTTCTCTGCTATTCCATCGGTGCTTGGTGCTTTGTTGAATTTGAGTTGCTTTATAGCTAGTGAAGGTTTAAATATTTCTGGGTGATAAAGATGATATGTTTTTTGTTCATAAATCTCAAGTTCATTGAAATTTAATAATTTATTATTAAAGTTCTCTCTCTCTCTCTCTCCCAGCATGTTTGCCATTTCATTTCTTTTAGCTAGTGTTTGTCTGTTACTTGTTGATTATTGTTGTTTTTGATTCCTAATTGTTTGTCAGATTATTGACTTTCTTTCTGCCCTATTTGTATCTCTGAGTAATATGAATATCAAATGGGATATTAATCTATTTACTTTTGTCATTTTTTTCTCTTTCTTTACTGCCAGCTCACATTCTTCATTGAACCATTTTTCTTCACTATATTTTACTTTAAATTCCTATTGAGTTTACTGCTGCTGCTACTTTTATACTATCCTTGAAATGGTATCAGCTGTTTTTAGTATTTTTGTTCTCTTTCACCTATTTCAATTTTTCAGCATTTTTCTGTTTTTATTTTAATTCAATATCATGTTTTCGTCACTCCTCTGTTTTGTCTAGTTTGTTAATATTGTATTTCGGATGACTCATATGTGCTATTAAATATTTACTGTTTATTTTGACTCTCTAAGAATGGCACCAGTTAGAAAATGGTCAATATCACACTCTGCTCCTCTATAACTCTGAATATGCTGGAAGCATTTCTTATGTCTTTTACTGATTATGATATGGTTTGTTTGATTAAATGAATATCCATCAGGAAATCAGTGTTTCCCAAAGTGTGGTGTGCATACTCCTGTGGTATGTGAAAGGTCTTTAGTGGGTATGAGACTTTTTTTTAATTTTATTTTGATTACCTTTTTTAATTAATTTATTATTTTATATTTATATATATATATATATATATATATATATCACCATATTGTCACATAAAAGTGCAGGTCTATTCCATAATTAATTTTTCAATAACTGAAAAATCTAAAGGAAGTTTTAAACCAAATGTGCCTCTTGGCATGTGTCGACTGATCTCTGTTAGGGCTGCCTCTAGTTGATTGCCCAATCATGTCCCAACCACTTGGTTTGAATTGTTTTTATATATATATATATATATATATATATATCAGTGGCATCGCATGCCCATTTAGGTTGGGTTTGCTGTCATGTGGCTTATGCAACCTGCACTCCAAAATTCACATCAATTTGACACTGTATGATTGCATTTTTATTGATGTATGAAAGTTTTCTGAGAGCATAATGCATCAGAGCTCATCTTAATTGGTTCAATGTAATTAATTGTAGGATAACTTTGAATACTTTAATTTATAAATTAATATAATTTTAAATACGAAAACAGCAACTCATTACAAATGACATGTTCAATTGGATTGCTTCATACAATAATCAATCACAGCCACTAACTTCTGGGTGTGATTGTCTCAGCACACACACCCTGCCTCGTCTTCTGAGCCATTTAAAACAGCTGGAATGCTAAGAATTTGGCATGTTGTGCCATCCGCACATCTGTTTAAAGGGCTCAAAGGTGTCAGTATTAATGATCACACACACACACACACCTGCGCTATTAACACAAATGTGATACATTGTTTATGTATTGAAAAGTGTCCTCTTCATGAAGCATTAATATGTTGCGTTTAATTTTAAGAATCACACGAAGCCAGGAAACAATTATGGGAGTCTTAAACAGGAATAAATGGGAAAATATATTGGTGATATTGCTATATCACCTTGGTGTGCACTGCACACCTAGCACATTCGACTCTTATATATATATATATATATATATATATATATTTATATTATAAATGTACTTCACATATACTTCGTGGGGAAAGTTGTTCCACAGAACTGAGGTAGATGGAATAAAAGACATATTGGAAATGTTTATAGAATAAAAGATGACAGGGAATAAATTCAGTGAGAATGTGATTCAATTGTAAAAGGATATTGGGCAGCTGTTAGTCATGTTCCTACAGAAATGTAGGCATAATGGATACTTGTTCTGCTGAACAGTGAATCATCCATAAGACAGAGGCTGAAGAATAATCAATGAGAGGGAGGGGAGGTCATCAATCAACCAAACTACTCTCTTCTCAAATGCATCAAGAATTTTTATTGGTGGACCGCCCAAATCTGAGGGCAGTATTCCAAGATCGGACAGATTTGATGTTTGCACAGATTAAGCATCTGGGCAGGAGAGAAGTAACATCTGGAATGAAAAAGTATGCCAAGTATCTCATTTTTGTTCTATAATGAAACCTGTGGAGCATTCATGACTAAACATACACACATAGCCACAGTAATAAGATTTTTGAATAGTAAATATTTCTTCCTAAGTAACATAGGACATCTTCAGTACAGTTAATTCAAACAATACTAGGAATCACATACAGTTAGGGTGTATGCTTACAATGAAATCCCTCTATGTATGCAGTAGCGTGTTATAGAATTAAATTAAAATATGTCTGAAAAAAAAAAAAGAAGGGGGTATGATAACATATATAAAATTATTTTACACAATTTAGGATGACAATTTCCAAGGCTTTAAGAATGGTAAGAACATCATTACAGTTCAAATTGGGTCTATGACGTAGGGCTTCAGCACTTTCTTTATATAAATGTTCATGTTTACATAAAGATCTATGTAGAAGTTTGGTCTTTTTCCAATGGATCCTATGGTTTGGGTTTTCAATTCTGTGTTGTGTGAGGCTGGATTTCAGCAGTTTGATAAGACGGATATGGTCTTGATGTTCCAAAATGCATTTGCCAATGGAGGCACCTATCTGCCCATAGTAGGACAATTTACAGGAGCATGGGACCACATACACGCTAGGTAGCATCAGAGGTGAGATTTTGTCTTTAGGAGAAGGTAACCAATTGTGGATCTGGTTGATTAGTTTGTAGGTAGTGTAAAAATTCAATGTTGCCAAAATAAATTATCTAAAAACATTGACTTTTTACAGTAGGAATTCAACAAAATTTCCTTGTAAAAAAAATGGATATTTTAACCATCCATGTAAAGCTATTTGTATAAAGAGAAAAATAAGCTCAAAGGGAATTAACTCGCTCATTGTTTGAGAAGGATGTAGAAGTATTGAAACCAGGAGCATCGCCCGAAATTCGGCATGTCTTTTGAAAGTTGTTTGCAAGTCCCTTCACAGGTGACCTTCAAGGTCAATATTGAAAGGGTGCAGTGCGAATCAAAAGTAAAGGCCTGTAGGCTGGATTAAGAAGGTAAAGGGAGAAAGTAAGATTGTCAGCAAATATTCGCGAAACATTATTAAGGGTTCTAAAAACTACTAGCAAGACTCGCACGGGGACGTTAGGGGTCCCAAAAACTTAGTCCAAGGTGCAGGGACTCTGGTGTTTAAAAGGTTTGGTTTGGAGATGAGAAGGGCTTCCTTTTCTTCATCCTGAGTGATCCATCCACAAGAGATTGAGGACCAGAAGTGCCGTAAGTTCCAGTGAGGAAGACGGAGACCCATCCACCTATAGTCGTTCTGGTCACAGCCGAAGATATCGGGAGGCAATAAGTTAAGGAGAAATCTTGCTGTATCGGTCCTGAAGTTGAGCAAGTGCACAACCTGACCTACGCAGAAAATCCTTCGCTGGGCAGTTCAAGATGCCGGAAAAACCTACCCTATATCCTGCCAGCTGCCGCGACTATTCATCAGTGCCCCGTAACGCTTCAAGGAGAATTCCAGAACACGGAACGGAGGAGAGAAAACCCCCCTCAAGCGCCGGAAAAAGGACGGAAGAAAAATGCAAGATAGGAAGAGACCCATGTGAGTCTATTTATTCAATAATTGTTTGTGATTTAAGAAAGAATTCCACATCGAACTGTTAAATTGTCTAGTTTAAGGAGATAGTATTTAGAGTGTTAACATTTTTTCGTATATGTGTGTAATCACTAATGAGTGAAGCAGGAGCGCAGTTAATTTCCCTTGGAGAAAATATTGAGCTATTGAAATTTCCTTGATTAACTATATGTGTACTTATGATTGAATTTTGTGATAGAGTATGTTCCTGCTATCATATCATCGGAATGTTTGAAGCTCAATGAGGTGGATTGTATAAATATAAGTGCCTAGATTATGATTAAGTACTTGAAAGGAATGCGATTCTGAGAGATATATTTGTATACATGTATGTTGTATTTTGATTGATGCTAACCTAGGAATGGCAAGTGCACCTTATGTATTCATGTTATGTGTATCACTTACTGATAGTTGCAATATGAAGTATGCTTGCTGAAAGTCTAAGTAAGTTCGAAAGAATATGCTAGAAACCAAGTTGTGTGATTGAGAGAGACTAAGAATTACCTTTCATAAATGAATCTTATGATTTCATGTGATATGTACATTATTGAATCAGGAATTAAACTTATTGTTATTGTTGATAAAAAAATAGTTGTCCGATTCAATCTTATGCAATGCACTGATCCAAAAAACACTATTCGGACCTGATAGCTGAACCCCAATGATTAGTAGTGATTTAAGAGTAATTTTTGCCATGCCTGCAAACCTTGGCTAAAATGGAATAAGTAATTATTTGATCTACTAGGGTATAAAAACTTTCTTTTGCATATAGGGGAATTTCAGAGGTGCAGTCTTCAAACAAATAAATATCTGGAGATCCCAGGCAAGAGAAAAATATACTTAAGGTAGAACAATAAGAAAGGAAAATACAAAAATATAAGATATTAAGATAAAGAGATATTGTTGATAAGATATATGATAGGATATAAAGAAAAGATATATATATATATTTAAATAATATATAAATAAATAAAAGATGTTTATTAAATAGAGAAGATAACTTTAGTTTACAAGGGCGCAGCAAACCACTTTTGTTTCAGTAGCAGCCAATTTATATTCCCTCATAATTTTTGAAAGACATTTGGAAATGCCTTTGACATAAGGTATGGGAATTCTACGGGCTTGTTCTTGTCTAGGTTGATGTGTGGGAGAAGTGACTGATGATTTTTTTGAGTTGTTTTTGGGTTGTATCCATTTTGTATGGCTGTATTTTTGATTGTTTCCAATTATTGGTTTAAAGATTCTTTGGAGGAGCAGATCTGTGTGCTCTGGTTACTAATGATGCCAAATTTTTGAGATGGATGATGAGCTGAAGAATTGTGAATGTAGTAGCCTGAAAATGTCAGCTTGCGATAGACAGAAGTGGAGATAGAACCATCTTCTTTTCTTTGGATGTGTACATCCAGGAAGGGACATCCTGTGGAGATTCTTTTTCTAGCGTGAATTTGATGCAAGGATGAAGAAGGTTGATTTTGTCTAGAAACAAGTGTAGTTCTTGTTCAGAATGACCCCAGACAGCAAAGATGTCATCGAGATATCGTAGCCAGATTTTTGGTTTAGGGTTAAATGTGAAAATTTTTCCTTCGAGGTGTTCTAGAAAAAGATTGGCCAAGTTTGGTGTAAGGGAGACCCCATTGCTGTTCCTTCCTCTTGTTTGTAAATTTTCTCTTTCCAAGTGAAATGTCCAGACGTAATAACCAACTTGAATAATTCAACAATATCAGATGGAGATTTTTGAGTTAGTAAGAGTCTATCGTTTCCTTATGGGGAGTATTAGTGAAGAGGGAAACGATGTCAAAGCTAATTAGCATGTCAGTTTCCAACAGTTGAATGTCTTTAATTTTTGCTTGAAAATCTGTGGAATTTTTAATTGATGAGGCTGAGTGGCCTTTGAGAGGACGGAGAAGGTTAGATAAAAATATTGATAATGTAAGTCAAGCTGCTAATAGAATCTATGATGGGTCTGAATGGAATGTTATTCTTGTGAAGTTTAGGTAAACTGTATATTCTAGGAGGTCTGACATGGTATGTCCTGAGTTTTTTTTTTTTTTTTTAATTGTTTCTTCATCTAGGAAGAGGTTTCATCTAGTAACTTGTTTAGTTTCTTGAGCTGTCTTTTTGTAGGGTCATAAGCAAGTTAGGCGTATGTATTTTGATCTTGGAGTAATAAATTCATTTTTCAGTCATATGAATTGGTATCTAGGACAACAGTGATGTTTCCCTTGTCAACTCTGGTAATGATTATGTTTCTATTACATTTTAAGGAGGTGGTAAGAGCTTTCAGTTTTGATGGTGGAATATTCAACTCCGAAGGTTTGGCATCATAGATTATTTTTGCAGTTTCGAAATGTAGTCTGTTGCTTCAATATTGGACAGATGGTCGATATTTCTTTCAGTGTTTTGTATGAAATCTGAATATGGAATGCATTTAGGTGAAATGGCAAATTTATGACCTCTTGCTAGAACATTTAATTCATCTTCTGTTAGTGGACGACTAGATAAGTTGACAACCCATTTTTCGGTCGGTAATTTGTTGGTATTTTTCTTGGATTGATTTAACAAAGTAAGGTATTTTTTATGAAGATTAATGTTACTTTTTTCAAATGCTTTGATCCCCACATTTTTTGAGACATTAGTAATCAATTGTAGCAATTCTTGATTTAACGTACTTGATAATTCAGCTTCCAATTCTGCGATTTTTAAAATATGAACTGGCAACAAACACATTCCATATTTAGATTTTATGCACAACATTGAAAGAAACATTGGCCATCTGTACAATAATGAAAACCCAAACCATAGGATCCATTGGAAAAAGACCAAACTTCTACATAGATCTTTATGTAAACATGAACGTTTATGTCACAGATGCAATTTGAACTGTAATGATGTTCTTACCATCCCTAAAGTCTGGGAAATTGTCATCCTAAATTGTGTAAAATAATTTTATATATATTATCTCATTTTAATGTATCCCCCCTCTTTTTTTTTCATATATATTTTAATTTAATTCTATAACATGCTACTGCACGCATAGAGGGATTCCATTGTAAGCATGCACCCTAACTGTATGTGATTCCTAGTATTATTTGTATTAACTGTACTGAAGATGTCCTAGGACACACACACAGTGTGTGTGGCTTTTTGTAGACAATGTTGGAACATTTGATTTCAATCTTCCTTGACATCGCAAATGCTCATGACATACTTGACTGCTTGAAGATATGGCATATTAAAAGATCTCTATAATCTTAGTCTTATTTGTTTTATTTAAATATTACTATTCAGCCAAGTCTTTCAAGTTTGAATGGGAAGCACATTATGTCAATCATAATCCTCAAGAAAAGGATGTTCCTCAAGGCTGTTTTAAGTGTAATACTCTTTACTATCAGAGTTAATTCAATCACTGAACAGCTTACTCCCACAGTAGGCAATGCTCTTTATGTTGATAACTTCACAATTTATTGTTGCTCTTGAAACATGAGGGTAAATGAAAGACAACTTCAGCATGTAATTGATCATGTCTCTTCATTTGCTCTTAGTAATGGGTTCAGGTTTTTAGCAGGAAAATCTGTCTGTGTACACTTCTCTGAAAATTCAGTCTTCTTCCAGAATAATAAAGTATTATAACAGTTGCACCAGAACTCTTTAGGCCTATCTTTAACAGAATGCTTACATTCCTTACACATTCATCAGGGAAAAGTGCAAAAGAGCATTGAACGTCCTTTGCGCTGTATCCTCTACAGCAGCAGCATTTCTCAAACTTTTCCTATGATGGAACACTTCACAAATCCTGAAATTTTAATGGAACACCTTGGTTAGAGTCAGGTATCATCAGTCTCGTATTCAATGTAAAGCTAAGCGCACACTATTGCTACAGCAGGCTGTATCCCATCGCAAAAATGCGACAGCGCACACTACAGGCATGCCGGGCCACAGAGCATTGCATTGACCTTGCTTGTGACCGCACGTTTCCCAGAATAGATACCAGCATGCGCTGGCCTTAATAGCACAATCCACACGCAAAGTGAGGAGCACCTGATTTTCAAACATGTTTGAAATTTTAAATGCTTTTCACAGCATTTAAAACCATTCCAGGCTCGTATTCATTTTGATAATTTTTCATGGAACACTTATTCACCACAGAACATAGTTTGGGAAACGCTGCTCTACAGAATTGGGTGTGGATTGATGTTCCTTGTTCTGCCTTTATAGTGCACATGTTTGATCAAAGAATGATTACAAGTCCTAAACTTATGATGTGCAGAGGAGAGCACATTCTGATGGTTGGATCTTATTCATCAAATAACTACTGGTGCATTTTGGTCATTGCCTATTCAAAGTCTTTATGTCGAAGTAAACAAACTTGCCGTGTTGCTTCGAAGGAAACAGTTCTTAATTAGGACCTAAAAATGAAGTCTCTTCCAGAACATGCAATGTGGACTAGTATTTTTTCTTTACATTAGAAAGCTCAATATTACACATATCAAACTGCCATGCACCCTTTTGCACACTGCCATGCACACATAATCTCTTTTATGTGTGCACATAAAAGAGATTATGCAAGCTATTAGCATAATAGCTTGCGTAATTCTAACTATTGACAGTGCTACCATTACCAAGCATTACAACATTTCTCTATAGCAAGTTTGACTGCATCCTGTAACCTTTCATTGTGTCAGCTACAGAACTCTCATACTTCATCATCTTTCTACCTGCAATTGCTTAATATAAGCAATTGTGGGTAGATTGGATTATTATATCCAATCGGATTTCACTTGTGTGGAGTAATTACACATCAGAGTTGTATTCCATTCAGCTTGTGCACATAAAAGAATTCTGCTACAAAAAAATTTATGATTTATACAGATTCATTGTGTTCTTTACAGGCTATTTCTTCTCCTTTGTATAATCCATATCCAGTGTTTTGTGCAGTTTTGCGACTATTGTGAAAAATGAAGATCCCTTAATTTTGATGTTTCATTGTGCTGGATTCCCAGCCACATTGGTAATAAGAGAAATGAAACTGCACTTTCATCTGCTAGATTAGCTTGTACTTTTTCCTGTACTGTTTGACAGTTCCCATATACAGACTACAGACAGTTTATAAGATCAAAACTAATCACCCAATGGCAATCATCATGGCAGGAAACTGACAACCAAATTGCATGAAATTAAGCATTGGCAATCTAGTCAATGTAAAAACAGAAGAGAAGAAATTGTTTTTGCTAGATTTCACATAGATCACAATCATCTTACACATTCTTATTTACCGAGGATGTATGACCCACCTATATGCAAAAAATGCAACACACTTAATTTGTCATATTCTGCTGTAGTGCCAGTACTTCACATGAGAGAGGAACAGAATGTTTGCTTATTTGGCCAAGCCATATACACTTAGATCTTATCAGACTTGGACAAATTACATAACATTTTTAACTTTTTTACAAAGAATTAATTTATGCAAACACATTTGATTATAATTTCTGTTTGTGTGGATATTGCATTCCTTACTTAATTTTTTGTACATAATATATTATTTACTAATTATCTCTTTATTGCTATTCATTATTACCTTGTGTATTGCTCTAATTTTTGATATGGCACAGTATGACTTTTGCTGTCCTTGCACTATTTAGAAACTGCAAATCAATCATTTAACTGTATATATAGATATAAAGATCAATTTAATGTTGCTAGATTTTTCAGTGATCTAATTACTGGTTCAGTTTGATAATAACTATAATCGAATAATTAAAATTAATTTTTCAAATAATACATTCATTCCATAACTATAGAATGACTGACTTTATTTATTTATTTTTTCCAGCTCCTGGGGAAGTACGGAGAGCTTGGGCTCTTGCAGAAGTTTTAGACAAAGACTATTGTGAAGCTAAAAAGGTATGTATAATTAATTATACTTAAAATAGGTTGGTTATGTTTAATACCATCATCATTCCATGGGTCCAATGCCCATTGATGTCCGATGCTTGTTTCACTATTCTTTGCCATTTCTCTCTGTCTGCCAGCATGTGTTTAATACCATAACAGTGTCATATATAGGATTTTTCTAAAATGGAATATTATTGTCTGTCATCTTCTTCTTTTTTTTTTTATTTTTATTTTTTTATAAGGATTATTTAACTCTTTTGAAATGAACTTTTTTTTGAACTATTATATATGCTCAGCTGGTAATAAAAATTCTATATCATGATGAAATTGGCCAAGCTGATTGATAGAGTGCTAACATCTTTGCTAATCTCCTATGTTGTTCTGGGTTCAGATCCCACTTATGAATGGTTGTAGGTACTAGCAAAATTTCATTACCATCAGTGAGACCACTCTCCTCCTTATTAGAGTTCATCATCATCAAATTCCTGCCATGTACCCTCAAGGGGTGCATTTTTTCATGTAGTACTATAATACCCTGATAGTACTACATGAAAAAATTACATTATTATTAATTTCCTATCTACAATTTTCCTCCAAATCAGTCTGTTACTTGTCAAGACTCCAACATTATCAGATCTTATATTTCTATCGTCTAAAGCACTTTGTACCGTATCAATCCACCTATATCTTGGTCTTCCTCTCGGTCGTTTTCCTGCCAACCTGGCAGAGAACACTTGTTTTGCTAATCTTTCGTCGCCCATTCTGTTTAAGTGACCATACCACCTGAGATTAGCTCTGCTAACGCATTCCTCGATGCTGACAATGTCAAGTTCTTTCCTAATATCCTCGTTTTTAATATGATACTGCCATTGATGCCATCTGTTCACGCCTATAATCTTTCTCAGGACTCTCATAACTGAAGTTTCTAGTCTTTGGTCAAGTGTTTTACTTCTGACAGAGCTCTCAGATCCATAAGTTAAAACTGGTTTGAACACTGCTTTGTATACAGCTAACTTAGTGTTCCGACTAATTTCTCTCTTATTCCATATGAATTTATTCAATTGACTTCCCACCATACCAGCTTTGCTGATTCTGTTGTCTATTTCTATATTTAATTTACCATCTTCAGTAAAAATCATGCCTAAATAGCTGAAATGTTTTACTTGTTCCACAGGTTCTCCATTCACAACACAGTTGACGTTTTCAATGATTCTGCCTATTTTCATTGTCTTTGTCTTTTTATTGCTGACCTTCATACCATATCTATTACAAGAGCTATTCAATTTAATCAGAGAATCTTGCAGACTTGTAGCGGATTTATTTAGAAGTATAACATCATCCGCATAAAGCAAAGAGCTGACATTAACATCTCCAATTTTGATATCATGTTTTATGTGATCCATATAGATAATGAATAACAGAGGGGATAATGTATATCCTTGTCTCACACCAGATTTAACATAAACCATCTTCCTGTACTTCCTTCAATTCTAACTGCTGACTTACAACTCAAATAAAGACTAAGTATTGCTTGATATAATGTCCCATTGACACCATATAACTGCAGCGTATTGAATAGCTTCTCTCTTGGCACCTTGTCATGTGCCTTTTCCAGATCGACAAAACTTAAATACAGATCTTTGTTATATTCCCATGCATTCTCGACTATTTGTCATAAAGTGAAGATCTGATCCTGACAGCCTCTATTTGGCCTGAATCCAGCTTGTTCTTCACCAAGCTTTTCTTCCACAATTCTTCTCAACCGTTTCTCAAGTATACTTGCATAGATCTTGCCAGGAACACTCAGTAGGGAAATACCTCCGTAATTCTCACATGCAGTTTTATTTACCTTTTTATATATGGGTACTATGAGAGCTCTACTCCAATCATCAGGAATTCGTCCCTCTGTCCAGGCTTTCTGAACTATGCAATGCAGCCACTGTAAGACTCTTATACCACCATACTTCAGCATTTCTGGTCGAATATCATCTACTCCTGCTGCCTTTCCACATTTCAAGCCTTTGATGGCTTTTTCTACTTCAAGTATGGATATGTATTCCTGACTGCATGCCTGGTCATGTTTTTTACCACTGTGCTGTCATCACTGCTTGTTTCATTTAGCAGTTTTTCAAAGTAATTACTCCATACTTCAAGAATATATCTTTTTCTCCCGTTTTCATGTCACCTTTATCATCTCTAATTCCTTTTATAGCATTCTTTCCTCCATTCTTAAGCTTCTTCAACAACCTCCAGAATATTTTGCCACCTTCTTGATATTTATTTTCTATATTCTTGCCAAAGTCCTCCCATGACTTTTGTTTAGCTAGTTTTACACAGTGTTTAGCATTCTTGCATCTGTCTCTATATTCTCTAAGAGCACAAGCTGACTTATTTGACAGGAACTTTTGGTATGCTTTCTTCTTTTCCTTCACTGCCTCTTTAACCTCCTGTGTCCACCAGGGAGTTCTGATTTTTTTATCCTTACAAACAACCTCACGATATGCCTCTCTGGCAGAATCAATCAATATTTTCTTCAGAGTTTGCCACTGAATCTCCAAGGTTTGATTCCTGTTCTCAAACTCTTTCATTTTCTTTTCAATAATCTTTCTGTATTTTAGTCTACAGTTAACATCTGAGAGCTGCTCAACTTTATTCGCTTTAAAACTTTCTTACATGTTATTCTTTTCAATATGAAATTCAATTTTATCCTGCTCAAGACTAAATAGTGATCACTTCCAATTTCAAATCCTCTGTACACTCTGGTGTCCTGCACCAGGGAGAAAACATCACTGTCAACAATAACATAGTCAATGACACTTTTCTTATTCCTAGCCTCTTCTCTCCATGTGAATTTGTGCACATTTTTATGTTGGAACATGGTGTTAGTAATAACCAGTCCATGTCCTGAGCAGAAATCCAACAGATATTTGCCATTATTATTAGCTTTGCTCTTCTCTCCAAATTTTCCCAAAATATTTTTGTATGTCTCACAATCATTTCCTACTCTGCTATTTAGATCCCCAACAAGGACCAATTTTTCATTGTGTCAGTTGCTTTTTCTAAAGCCTCAAAAAATTCCTCCACTTCTACCTTAGTAGAACCTTCTGTGGGACCATAGGCACAAATAAGTCTCATTGTCCAGTTCCCCATTCTCATATTTGCCCACATTACTCTACTTGAGACTGACTGCCATTCAAGAAGATTAGCCTCGTATTTTGTGTTGAATACTATGGCTACTCCTTCTTTTCCTTGATTGTCATTGCCTGAATATAACATTTTGTATTTATTTTTGCTCAGAAAGATCTCACCAGTTTTGGTCTTTTTTGTTTCAGTCACCCCTATTATGTCGATCTGGTACTTATCTAATTCCTCAGCTAGCTCCATATCTTTGCCATTCAGGCTTCTTACATTGATAGTACCGATCTTTAACTCTGGTGATGTTGGGTTGGGGTTTATTTTCAGATTTGTTCCAGTAGCTGACTTTTTGCTGTTCGCCCTGGTTCCCTGGCGAAAACAACTGGGGCCTTGTTTAACCGGGCGATGCCCCAGCCAGCATGAAATTTTGTCATGTTGTACCATCATTCTATATTTTGGTTTAACCAATAAGAATACAATTTGGTCGGCTAAATCCCAAATTGCCAGCCCATCCTCGTCCGTTCAGTATCCAAGTAGATACCCAACAGGGTGCACCACGAGAAGGTGAGGATTGGACATTAGGTCAGAAGCCCTGGTCAGTTCTCTGCATTCCTTTAAAGGCTATGTGGAGGTCTCCTCTCAGTTATACAGCTTTGACCCTTAAGCACCCCTTATTAGAGTTCTGAAATGGAAAATAGTACTATGTTTGGTTTCTGTAACAAAGCTAGAAGAATTATCTAAAGGTATAAACTACACGTTTACAACCTTTGTTGTAGGACAAGAAATAAACTACACAGGCTCGTTAATAGAAAAGATCAAAAGAAGATAACTTCAATGGTATGGACGTGTCGAGAGAATGCCACCAAAAAGGCTACCCAACATCACTCTGTATGCAAGATTAGAAGAAAAGAGAAAGAAAAGGAAAACCAAGAACTAAATGGATAACATCAATAAAGGTTAACTTCAGATTAACCTATAGACAGCTCATTTTGCCTCTTTACCAAGGCCTTGATAAGACCTCACTTGAGCTATTGTGTGCAGGTCTGGTTTCCGTTGTAATTTTGATATATTGGAGAGAGTGAAAAGGAGAGTGTTAAAAATGATATCAGGATTATGGAATACTGGTTATGAAGACAAATTGAGAATTTGTAGACTGCAGACATTAGCAAACAGGAGAAAGAGGGGTGATATGATTGAGACTTACAAACTTCTGGAAGGGTCATACAGGATTTCAATTCATGGAATTTTTCAATTTATGGAGGGTGGAAAAAGGACAAGAGGGCATCCTTGGAAGCTGAGAATGAATGGTGCTAAGAAAGGGGACGAGGGCTAGATTTTTCTCTCATAGGGTGGTGCATGACTGGAATGGATTGCCATTGGATGCTGTGAGTGAATGAATTCAAGAATAAGTATGATAGCTTGTGCATGTAGTATGAGTCCCTAACTCTCTGTAGGTCGCTCTTAAAGATCTTTTATCCTTGTGAATATAACATCATAGAGAATTTAAGAGCAGTGAATGATGAGAAGGAGAGATTGACTGTGAGTGAGTCCGTGCAGTTAGCCTAGTGGCTGTGTGCTTCGCAACCATATGACTGGGGAAGGAGTGTCCCAGGTTCGATTCCCTTCGAAGACATGAAGAATTTGAGGATGTTCCATAGCCAAGTTAGCTGGTCTTGGACGCTGGCAGTAGGGTTTTTTTTTCGTGGCATTTTTCATCACGCAAGCAGGCAAATCGGCCCCCCGTGAACACATGGATCTACAGCCGTAAATACTTAACTTCCCCATGAGGGGGCTCATCTTGCCCAAATAAGGACGGGGGAGAAAAAGGGAGGAAACTCCATACGAATAAAAAAAAAAAAAAACTGTGAGTGAGGAAGGGGTATATGGGGGAAATTAAGCAAACATGATATTAATAAGGCTGTGGGAAGTGATGATATATCACCACGTATTTTAAAAGAATGTGCCAGGAAATTGATATCTGCCTTGACATATTTGTTAAATACGAATCTTACATTGGATCAAATTCCAAACTAGTGGAAGGAAAGCAAGACTGTGTGTGTGTGTGTGTGTGTGTGTGTGTGTGTGTGTGTGTGTGTGTGTGTGTGTGTGTGTGTGTGTGTGTGTGTAAAAAATTCAAGCATCAAATTATATGCCAATCTGTGTTCAGGTGTTAAGATTAAAGTGTTGGAAGACTGGTGAGAATCAGGATCCAGAATGGGGTTGACAACAGGGGTATTATCTTTGAGGGTTAGCATGGATTTGCTAAAGGGAGATCATGTTTTAGTAATCTACTTACTTATTACAGTAAGGTGATGGCTTCGTTGGACAAAGAAGATAGATACACAATGGTATATTTAGATTTTGAAAAGGCATTTGATAGATTGTCACATGATAAGGTTGATAGTCAAACTTGTGGATGAGGTTGTATATTAGACCGGTGGTCTCCAAAGTGTGGTACGCGTGCCCCCCTTGGATACACGAGTCAATACGTGGGGGTACGTCAAAAAAAGTTTTATATTGATAGGAAAAAAAATTAAGTAATTAATTAAAGATAAAGAATATTACTTTCTTTCATCAATTAAAAATATATCTAATATAGACAAAGATGTTATAAAGATCCTGTAAACTTAAATTTGCGAGTAGTGCACATTGAGCGACTTTGCACACATAATCATCCGTGGCAAAGCTGTCATGTTTTTTAAAACTAGGGAGTAAATCTCTTACTTCTTATCATTGCCATTGTTTGTAGAGTGTCCTAGTGTTGACAAGCCCAACTAGAGAAGGAAAATTGCTTAGTTATCCTGCTACCTACAGATGACACCATAGTTGTATTAATTATTCGACTATTAGTAGTAAGTTTCACGATTTTTTAGTATATATTGTTTCTGTGCAATTCCAACATCTTTTTGTGCTTACTTTTACGTTTACACTGGAAATAGTGAATTAATATTATCAAAATTGCTTACATTTTTTAAAAGTGTTTGATATTATCAATAGTAAATGAATTATATTTAAGTTTTACAAATTAACCCTCACAAAATGGATAAATGGTTGAAAAAATTTCCTCCAAAGAAACCGTGAATTGAAGATAATTATGATAGTACTTCTACATCAGATGAACAACAAGGAAAAGATAGGATTGATTCTTCTATTCAAACAAGTTGATTATCAGTCAAATTAAGTGATAAAAACGTTAATCTGAAACTTAACAAAACCTTGCCCAAGAAAGTTCGAAATTATCAAGAAGACTACTTGAAATGGGGATTTATATCGCCGATAGTCAACAATGAAACCCGTCCTACATGCGTATTGTGTCATGAGATGCTATGTAATGGACACTTAAAAACTAAACATCCTGAACATGAACACAAATCTTTACAATTCTTTGAACGATGTTTGAAGACATGTAATTCTCAATCCAACAACTTAAAAAAATTCACTAAAATTAACGATAAATATTTGGAGGCATCTCTTGAGGTTGGATTCTTAATTGCAAAAGACCAAAAGCAACACACCATTGGGGAAACACTTGTACTCCCAACCGCCATAAAAATGGTAGAAATAATCCATGGAAAAAATACGCAGATAAACTAAAATGTATTCCCTTATCAGCAAATACTATTGGTAGACGTATAGAAATCATTGTAGATAATTTAAAGAAGCAACGTATCGCAGTGTCAGAAGCCATCAAACCAGAATTTCAAGAAATTATGAAAGAAATGCAAGGCCGTTGTTCACATTAAATATTGTAATAAATATGTTTATAAGCTGTTAATAATAAAAATAATGTGTAAAAATATCTAGTGTTTTTAATTATTATATGATGATACAAGGCATATTTCCTTTTTATAATACCTATTGCAATAGATTTTTGCTCAATCAGGGGGTATGTGCTATTTATTTTTTCTGTCTTGGCGGTATGATCAAAAAAGTTTGGGGACTACTGTATTAGACTAGTGCACTGGATTGGAGATTGGTTGTCTGATAAGTATCAACAAGTTGTGTATGTGGGAGCAATATCCCAGAAGAGGAAAGTCCCTAGTGGTGTGCTTTAGGAGTATTTCTGGGTGTTTGCTTACACTGTATGTTAATAATATTGGGGAAGATTTGAATGGGGATATATAGTTGTTTGCAGATGATGCAATGATGGGATAAACTATGAGGAGTAGAGCAGATATGTGGCCTTATAAGACTTTAATAGACTGAGTGAATGAGCACAGGAGTGGGAATACTAGTTCAATGTTGTGAAATGTCATCATCAAATTCCTGACATGTATCCTCAAGGGGTGTACAGGATATAATAGTACTACATGAAAAATTTTACATCATTATTAACTTCCTATCTACAATTTTCCTCCAAATTAGTCTGTTACTTGTCAAGACTCCAACATTATCAGATCTTATATTTCTGTCGTCTAAGGCACATTGTACCGTATCAATCCACCTATATCTTGGTCTTCCTCTGGGTCGTTTTCCTGCCAACCTGCAGAGAACACTTGTTTTGCTAATCTTTCCTCGCCCATTCTTTTTAAGTGACCATACCACCTGAGATTAGCTCTGCTAGCACATTCCTGGATGCCAACAATATCAAGTTCTTTCCTAATATCCTCGTTTTTAATATGATATTGCCATTAATGCCATCTGTTCATGCCTCTAATCTTTCTCAGGACTCTCATATCTGCGGTCTCTAGTCTTTGGTCAAGTGTTTTACTTCTGACCCAGCTCTCAGATCCATAAGTTAAAACTGGTTTGAACATTGTCTTGTATACAGCTAATTTAGTGTTCCGACTAATTTCTCTCTTATTCCATATGAATTTATTCAGTTGACTTCCTACCATACCAGCTTTGTTGATTCTGTTGTCTATTTCCATATTTAATTTACCATCTTCACTAAAAATCATGCCTAGGTAGCTGAAATGTTTTACTTGTTCCACAGGTTCCCCGTTCACAACACAGTTGACATTTTCAACAATTCTACCTATTTTCATTGTCTTTGTCTTTTTATTGCTGACCTTCATACCATATCTATTACAACAGTTATTCAATTTAGTCAGGGAATTTTGCAAACTTGTAGTAGATTTATTTAGAAGTATAACATCGTCCTCATAAAGCAAGGAGCTGACATTAACATCTCCAATTCTGATATCATGTTTAATACCACTTTCCTTCATAACGTGATCCATATAGATAATGAATAACAGAGGGGATAATGTACATCCTTGTCTCACACCAGATTTAACATTAACCCATCTTCCTATACATCCTTCAGTTCTAACTGCCGACTTACAACTCAAATACAGAGTAAATATTGTTTGTTATAATGCCCCATTGACACCATATAACTGTAGCGTATTGAATAGCTTCTCTCTTGGCACCTTGTCATATGCCTTTTCCAGATCGACAAAACTTAAATACAGATCTCTGTTATATTTCCATGCTTTCTCCACTATCTGTCGTAAAGTGAAGATCTGATCCTGATAGCCTCTATTTGGCCTGAATCCAGCTTGTTTTTCACCAAGCTTTTCTTCCACAATTCTTCTCAACCGTAAGGTTTTAAAATTTAGGAAACAAATGGAATGTAGAATTTATGCTTGGTGGGGATATCCACCATCTTGGGGTGACGGTGGATAAGGATCTAAACTTTAGAGGACTCATTGCCAAAATTGTGAAGACAATGCAACAAGATCTGGGAATGATACTGAGGATTAGGCTACATATTAACTACTGTGCACAGATTTGGTCATCTGGTTTCAAAAGGATGAGGAGGTGTTGGAGAAGATCCAGATGCAATTGACCAAAATAGCTTCTGATTTTTGGAATGTTAATGTGAAGAAAGGTTGAGACGATGCAATTTACAGAGTCGAGTGGATAGGAGGAAGGGGTGATATGATAGTAACAAGTTGGTCAGGTGTTGTTATAGGATTAATGTTGAACAAGTTTTTCGTAAAATGGCAGGAGATTGGGGGAGAACAAGAGGTCATCCTTGGAAGTCGTATAAGGAAAGTGTGAGCAAGGTAGTGAGAAACAGGTTTTTGGCATGGAGAGTTGTGAATGATTGGAATGCATTACCTGAGAGTGTGGTGTCTACAGAGAATTTGAATGTGTTTAAGGCATGGAATAATGGACTGTGTGTATGATAAAGGGACCTCTTATATGAGTGTGTGACTTTTGGGGTCTTAGGATAATAATACTAATAAATTTCTTATTATTATTATTATATGTTTTTTTTTTCTTGTAATACAAAGAAGAAATCTATGCACATTTGAAAAATACACTTCTAGTTTGGTGAGATGTGGCTGGTGGTTGATTTAGCTGTATAAAGTTGTTTACGCGTTTTAGTGAAATATTTTTGTTGAGGAGTATTTCTTTTAAAATTATGATGTTTAAGTTGAGCACATTGCATATAGGTTTGTGTAAATTGGCTATGGTTTTTAGTGAGTATACTTTATGAAACTGTAGTGGTAGAGAATGTGTGAGCAACTAAGCCTAATTTGACTAGAAGCTTATTATAGTACTTTGTTGTATGCAGCTGCTTAAGAATTTCTGTTGCTAGTACTATGCTGCTCAATTTAGTTAAGGAATCCTAATATAAGGGGAGGGTTAGTGAGAGGCCAACCACCCTCCTATAAAAACTCTATTGGTTACGAAACAAGCACCGCAGAAGCCTCGGAATTCGGACGCCTTTGTGACTATGATTATTAATCGTTTTGGGACCTGGAATATACGTAGTTTGGTGAAAGAAGGAGCTCTTTTTAATGTGACGAATGTCTTACGACAGTATAAAATTGGACTTTGTGCTGTACAAGAAGCGAGTTGGCCAGGACAAGGCTCGACCCGCAATCAGGGGTACACGCTATACTATAGTGGTGACAACAGAGGACGAAGAGTCCTCGGAACTGCAATTTTAGTTAGTCATAACTTTTTGTGTAATATTTTAAATTTTAAACCTGTGAACAATTGGCTGTGTACTATTAGAGTTAAGGGACATTTTCAAAATGTGTCTATTGTGAACTGTTATGCGCCTACTGATGAGAGCTCGGAGGAAGCTAAAGATTGCTTCTACGAAGTGCTTGAACGTACTTGTAATAATCTACCGTCCTATGACGTCTAGCTAGTGGTGGGAGAGAGAGCGTTTATGGCACCCTTTCGTGGATAGTGAGAGCCTACATGAGGAGTGCAATGATAACAGGATCCGACTTGTGAGTGTTTCCGCCACTATGGGATGCTTTGTAAAGAGCACTATGTTTGCACATAAAGACATCTACAAACAGACCTGGAGATCGTTGGATGGTAGAACAGCTAACCAAATAGACCATGTACTAGTGTATCGATATCACCACAGCTCCATCTCGGATGTGAGAAGTTTCAGAGGAGCAGATGGAGATAGTGACCACTATCAGTAGCCTACGATTTCAGGCATAGAATTTCAGTTCAGAAGCCCGCATGTCCTACCATACGATCGGCATGGGACCTGGACAAGTTGAAAACAGCAGAAGGCAAGCGGGCTTTCCAGTTAGAGTTGCAGAAGAGTTATAGGAGGAAGAGGATGATCTGGATGAGATGTGGGACACCATCAAAAATACGGTCGCATTAGCTGCCTCGAGAACTGTGGGAAAGAGAAAGAGGAGGAGAAAAGCATGGTTTAATAGACAGTGTGAAGAAGCTGTAGTGAAACGAAGGGAAGCACTATTGAACTACCTAGCAGATAGCAGGAAGAAAGCTGCATATGAGAGGGTGAGAATAGTGGTGAATACATGTTTACGCAGGGAAAAGCATAAGTATCTTAATGAGAAAGTGGCTAGTACAGAGAGAAATAGGGCGACGAATAATGGACGTGAGATGTACCGGACGATCAAAGCCATGCAATGTGCACAGACACAAGCGGCAACCATAAGAGATGAGAGTGGAAATCTATTAACAAACTCAAAAGATGCTTTTGCTTGGTGGCGTAGATATTTTGCAAACTTGCTGAATGTCAATGCTGGAACTTCAGTATCGGAGGATTATACTCCTTATCAAACTGCTGAACCATTTATTGAAGAGCCGACATTTAGTGAGATTACTCGTGCTGAAAAATAATAAGGCTAATAATTAGGAATGGACTGCATACTGGCGGAGCTTCTGAAGAATGGTGGGGATGTCCTGCTGGAGCAGCTGCACCGGCTCATCTTGATGATCTGGCGAGAAGAACGGCTGCCGGACGAGTGGAAGGAGTCGCTGATCACCCCAGTATAAAAGAAAGGAGATGGCTCAATGCGGCAACTATAAGGGCATCTCACTGCTGTTGACTGGCTACAAGGTACTGTCTAACATCATGCTAATGCACCTCACACCATATGCAGAAGAGTGCCTTGGTGACTACCAGGGCTTCAGGAGGAACCATTCTACAATAGACCAACTCTTCAAGCTGCGCCAAGTTTTTGAAAAGTGCTGGGAATATAACCGGGAAGTTCATAATATTTTCATCGACTTTTCTAAAGCCTATGACTCAATGATATGCCCAAAAATATGGCAGGTGTTAGAAGAGCTGGGAATTCCTCGAAAATTCTGAAAAATGGTGCAGGTGTGCGTAGCTGGTTCGAGAGCAAGAGTGAAAGCAGAAGGTGACCTTTTGGACCCGTTTCAAGTACAGACCAGTGTGAAGCAGGGTGATGGGCTTTCTCCGATTCTCTTCAATCTAGTGTTGGAAAAAGTAATTAAAAACACACAGCAAGTGGCAGGTGGAGTCAACATGAGGGTGCAAGTTAGGATTCTTGGCTACGCTGACGACCTGAATGTTATGCGGTGGCATTGGTTACTGCTATTGAAGAAGCTGCAGAAGAGGTTGGCCTGAAAATAAATGCCGAGAAGACAAAATACCTTTTTATGAGTCGCCATGCTGCTCAAGATCCAGAGGGAGCTGCACAGTTTGAGAGGGTGAAGGTATTTAGTTACTTGGGTTCTTTCGTGACTGAAGATAACAAAGTTAAGGCTGATGTCCAGAGTCGGGTAAATGCTGCGAATGTGGCCTATTATCAGGTGCGTCCCCTTTTTGCCTCGCGCTTGCTGTCTTGGACTACAAAGATGGGGCTATACAAGACTTTGATCAGGCCTGTTCTCCTCTATGGTGCTGAAGCATGGGCTCCCATGGTGAGACAAGCTGATCACCTGAGAGTATTCGAGAACAAGATGCTACAACGTATCTATGGAGGGGTCATGGCAGACAGAGTCTGGAGGAGGCGGTCCAATGCTGCCATACATGCTTTATACAACTCGGCAGATGTCTTGAGGGAGCTGCAAGTCCTGCATCTTCAGTGGCTGGGGCACCTGTACCGTATGGGCCCTGAAAGGACTGTGAGACAAGCGTGGGAGGCCACCAGGGAGACCGAGAAAGAGATGGGCAGATCAGGAGAAGGAAGACCTGCAGGCTGTCGGGGTGGAGACCAGAACGTGGCGGACAGTCGCAGAGGACCGTGCCCAGTGGCGACATGTGGTGCTTGAGGCCAAAATTCCCCCCGGGCTGATAGCGCCTGGCTAATGTAATGTAATGTAATAGTTTGGATACATAACATTTTTGAAGTAGCTATGCTTTTACTACTAATTTACACTAAACTGTATGCGCATGTTCCCAAGTGATTTACGTTTGTAACAATTGCCTTGTAAAGGTTTTGAAAATAAATTATCTGAAATATTTGCAGATTGAATATGAGGATAATACCCCATAAAAGTTAAACCATTATTGTAAGCAATTATTGTAAATTAAGAAATTATTTTGACATAAATACTGTCATTGCTTATTTACATACTAAATAATAACTTTATTAAATACTAAGATTTTCTGTATCAGCTTGTAAAAGAAATATCAGTATTTCTTTTGAGGCTATCTACTAATCAATAATTGAAAACACAACAAGGCATTGCTGCTGTATGCTGCGCTACTGCTTGACTCGCTTGTGTGACTTCTGGGGACGTGTTCTCTCTTTTCTTTCTCAGTAGCAGTTGAGAGTAATCTAAGCTTTTAAGCTTTCCTCCAGCTGAGAGGATTATTATCTAGTATTTCTAACCTACCACTGCTGGTCATCAGAAATGATGACCAGCAGTAATAGAAGTAATATTTAGATTTTCTTTTAAGAAAAAAAGAAAACTAACACTACTGAACTTTCTTTTTTGTGGCATGCATATAAACAGTTTGATATAGTTAAAATGTAGCATAGTATTTCTAAGACTTAAAATAATTTCAGCAATCAGTTGAACAGCTGATTGTAGATTGCAAAGAAATAGCCTGGAATTAGAAGTACCTGCTTCGACAGATACAACAATTATATATCCAAGCCAGATTTATCATATTTCCTATTGCAAGTATATGATTGCAAATTTGAACATTTGCTTAAAGAGAATGCTGAGGCTTTGCTTCATCACCCGAACTTGAATCAGAATGACTGCCTATCTTTATCTGAAATATGGGAAAGTCTTATTAGAATAACACATCATTAATTTTTTTTTTTTTTTTTATAGTTATGATTAACCTAGGTTTTCTCAGTTATAATATTACAATGTTGTAAGTATAACATCATGAAGCTCTTTCTGTTTCAAATCAATCCATTGTTTGTGTTCTACCTTGTAATCAACCATCATTGCCACCAAAAATGGTCTGTAAGTTTCAGATGAAATATCTCATCTTATAAGCATATACGGAAAAGCAGTGAATGGAAGCATATGCTTCCATTCACTGCTTTGTTGTTTCATTGTAGGGTCATAGTGATACAACCAAGCTTCATCTGCTGTAATGATGTGTTTTAAGAAGTTGTCGCCTTCTTGTTCCAGTCTTTCTTTCCATTCTGTGCACACATCCACTCAATGCTGCATTTGCTCCGGTGTCAAGAGTTTGGGAATCCATTGGGTGCAAACACGTTTCAGTCCTAAATATTCAGCCATGATTGAGTGAACACTTCCCACAGAAATATTCAGGACAACATGCAGTTGGCATACTGTAATTCTGCGATCCTCCTTGATGATAATTGCTGCTGTGTTGATCATTGTCTCTGTGATGGACGTTGAAGGTCTTCCCTCACATTCAAGATCTTCCACATTTTGCCTTCCTTCCTTAAAAGTTTTATGCCAGCGAAAAACACTTGCCCTCGACATCGTGGAAAGCTTCATGTATCATGTTAAAAGTGTCTGATGCCGATTTTTGCAAACGCACGCAAAATTTAATCACATAACGCTGTTCCAAGGATGCTTCCATTTCGACAACTGGTCACGGCTCGTAGGTGCGCCAAAACAAGCTTGCGTTTAGTCACGTGACACTCTGGCACATCAGCCCTTATATGCCATCTATCAACCTCTTTTGTTAATACAGACAGCAACATTTCTTTATTCCACAGAAATTAATATTGTGATGAGTGATTTTGCAACAGTAAAATTAGTCTTATTACTTATTGAACAGCCCTCGTAGATAGTATTACCTGTCTTGTGTTTTTGTGTAAATAAGCAATGATGCCTTGCCAGCAAAGGTTGGTTGATTGGTAGAGCCTCTGCTACTAATGACGCACTCAAAAAGTTAAGCAAGTCTGAGCAGGTTAGTAGTTGGAAGGGATCAATCATTCGATGCTGTTGGCACTCTACTGAGGACTGGCCATTCTCACAGGGTTAACTTCGGCCTGTAAACTAAATAAATTAAAATAAATAATAAATAAAATAAATAAAAAACTATAATAAACTCAGCTAAAGTCCTCCTGTACTAAGATTCTTCTGGATTTGTACACTTCAGATTGTTATACTAAGATTTTCTTTTGGACTTGTACAGTTCAAGTTGCTATTGAATGCTAAAAAAATACTTCACCGAGTCTTTTTGTATTGAGATTTTTCTTTGGCTTGTTCTGGTTGCTATAAAGGTTGCAAATGGGTCTTCCACATTCTCATTTTGTTTCTCATTCTCATCTCAATTAGTGTTTGAGCCTTTTGATGCAACACATTAAATACCTCCATTTTGGAAAAACCGGCCTTTCTGACCGTGCACTCCAAGCATACCACAGAATTGATTGGAAAGGTACCAAGTCCCTGCACTGCACCAAAACCTGGTTTGAGAGGAAATTTAAAGAAGCATGTGAAATGCTCAAACATAATCCAAATCTGAGCAAAAATGATGGCCTAGCCATTCCAAGAATGTGGAAGACCCATTTGCAACCTTTATAGCAACCAGAACAAGCCAAAGAAAAATCTCAATACAAAAATACTTGAGGTTTTTTTTTTTTTTAAAGCATTCAATAGCAACTTGAACTGTACAAGTCCAGAAGAAATTCTTAGTATAACAATCTGAACTATACAAATCCAGAAGAATCTTAGTGCAGGAGGACTTTAGCAGAGTTTATTATAGTTTTTATTTATTTTTTATTTATTTATTTAAAATTTATTAATAAAATAACACTTGACGTTTCAACCTTCCTTAAAAGAAAAAAATAAATTATTTATTTATTTTTTTTTTATCACTAGAGGTCAGGCTAAGAAAAAGATTAATTAACAGCATAGATTTAATTTACCTTTATGAGTGCAAGAGCATGTAGCTTGGTTTTCTATAAACATGTCTTTCTGATGATGATCTCAATACAAGGGTCGAAACGTCAAGTGTTATTTTATTAATAATAAGTAAAATAATCATTTCAACACGTGTGTTTTGTTTCCCTAAATTCGTAAATACGAATGCTGATCACCATGTAACCTTAAAAGAAAGAGTCATCATAATGCATGGAGATTTGACCCACAAGCAGTGCAGCCTCTATGATAAGCTAAAGATACATGTTTCCTTGTTAATTAATTGTGACTAGCCTTTTTGAAACAATGTAGAGACAGCAACTTAATACCCAGCTGCATTAAACTAAAGAAGAAGTTTATATCAGCTAAAGTGCTCCGTATCTATGCCCGGTCGGAAAACGCATTGTTAAGAGAACAGATCCACGAGGCATGAAAAAACTTAGCATCTACCCAAGCCAAAGTTTTACACCTGAAATTAGAGCTATCCAGCTATGTTTATCCAGAAATTTGGGATATTTTAGACAGGATCACAGACGACTTGGCCAAGCACCTATTACTCAAAAACAAGGAAAAATTAATAATGAAGTTTCAAGCACTAAAACAACATGGAAGCACAAGACAATCTGGATGCCATAATGAAAGGAGCAGCCAATCATAAAGTGACATCACAAGGAGCAGCCAATCACCCACAAACAAAGTTAGGGGCAACCAACCACCATCGGACCGCGGCCTGGTTATCAACCAATCAAACTACAATCTCACCCAGGATGAATCTCACTGCTGGAGAAAGGTCTAAATTACGGCATTGCGCCAAGGTCAGTGAACAAACTTGATATCATTTATCATATCGAGGGAGGTTTAAGATCCCTCCCCGCCAATCTAGCTAACAAAATACGTATGGATCTTGTATACTAAATTCAAACAAAAAACTAAGCAGCAACCTAAACAAAACAGAAAAACTGGCCCTCAAATCCCTAAAAAAATAACCAAGAAATTATAATCACAAAAGCAGATAAAGGGAATGCCACTGTTGTTTTAGATCAGACAACGTACATAGAAAACATGAACCATTTGATATCGGACCACAATACCTACCAAATGGTAAACTACAACCCCCACAAAATGCATCAAAAAGAAAACAACTGAATTAATTAAATCTGTTAGCACATGGCCAGAAGAAACAACTAAAAAACTAATACCTCATTATGCCCACTCACCCAGAATTTATGGCCTGCCAAAAATACACAAAACAGACACACCACTACGTCCGATTGTTGAAGGAATCGACAGCCCAAATTACCATTTAGCCAAAAAATTAGCAGCTACATTCAAAGAATTGGTAGGTCATTTCCCCTTCCTACATAAAAAATTCACATTTCATAAACAAAATTAAAAACGTTACACTCAACGACCAAGATTTATTATTCAACTTTGACATAACTTCCCTTTTCACCAATGTCCCGATCAATGATACTATCTTGCTCCTACAGAACATATTTCATCGCAGCCCTCTTTGCCCACGTACTGTGCTTGAGATATTTCGTGTGGCAAAACAATTTTTACCTTCAAAAAGAAGGTACAGCCATGGGCTCATCACTCTCCCCCCCCCCCCCCCCCAATAGCTAACTTTTATATGGAAGACTTTGAGCAATGAGCTCTAGAGTTAGCATGCCTAAAGCCCAAAATTTGGCTCGCATACATTGACAATATTTTCGCCATTTGGCCCCACGGCCGCGAAGCACTAAATACATTCCTTAGCCACCTGAACAAACAACACAAACATATCCAATTCACCATTGAAATAGAAAAAAACAACTCTCTTCCATTCCTAGACACACTCATCACACGTCTTCCCTCAGGCCGTCTCTCCTTCTCAGTCTATCGCAAACCTGCACACACAGGCCAGTACATATACAAAAATTCTTATCACCACCCAACACAAAAACTAGGGGTCATAAACACCTTTAAACACAGAACTCAAACTATTTGTTCAAACGAACAAGCTCTAAACAAGGAATATGAGATCATCAACCATACATTTATAAAAAATGGATACAGTAATAAACCAATTCACAAGATCCTCCTCAGAGATACCACTAAAAACAAAAAAGATTTCAAGAATGCTATTGCCATACCTTATGTTAGAGGCATTTCCGAAAAAATAGACAGAACACTACACAAATACAACATCAAAATCACTTTTAAACCCCCGGCAAAATTAAGACACCTACTCAGTTCTTCCAAAGATCCTCTTCCACACCTAACCCACCCAGGGATTTACAAAATACAATGCACATGTAACCTACCATACATAGGGGAAACAGGGTGTAGGGTGCATGTGGTATGCTTGGAGTGCATGGTCTTTCTGACCATGCACTCCAAGCATACCACAGAATTGATTGGAAGGGTACCAAGTCCCTACACTGCACCAAAACCTGGTGCAGACTACATGCCTTTGGGTGTATAGGCCTACTGTGACAGATACCTTATCACAGTTTGTCAAGATATCTGCTAATGGCTCCAACTTGCAAGCTGACTACCTTGGTGAAGAAAATGATTATATTTTGTTGTTATTACCAAAAATATGCTTTCATTCTCCATTGTAGAGTAAGGGTTACCTCTTGGCAAACATCTGGAACACATTCCATTGGTTTGAAATGCTGCCCAGAGCCTGGATACAATACTGTTTGATCTCCAAACTCTCTGGTAATATCAGTAATTCTGCAGTCTGTCTTCTTCAAGCTTTCCAATAATTCTTCCTTACATGAAATCATTTAACGGTGCCTTTGAGACATTACAAGACATCCAAGTTTTTAATTTTAGCCTTCACAAAAGAAGCTTCCTTCAAATACAATTCGCTTAGCTTAGCACAGCCTTTTGCCTTTTATTCTGTTGAGTGCTGCTACGTGACTCCTTTGTGTGTGATTCGAAATTTTGAATGCATACCTGCTTTCTACTCAGAGTCATCAGTTGTGCAAATTGCCACAAGCAGACAACTTTGCATAATTGACAACTTTGAGTAGAAAGTCGTCAGTTACGCAAATTGCCACAAGCAGATTCATCTGAATTTGCATTTGCAATTTTCAAAAATAGTGTTCATCCTTAGGTTTTGGACACCAGTGTACTTCCATATTTGAGCATTTTTAGTTGAATATCATATATTCCAGCAGTCATATCAGCTTTCAATTTTTTGATGGCTTTTTCCCTAGGATTGACATAGTGCCTCCATAGCACAATTGGAAGAACAACGCATTACACCCTCTGAATGATATAATCACGTAATCACAAGAAAGATATTTATTTAACCAAATATTTCGGTCTGGAAATAGCAGACCATCGTCGGTGGTATTACAAGAACAGTTTAAAAAATATACAAGCTAGAATACTAACAATAGATCGTTGAAATTAGAACATGCCGCGTGATGTTATATCACTAAGTATGAAACGAAATATTTTGAAGTAGAAACATGATTGAATTTGCTATTAAAAAAAAAAAAAAAAAAAAAAAAAAAAAAAAATTAATGGGTAATCTTGATTAGGCTTTCCCAGATTTTTGATATAGATATGCAGTCATTACGATTCAGGTTGGGATGATGGAGCAAGGCCTCCACGCTTTCCTTGAACAAACGTTCGAACCTATAACGGGATCTATGTAAGAGGCGCGTTTTGGACCAAAGGATGCTGTGGTCAGTTTCAATCCCGTGTTGAGCCAAACCAGACTTTTCAGGTTTATTGTGAAGAATGGATGATTGATGTTCTTGGATTCTTTTTTCAAGAGAACGTCCAGTCTGTCCAAAGTAAGAGAGATCACAGTTGCAAGGAATTTGATAAACTCCAGGAAGAGATAAAGTTGAGCGTTTGTCTTTAGGAGAAGGAAATTGAGAAGACAATTTGTTAATAGGAGAATACGTAGCTGTTAAATCATATTTCTTCAAAATTCTTGCGATAGGTTCTGAAATACCGGAGATATAAGGAATAGGTACTCGACGTATTGAATCTTTGTTGTTTTGTGGAGGATTATAAGATGTAAGAAGACGTTGAATACTTTTTTCAGAAAAGCCATTGAGTTTCATGTGTTGCTGGATAGTAGAAAGTTCTTTCTGTAGATAATCAAAAGTAGAACAATTAGTTTTTCAAAAGTAGAACAATTAATCTTTGCTCGTAACCTACCTTGTATAACTGAAAGTTTTCCTAATTTACCAGTTATTTTGGTAGCATTTTCCCCGTGAAGGATAAGAATTTGTTGTTTTAAGGATACTTGCGACATAAGACTTACGAGCAAAGATTAATTTCTTAAAAAAGTGCCGCGACAACAAGATTATTCCCAATTTCGCTAAGATTAAAGAAACAATAAAATCTCCTGGAGCTCATAATATTTACCGGAACACAAGTTTATCTCTAATCCGTAATCAACTTAAAGCTGCTAAACGTGATCTTGCTATTCACAGTCATCAGACTTCTGATTTACGCACCTATATATCCACAAATTTGGATCCACATCTTTCTCACATAGTTCTAAATGTAGCTAAACGTTCTACTCAACGTGCTTATAATAAACTAAGTCAACATCTTAACCGTAAATATGAGGCTCTTTCGTCTAAACAATCCAAGCCATTCATAACTCCAGATAATTGGATTGTAAATATATCCGGACGTCCTTTGACTAAAAGCGAAACCCTCATCCTTTCAAAAGGACATGATTTTTCTATTGTTCCAAATAAAATACCATATCTAGATTTCCTAGTTAACATTGAAAGGAATCTTAATCATCTAACCAGCGATAAAGCTAATGCTCTTCGCCTAGAAGTCGCTTCTTCTCTACTTAAGGCTAAACTTCCTCCTTCTAACATATCTCCTTCTGAAATGAAATCTTTACAGTCCTTGAGAAAAAATAATCACCTCATTATCACTAAAGCTGACAAGGGAAAAGCAACAGTAGTTATGGACTCAGTAAATTACAGAAGAAAACTTTCTCTTTTGCTTCGAGATCGCTCCACATATCAAGAAATTGATTATAATCCAACCAACAGACAACTAAAGAAATTAAATTCTCTCCTTGATGAAGTCATCAGTTAGGATAAAGACACAATTGAAAGACTTAAAACTCATTTTGCAAGACCTCCTAGATTTTATGGCCTTCCAAAAATCCATAAGATTGACTATCCTCTTCGTCCAATAGTAGATTGCATTGATTCTCCTACTTACCGTATAGCCAAATATCTAGCTAAATTACTGAAATCTTACATTGGCAACTCGAGTTCTTTTTTAAAAAACTCCTCAGATTTCTTAGAAAAATTAAAAGATGTCTCATTACAACCTACAGATCTTATGGTTAGTTTTGATATAGAATCTTTATACACCAATGTACCTCTTAAGGAAACTTTAAAACTACTTGCTGACATCTTTCCTCAAGATATTATAAAACTATTCGATTTCGTTATACATTCTGGTTATTTCATATGTCAAAACAAATTTTATAGCCAAGTAGAAGGAACAGCCATGGGAAGTCCTCTTTCTCCAGCTTTAGCCAACTTTTATTTGGAACATTTAGAAAAAGTCCTCTTCACATCTAGTTTCCCTCTACCATCTTTTTGGGTAAGATATATAGATGACATATTTGCTATTTGGCCTCACAGTAAAAACACTTTATCTTCCTTTTTAAACAGTATTAATTCCTTACATCATCGCATAAAGTTTACTATGGAATTAGAAGAAAACAACCAGTTATCTTTTTTAGACGTTCTCCTCATCCGATCATCTTCAAATATTCTTACAACTACAGTATACAGGAAACCAACATTCACAGGTCGTTATATTCTGAAAGAATCAGCCCATCATCCATGTCATAAAACAGGAATTATAAAATGTCTCATCAAAAGAGCCAAAACTAATTGTTCTACTTTTGATTATCTACAGAAAGAACTTTCTACTATCCAGCAACACATGAAACTCAATGGCTTTTCTGAAAAAAGTATTCAACGTCTTCTTACATCTTATAATCCTCCACAAAACAACAAAGATTCAATACGTCGAGTACCTATTCCTTATATCTCCGGTATTTCAGAACCTATCGCAAGAATTTTGAAGAAATATGATTTAACAGCTACGTATTCTCCTATTAACAAATTGTCTTCTCAATTTCCTTCTCCTAAAGACAAACGCTCAACTTTATCTCTTCCTGGAGTTTATCAAATTCCTTGCAACTGTGATCTCTCTTACTTTGGACAGACTGGACGTTCTCTTGAAAAAAGAATCCAAGAACATCAATCATCCATTCTTCACAATAAACCTGAAAAGTCTGGTTTGGCTCAACACGGGATTGAAACTGACCACAGCATCCTTTGGTCCAAAACGCGCCTCTTACATAGATCCCGTTATAGGTTCGAACGTTTGTTCAAGGAAAGCGTGGAGGCCTTGCTCCATCATCCCAACCTGAATCGTAATGACTGCATATCTATATCAAAAATCTGGGAAAGCCTAATCAAGATTACCCATTAATTTTTTTTTTTTTTTTTTTTTTTTTTTTTTTTTTTTTTTTTTTTTTTTTTAATAGCAAATTCAATCATGTTTCTACTTCAAAATATTTCGTTTCATACTTAGTGATATAACATCACGCGCCATGTTCTAATTTCAACGATCTATTGTTAGTATTCTAGCTTGTATATTTTTTAAACTGTTCTTGTAATACCACCGACGATGGTCTGCTATTTCCAGACCGAAATATTTGGTTAAATAAATATCTTTCTTGTGATTACGTGATTATATCATTCAGTCTTATGTCGCAAGTATCCTTAAAACAACAAATTACACCCTCTGATTGATAAAGGCCTAAGTTTAATTCTCATCGTGATAGGAGGAATTTTAATGTGGGTTTTTTCAATTGAAGGTAAGTTAGTCAATCTCATACAGAAGTAGCAGGGTTTTTCATCCCACATACAGACAAATTTGGCAAAGTTGCATTTGGCCTTCAGAAAACATGCAATTTGCAGACAAAAAATACTAGTAGTGGTGGTGGGCAGTAGATGGCATTGGTGCAGATCATGATGGTAGTGGCGGTTTGGCATAGTTGGTGGATTAAGTGGGAATCTGCCACTTAATTCGACCACAAGAAATCCTTTTACTATACTATAGAAAGGCATCACTTGCAGTGCACAGATGGTAGGAGTAAGAAATAAGTCAATTGATGCAAAAGAAATATTTCAATATATGACAGCAAAAAAAAAAAAAAAAATATATATATATATATATATATATATATATATATATATACAAGAACAAGGAATTGTTACTGGAAATTGAGGTAGAGTATTGTTAGCAAGGATGTGAAGATGAGATTTTTTTGGTAAGAGATTTGTGAATTCACTGTCAATAAATGAGTTTAAGGAGAGATATGATAGGTGTTGTGTGGGTTAGTACTAACTCACACTACACTACACTTATCATACCTGGATTTTTTGGAGACATCCAAATAATAATAATACTGTTCTCTAAGGATGCATACTGATTTATTCACCAGATACTTACTGTACAATTTCTTCATTTCATGTACTGTTGCTTTAGTTTTCTTTAGTTCAGCATTCTTATTTTTTTTATCCTTATAGAAACTTTCAGTTGCTTCAGCTTCTTCCCTGATCAATCTAGCAGCATCCTTTTCCGATTTTGCCATTTGCGTTCCAATGGTTTGGTTCATATTTTCAAATTTTTTTAAAATAATATTTGAGCTTGCAGTTGCATTTGAAAGCTGTTCGTCTTTTTTTTAAAAACTGTTATGCATTTTTATTTTCATTGTTATATAGACTTCAATTCTGCTCCAGATGATGATCTATTTCTTATCCATGTGCACCTTTGTACTCTGCACACCAATCTAAAAGAAAAGATAAAGCCATTATGGAGGCAGTATAGACAGGAAAAAATAATCTGCTAAATGAAGATAAATGAAATATAATCAGTTAAATGAAATTATAAGATTGAAATAAGAACATAATTTTTGACAATATAATATATAATTCCCACAAGCAAATATTCTGTATATGATAGCATAATGATTGATTTTGTTGCACACTGAATTTTTTACTTTTTTTTTTTTTACTATTTCACTCTAACGAACCCTAAGAATTAAGTATGACTTCATTCTATATTTTTTTTTACAAATAAATTGATTTATAATTACACTGATTATATTTCATTTATCTTCATATAGCTTTTGGTGAGGTTACACTAACAATTGTTTAAATTTTTTTAGCTGGTGTCTTTCTACATACTAATACCAGAAGTATCAGGACAGGAGGGAGGAATTTTTAGCAATTGTTAGTGTAACCTCACCAAAAGCTATAGGCATTAGTGAGATGGCTAACAGCAGATGATGTGTTACAGGGATAGAATATAAAGGATTTAGTATTTTCTGAGAAGATAGGATGGGGGGGAAGTACTGCTGATGATAGCAATACTCTCCCCCTCATAATCACTATAAGATAGGTGATTATGACAAGCTTAGGAAGAAATCTATGCTATGGCATAAAATACTGCAGGGGGATTTTAGTAGTGCATGGAATATTAAATTGTATACCTGAGATAAGGAGCGTTAATTAGGTAGGAATTGGATGGATGATTAATATCATTAAGCATGAGCAACAGAAGAAGAAAATGCTGTGGAGGGTATCTAAAGAGAAAGGTGACCAGAAAGCTCATAAACAGTATAAAGGTCAGGCAAGAAAAGTAACTAACATGGGTAATGAAGGCAAAATCAGATTATGAGAAGAATCTAGCCATAAAGTGGCAATAAAGTAGGGCAAAGGAAATCCCAAAGAGTTCTTTCGTTATGTGGCAAGTATGAGGAAGAATGACTGAGGAAGATTAACCTTAATGAGTGATGATGGTCATGAGGAGAGAGAAGCAGATAAAATAGTTGAGTTACTGAGTGACCGCTTTGCAAGGGTATATCATCCTAGTGAGGTTACTGCTTTAACATATGTAACAGGCACTAATGTGGAAACAGAGGTGGATGAATTGGAAGTTCTTAGGATATTGCAAAATCTCAAGGTAAATACAGCTGAACAGTTGTGGGATTAGCTGGGAAACTATTATTATTATTATTATTAAAATAAAGCATTTACAAAAAAATATAAATACACTCCGAAACCAGATGGAATCCATGGATAACAGACAGTATATTAATAGACATACAAAGAAACGATGCCTATAGAAACAACTTAAGATGTAACCTAACAGTACCATTTTACAAGCTGAATACAAAAGAGATTCTCTAAACAACACAGATTAGAACTGCAAAAAGAAACTATTATAAAAACAAATTAACAACAGTTCAGAATGGCATAAAGGAATACTGGCACCTAATCAATGAAATGCTGGACAATACACACAAAATCAGACAGTTGGCAAGCAATTTTAATCAGCACTTCACGAACTCTGTCCAAAAACTGCAGGAAACGCTCTCTCCTCACACAAAGAAATTTTCTCCACTATGACTGCGAGCAACCCAGTCAATATGGTTCCTCAAAGTACCAAAAGAAGAACTGTCACTTGCAATTCATCAAATTAACCCTAACAAAGGACCAGGAATACAAGGAATCAGACCAAAAGACATCAAAAAACAATCAACTAATCTATGTCCAATTATACTAAAACTATTAAATAAAATCTTCGAAACAGGGCACATACCTGAAACACTAAAGACTGCATTAATCACTCCCATCCATAATCATGGTAAAAAAACATAAGTAATTACAGATCCATTGCCACATTGTCTGTAATCAACCAAATCATGGAGTGCATTGTGTATCACAAACTCTTTACATACATTCAAAAATTCCAAAAAAAACACAATATGGCTTTCAAAAAAATAAAGAAACAGCAACACTCCTGAAAGATTACACAGACCTAATAAATGCTGTGTTAGATAAAAACAGAATAGTATTAATCGCTTTTATTGACATAACAAAAGCATTTGACACACTGACACACAAAACCTTGTTGAACAAATTAACACACGAAACCTTGTTGAGAAAATTAACAAAAAATTAACCTTGAACAAACTAACACATATCTGAATTGGAAGTCATCTGTTCCAGTGGTTCAAAGTGGTTCAAAACAGAAAGCACATCACAAGTATAAGATCAGCACACAGCAAAGAGGTACTGGTAACCTGTGGAGTACCACAAGGAGCTGTTCTGTCTCCATTCTGTTTAACATACACACACGATTTTAGCCATCTTCCCCTAAAAAGTAAAATCTTCCAATACGCAGACAACATGCTGTGTCATCCGCATATCCATTCAAAACAATGCAAATATTGCTTACACAAATATGCAGTACGACATTAACTCTGATATTAGCCATCTTCCCCTAAAAAGTAAACTCTTCCAATAGCAGATAACACACCTGTGTCGTCTGCATATCCATTCACAACAATGCAAATATTGCTTACACAAATATGCAACACAATCAATCTGATCACTAATTAGCTAACTGAAAACAGCATATTTATATAAACTCTTAAAAAACAAAGCCAATGATATTCAAAAACCCCCAGACCTTACCCATAGAAACTAAATATCTGACTACCTGACATCCATCCTCCTATACACAAAGCACCAATCATAAAATCACACAGGTGAAAGCAACATGTTATCTCAGATTTCACTTCGATGCGCTTTGTATGGCTATTCCAACTTTGATATGGTTAAAGTTGGAATAGCCATACACATTATCTACACAACAAACTCAGGATAATAGTAAGCAAACTGTATCAATTAAAAGACATTGCCCCCAACATACATAAAAATACTAATCTATAAAGCATTATGTGAAAACATTTTGAGATACGCAATTACATCATATGCATTCTTCTGTACAGACTACAAACTTAACAGATTACAATTATTGCAAAATAAAATGCTAAAACTGATATTCTGGGAACAAAGAGAACAGCCTACACAGGCAGCAAGGACACAAAATATTTACGATGCCACACTTATGCTACTACACAGACATGTTAAAAAATTACTTCAGTCCAACCTACAGAGTATATCCAGAACAACATATCAGATAACAAGAGCACAGTCAACAAAATAACATATAAGTGTTATTCACTACAGAAAAGCCACACGAAGCTTCTACATACCTGTACTTCTTGTGGAAAGGCTTAGACGTTGGTTATGCATTTTTACTAAATAGCTTAAGGAAATTACAACGTATACTAGGATATACATTAAAATAAATTTTAATACACTTCCAATATTTCAACAACGTGCCGTTGCCGAAATATTGGAAGTGTATTAAAATTTATTTTACTTCAGCCCAATCGCCCAAGAATACCAACATTGCTCGCTAGGGAACACCATCAGGACTTTTAGGAGAAAGAATATCTTCCTGCTTCATCCTCATTTACTGTTTGTTGTGCTTCCATGCTTCTACATACCTGTGTCTTGCTTTTAAGTTCCTGTGAAAATGGCAATGTGACATTGCCAAAATATTCGAAGTGTATTAAAATTTATTTTAATGTGTATCCTAGTATACTTTGTAATTTCCTTAAGCTATTTAGTAAAAATACCTGTACTTACAGAGAGCTGAAACAGGTGCTATATAGATATTATAGCGAGACTGAAAATTAGATGGAAATTGCACACGCAAGCACACACACAAACCTATAACGAATTCTCTCAAACACTATTACAAGGACACAAGCATATATGTATATAATGGTACGATATGAGAGAATTTCATGCCGACTGGCACGTCGCCCAGTTAAACAAGGCTTCTGTTGTTTTCACCAAGGAACCACGGTGAACAGAGAAAAGTCAGCTACTGAAACAAATCCTAAAACACACCCTAACTCAACATCACTAGAGTTCATGATTGGTACTATCAACATAAGAAACCTGAATGATAAAGAAATGGATCTAGCTGAGGAATTGGATAAGTACCAGATCAACATAATAGGGGTGACTGAAATGAAAAAGACAAAATCTGGTGAGATTTTTTGAGGCTTTAGAGAAAGCAACTGGCACAATGAAAAGGAAAAGTTGGTCTTTGTTGGGGATCTAAATAGCTGAGTAGGAAATGATTGTCAGATATGCAAAAATATTTGGAGAAAATTTGGAGAAAAGAGCAAAGCTAATAATAATGACAAATACCTGTTGGATTTCTGCTCAGGACATGGACTGGTTATTACTAACACAATGTTCCAACATAAAAATGTGCACAAATTCACATGGAGAGAAGACACAAGGAATAAGAAAAATCTCATTGACTATATTATTGTTGATAGTTTTCTATATGTTTTCTCACTGGTGTAAGACACTAGAGTGTACAGAGGATTTGAAATTGGAAGTGATCACCATTTAGTCTTGAGAAGGATAAAAATTGAATTTCATATTAAGAAGAAGGTCCGTGCAGTTAGCCTAGTGGCTGTGTGCTTTGCAACCATATGCCTGGAGAAGGAGTGTCCTAGGTTCAATTCCCGTCAGTGACATGAGGAGCTGAAGGATCTTCCTCAGCCTTAGCCAAGTTAGCCGGTCTTGGGTGTGGACAGGAGGGTTTTTTTCATCCCACAAAGCAGGCAATCCGGCCTTGAGAACTCAACACTACAGGACATAGGATACACCGGGGCACAGGGCTGACCACCTTATCCTGTGAACGGTTTGAGGTCCAATGATTAATAAACCCTCAAAACTGCAAGGTAAAAGAGGGTATAAAGAAGATGAGATGAGATTGAAAAGAACATGTAAGAAAATTTTGAAGCGAATAAAAGTTGAGCAGCTCTCAGATGCTAACTGTAGATTAAAATACACAAACATTATTCAAGAAAAAAATTAAAGAGTTTGAGAACAGGAACCAAACCCTGGAGATTCAGTGGCAAATCCTGAAGAATGCATTGATTGATTCAGCCAGAGAGGCATGTGGTGATGTTGTCTGCAAGGATAGAAAAATCAGAACCATATGGTGGACACAGGAAGTTAAAGAGGCAGTGAAGGAAAAGATGAAAGCATATCAAAGGTTCCTGGCAAATTAGTCAGCTTGTGCTCTTAGACAATGCAGAGACAAAAGTAAGAAAGTTAAACACTGTGTGAGAATATAGAAAATAAATATCAAGAAGGTGGCAAAATATTCTGGAGGCTGTTGAAAAGCTCAAAAATGGAGGAAAGAGTGCTATAAAAGAAATATGAGATAATAAAGGTGACATGAAAACTAGTGAAAAAGATATCCTTGAAATATGGATAATTATTTCAAAAATCGCTAAACGAAACAGTGACAGCACTGTAGTAAAAAAAAAAAAAACACTCAACAGGCATGCAATCTGGAATACATATCCATACTTGAAGTAGAAAAAGCCATCAAAAACCTGAAATGTGTAAATGCAGCTGTAGTAGATGATATTTGATCAGAAATGCTCATAGCTGCACTGTATATTTCGGAAGGCCTGGACAGAGGGACGAATTCCCAATGATTGGAGTAGAGCTCCCATAGTACTCATATATAAAAAGGGAAATAAAACTGAATGTGAGAATTACAAAGGTATGTCCCTACTGAGTGTTGCGCTGGTTAAATTTATGCAAATATAATTGAAAAATGGTTGAGAAGGATTGTAGAAGGGAAGCTTGGTGAAAAACAAGCTGGATTCAGACCAAATAGAAGCTGTCAGGATCAGATTTTCACTTAACGACAAAAATTTGAGAAATCATTGGAATATAGCAAAGATCTGTATTTAAGTTTTGTAGGCCCACAAAAGGCATATGACAAGATGCCAAGAGAAAAGCTATTCAAAATGCTATAGTTATAAGTTGTTGATGGGACATTATATCAAGCAATACTAAGTCTTTATTTGAGTTGTAAATCAGCAGTTAGAATTGAAAGAATTACATGAAGATGATTTAATATTAAATCTGCTGTCAGACAAGGATGTACATTATCCTCTCTTTTATTCATTATCTATATGAATCACATTATGAAGGAAAGTGGTATTAAACCTAATATCAAAATTGGAGATGCTAATCTCAGCTCCGCACAGTTAGCCTAGTGGCTATGTGCTTCGCAACCATATGCCTGGGGAAGGAATGTTCTAGGTTCAATTCTCGTCGAAGACATGAAGAGCTTAAGGATCTTCCTCAGTCATATCCAAGTTAGCCGGTCTTGGCATGGACAGCATGGTTTTCTCCCCAGTTTATCTGGGGTTTCATCCTGCAAGTAGGCAAACCAGTCCCGCTAACACACACAGATTACAGTCATGAATATCGCCCTTAGGGGATGCAGCAGAGGAGTGGCAAACTGGCTGCATTAATACGCCAGTAACCCCTCATTATGAAGGGACACAACTCGTCCTAGGATGGATGAGAAGGATATAATCTCTGTTCTTTACTTTATGCAGATGATGTGATACTTTTAAATAAATTCTGTACAAATCTGCAAGAGTCCCTGTTTAAATTGAATAACTGTTGTAATAAATTTGGTATGAAAATCAGCAATAACAACACAAAGACAATGAAAATAGGCAGAAACATTGAAAATATCAACTGCATCGCGAATGGAGACCCTATAGAACAAGTAAAACATTTCAGCTACTTAGCCACGATTTTTAGTGGAAATGGTAAATTAAATATGGAAATAGACAACAGAATCAATAATGCTGGTATGGTAGGAAGTCGATTGAATAAATTTATATGGAATAAGAGAGAAATTAGTCAAAACCCTAAATTAGCTGTATAGAAGACAGTGTTCAAACCAGTTTTAACCTATGGATCTGAGAGCTGGGTCAGAAGTAAAACACTTCACCAAAGACTGGAGACCATAGATATGAGAGTCCTGAGAAAGATTAGAGGTATGAACAGATGGCATCATTGGCAAGCTCATATTAAAAATGAGGATATTATGAAAGAACTTAACATTGTTAGCAGAGCAATCTCAGGTGGTATGGTCACTTAAACAGAATGGGAAAGGAAAAATTAGCAAAACAAGTGTTCTCTGCCAGGTTGGCAGAAAAAAGACCCAGAAGAAGACCAAGATATAGGTGGATTGATACAGTAAAAAGTGCCTTAGAAGATAGAAATATAAGATCTGATAATGTTGGAGTCTTGACAGGTAACGGATTGATTTGGAGGAAAATTGTAGATAGGAAGTTAGTAATGTTGTAAGTTTTTCATGTAGTACTATCGTATCCTGTACACCCCTTGAGGGTACATGTCAGGAATTTGATGATGATGATATATATATAATATAAGTCCCCAATCACATACATATAAACAATTAAATCTACACCTGACTCACGATGGGTACTGAAACCAAACCACAAAACCATTGCCATCTGTTATCTTCTTCTGGTAAGCTTTGCAGAAACTTCAAGGAAGAAAGCAGTAATGCCAAACAAACAAGTATATCAAAAAGAATGTACTCAATAACTTGTATACTGAATTTTTGTAGAGTTGTAAAATATCTCTCTTAAATACAGAATCTATTAAAAAAAAAAAGAAATGAAAGAAAAAGACAAAATGCAGAAAAATTATGTATATTAATATAAATTCATTACATTATTATACTTACTATTGAACTGTGAGTTGTATCATTGCATTGTATAGTGAATTGTGTGCACATTCATGCCAATCCATATGTAAATATGAGATAAATATTTAGTTAGTTTATAAAAAAAATGTATAATTATATTTATAAAAAATTAATTATTCTGCATTTTGTACTGAATCTTTGTATTTACAGAAAATATCTCATAATATATATATATACGTAAAATACTCCATGATAATAAACCTTGTCATTGTCAAATGGAAAAAAAGTTATTATGAGCTACTCCACAGAGTCCTTGATAGACTCATCGAGGGAGGCCCTAAACATCATGTCATCCAACATTTTACAGCATCTATCATATTTTGCTTTGAATTCATTCACAGTCATGGCAACCTATTCCATTCAATCACTACTCTCCAAGCAAAGAACCTGATTCTAACACCCTTGCTAACTACATTCTTACTCATTCTCGTAGACAGGCTTATACGTTGGTTTTGCATTTCTAAATCACTTAGGGAATTGAACAACGTAGATCCGAATATAAATTAAATTATACTTTAATAAATATCTCCGATATTTCGGCAACGTCACATTGCCATTTTCAAAAGGAACTTACAAAAAAGGCACGTGCACGCAGGCACTACACAGTAACTGAGAATGAAGATATGAAGCTATCGTTCTCCTAGAAGTCCTGATGGTGCCCTCTAGCGGGCTAAGGTGTTCTTGGCTGTTGGGCTGAAGGTCTGCTGATGTATGCCTCCCAAATTTGGGGCAGTCACATACAACCAAATTTGTTGAGGTTTGGGGAGTTTCTTAGGGCTGAGGCTGATTCCATACGGTGTATTACTATAGCTTTTTTCCACCGTATTCTGTGGCATGTATCCAGAGCATGGTCTGCAAGACCAGAATGGCTGTACTTGTGAAACTCTACAAACCTCAACAAATTTGGTTGTATGCGACTGCCCCAAATTTGGGAGGCATACATCAGCAGACCTTCAGCCCAACAGCCAAGAACACCTTAACCCGCTAGAGGGCACCATCAGAACTTCTAGGAGAACGATAGCTTCATTCTCAGTTACTGTGTAGTGCCTGCGTGCAAGTGCCTTTTTTGTAAGTTCCTTTTGAAAATGGCAACGTGACGTTGCCGAAATATCGGAGATATTTATTAAAGTATAATTTAATTTATATTCGGATCTATGTTGTTCAATTCCCTAAGTGATTTAGAAATACATTCTTACTCAGTTTGTATGGATGGCCCCTAGTTCTCCCACTACCAGAACAAACAAGTTGGTGATGAAAGAACTAGGGAACCTGCCTAAACAATTTTCTCTCAATTAATCTTGTTTTATTTATTCATATGGGAGTTCCCCCCATTCCTTAACCATCCCTTAGGACTTGTTGAGCCCTCCTATGAGGGATTAAGTATGTATTTTATGACTGTAGATCTGTGTGTTCACTGTCCAGTTTGCCTGTTCTGAGGGATGAAAAACTAGTTTCTGGGTGAAAAAACCCTCTAACAACATATGAGACTGGCTAACTCACCTTTAGTCGAAAGAGACCAGATAAGGGTTCCTCACATCATGGATGGGAATTGAACCCAGGTCTTTCCAACTAAAGGGCTTCCTCTAAACCGGCTGAGCTTCAAACCAAATTCCATTTGCCTTCAGTAATACATACATTTTGCAGACACTGTAAGAAGTCCCCTTGACTAAATTCTTTAAATAATGATGCCTTGGACGCCATTGTTCTGCTTTGCATTGGTGCCATGTGCTATGCTACGTAACTTACCATGCAAAAGTTTAAATTAACAATATTCAAAACAAAACTTTTAACTTAAAAAACGGATTGACTCTACAATACAGTCTAGTTCTAACACAATTTTTTTTTTTAACTGATAAAGCTATTTTTTTAAAACTAAACAAGAACTCAACTTTTGGAGCTCTCCAAACACAGTCACGTTTGGAGAGCTAGAGTTTTGTGAGAATGTGCAAAGGAACTGGCAATGCCTCTGACTAGGCTTTTAATTCTGAGCTCTGGCAGAGTTCCAAGGAAGTGGAAAGAGTGCAAAATAATTCCCATGCATAAGGGAGGTTCTAAGACTGCAGTAAGAAATTATAGACCAATCAGTATCTCAGACATGGTGGTAAAATTACTAGAAATATTGGTCAAAAAGAGAATTCAAGAATGCATAGATAAAAATATGATGCTGTATGAGGGAATGAGGAAACAGTGGAGGGGATTCTGAGGTGAGTGGCCTGTGGAATGTTCCCTATGAAGATAGATTGAGGGTGTGTAGAATGCAGAAGTTGGTTGATAGGAGAAAAAGAAGGGATAGGATAGAAACATTTAAGCTGCTTAAAGGGTTTTATAGGACTATTGCAATGGAAATGTTCAGTAATGGCTGGGAGGACCTTTTTAATTTTTATACAAATGATATAGGAAATAACCTGAAAGGAAATATTCAGTTGTTTGCTGATAATGCAAAATTAGGTAGAACAAGGTGATGTGGAGAACTTGCAGGACAATTTAAATAAGCTGTCAGCATGAGCAAAAGATAATAGGTGCAGTTTAAGGTGAAGAAATGTAAAGTTATGTGTTTTGGGAAAAATAGATTAAAAGCCATGTATCACATTAATGAACTGTACGCCAGGAAATACATGAAGCTAGAAATGTAGGGATGGTGGTAGACAGAGAGGTTTAAAGTTTAGAGGATGTATTGCTAAGATTGCCAAGGTAGCCATAACATTACTTGGCTATTGAAGTGGAGATAAGGAAGTTATTTCTCTTTATAAGGCCTTGATGCATCCACATCTGGATTACTGTGCTCAAGTCTGGTCCCCTGGGTTTTTTTGGGGGTGAGGAAGCAGTGGAGGGGATTCCGAGGTGAGTGGCCTATGGAATGTTCCCTATGAGGATAGATTGAGGGTATGTACAGTGGTGTAGCTAGGGGGGGTGGAGGGGGCAGTCCTCCCTGGGCGGCACTTTGAACCTTTTTGAACTTTTGCAGTTAATTCTAAAATACAGTCTCGAGAACTCAGTTCCAAATATTGTAATACTACTGCAAATTTTCCTCACAATTGCTGTAAGTGTTGCTAGTTGTAAGAGGAGTTTTTCTAAATAAAATTTGATTAAGAATTACTTACGTTAATATGAAATAGACTTCGCCAATATCATCGCCGATTTTGCTAACAGAAAAGCAAGAAAAATAACATTTTAGAATGTTGAAATTAAAGTTTTACTTCAAAAATAAACATAGTGTTTTAATTTATTTTCCTATATGTCGTTTTGAGTTTCTGTAGTATTTTTGGTGTGTACTGAGAGGGGCAGCAAACTCAGGGACTGCCCTGGGTGACAACAGCTCTAGCTATGCCACTGGGTGTGTAGAATGCAGAAGTTGGTTGACAGGAGAAAAAGAAGGGATAGGATAGAAACATTTAAGCTCCTTAAAGGGTTTTATAGGACTGTTGCAATGGAAATGTTCAGCACTTGGCAGAGGGGTCAGAACAAGGGCTCATCCCTAGAAGTTGAATAAATGCATAGTTAGTAGGGTTGTAAGGACTAGATTTTTTGCTTGGAGAGTTATGAATGAGTGGAATGGGTTGCCAGAGTCAGTTGTAAGTGCTTTGTCTGTTAATGGGTTCAGGCAGAGGTATGATAGATTGGGTCTCCCACAGCAGGTCTTTGGACTCCATGGAGGTGCCTGTATAATCATAATAATAATAATGAAGATAGCTATAAAATATAAAATAAAATCAGAGGAATTTTTACTGTCATTGTTGCTAATTGAGAAATATTGGTGATTGGCTTTAAAAGAGGAACCCAATGCAGTGTATTCAAGGACTATTCTTCTGTTACATACTTTCTTGCTCCTATGTCACAAACCATTTCTCACTGACTTTCAAACCGCATCTATAATTTTACTGATGACAGCATACTGCATTCCTTCTCTATTAACAAAACCTTGCACTGATCATACAATTCTAGCTTCGACATCTTCTGTAACCAATGCCATAAACACCAATTTCCATGTCATCCTTAAGTGGAATATGGACATCTTAGTCATTTTCAGTGCTACTTCAACATAATCCTACCTTTTTACCCCCCCCCCCCCACAAAAGCTCAGTTCACCTCTCAAATCATCTCTAATACAAAATCAGAGCTCACTCATCCTCTGGGGCCTTGTTTTTTTATAAGCTTTTCTGTCACAGAAGTGTCTTCTGTCTCTTTTGCACTCAAAACTACTTCTCAACAGCTAACCCTGTATAAATCTCACATCCACCCAGCTATGTTAGTATAATGGTGTATGAAATGTTAGTATAATGATGTTTGCTATAGTGAGAGTAAAGCATTTTCAAGATTAAGACATCACATATGGATTTGTCTTATATTTTCATGCCCACCTAAAGTCTTGTTTACAGTATATGGCATTTTAATTACTGTAGGTGGGCCAAGGATTAAATACTGGAAACTGCTCTAAAGAACAAATGTGATTTCTTCCATCCCCCCACACCTTCCCTTCTACTTGTGGCACCACCAGTGGCAGTATCATATGAGAACGAAATCATCTGATGCTTAAGTTTTCTGAAAATCTTAATATCATTCCAAAGCTGAAGAAAAGTTCTTACAAGCAGTTATACCATAGTGAGATGATTTGAAACCAGAGCTCATCAGTGGTAGTGGGGGGGGGGGGGGTTTGAGAAATACTGGAATATTTCTCAGACTTCTCAAACTGGAATATTTCTCTCTCTCTCTCTCTCTCCTCTCCCACTGCATATCCATTTTTAATTATGTGGATGTGCAAACTTATTAAGTGAGTGATTCATAAGAAGAAGATGATGAGAATGGAATATCATGAGAACAAGAGTGAGAGGTGTTATGAAATATATACAGGCCATAGAAGTTAAGAGTATTATGCAGAAAGCTAAATCTATCAAAAGAAATTGGTTATTATCTTAGCAAAGTGAGTGCTCTCTTTGGTAAGATATATCAACCAGGTGTATGTAACACCTTTCACAGTGCTGCTGCTACTACTATTACATTGGATGAAGAGATAAAGGTGCATGAGAATGAGGTTGAAGAGCTGTTGCATAACCTTTATAAGAATTTGACATTAGAGACAGGTTAAATATCATCACGTATAACTTGGGTGGTGCAAAAATCGATGTGTCTAACTATTGATCTGTCAGCATCTCTGGAGCAGTGGTGATGATTTTAGAGAAGTTGGTAAGTACTCAGATATAGAAAGAGATTGGTGGACAAGCTATACTCTGCAAGGAACAGTGGGGATTTACTAAAAGGAGGTCATGTTTAAGCAGCTTGCTCATATTTTATAACAACATTATGGCTGAATTGCACAAAGGGAATGGGTACACTATGATACTGTTGGATTTTGCTAAGGCATTTGATAAAATACCACATGAAAGGCTGTTCTGTTATATAAACTGGAGCATATGGGTTTGGAATATAAACTTTTAACTTGGCTAAGTGGATGATTGACAGACAGGTTATTTGCTGGTAATGAATCTATAGATGAGCTCAATTGTCATAAGCTGCAAAATCTCACCTCTTTATTATTATTATTATATATTGTTCCCACTCACAAAATGTTATTTGCAGACCTATAGTATGTTTTGTACCATGGGTGGGCTAGTGATTTTTTCCCTATTTTTATCAAATTTTATATACTGTTTTATATTTTTTAATTAATTTTTTATATAGTCCAGAAACTCCACTCTAGAAACCAAATGGAGCAATGGTGGAGTGGAACAATATATGGAGCAGTGGTCTCACATGAGGGAATGAAATACATCTCCTACCTAAAGAAAATCACATACATCCATGCCCATGGCAGGATTCAAACCCAGTGCCTGTTGGTTGGAGAGCAAGTACACTAACCACTCAGCCAACCAGACCCATACTAACATTTATGGTTCTATCATATCTTGCTAACATTTTATCTTCCTTCTTCCATCTATTCCTTAAACTTTGAAGACTACATTCCTGCAGTCTGTCCTCTTATGTGCAGTTCTGTAGTCAATTATCATTTTGTCTCCTTGCTGCTGGATCTTTTCAGTTATCTTCCCAATTCCTCAAAACTCAGACAACCATATTTGCCCACAGTAGTCCAGATGTGGTCTTATCGAAGCCTTGTAAAGTAGGAGACCATTGCTCCACGTATTGTGGAGCAATGGTCTCCTATTTGACAAACTTTTTTCTTACAAGTTGGTGTTCTCTTTATATGCAATGCAATTCATTAATCACCTCAGCAGTGTAGCCTCTAAACTTGAATTCTCTGTCCACTATAACCTCCACAACTCCAGTTTCATTAACTACTGTATATGTTGGCATATAAGATGACTCTCAATAGAAAGTCGTCTTATATGCCAACTTTCACTGACAATAAAAAAAACCCTCGAAATCATGGGTCGTCTTATACGGCGAGTATAAAAAGGGAAGCTTAATTTCTTGGATGAACATTTAGGTAGTTACAATACATCGTTATGTAAGAAAATAGGCAGTGTTTATAAGTAAATCAGATTAATTTTTTGTTACATAAATTTATTTAAAATATTACAATAGATGTAAGTCTTAAAAAACAAATAATAATTATTGACCTCAATTTTCATGTTAACTTTCTTCATCATCTGTTGAAAATAGTTCTTTCTTCAGATTCATTGTTTAAATGATCGTCATATGGATCCCAGTTCGAATCCGGTGAATTGATTTCATTTTCATCGTCATCAGTGTCCCACAACATATCATCTTCCAATACCATCCATAAGATTAGCAATACCACACTTTTTAAATGATTTTATTGCAGTCTCTACTTTTACTTTGTTCCGTGCTTTTATCGCAAAGTTGCACAACATATCAAGTGATGCAGCATGCATAGATCCACCATGTAAATGATTTTTCACCAGTTACCATTCAATTATTTCACTCTTTGCGCATGTGATCTTTAAATGGTTTGTTCAAGCAGATGTCTAGTGGTTGCAATATAGAAGTTAAACTACCTGATATAACAGCAATTATTGTGTAATTTTTTTTAGAAAACTTTTAGTATTCTCAGTTAAATGACTACGAAACACATTCCATACTAATAAACTGCATTTCTTAATTATAACGCCTGGTCGTATGTTCCACACATTATTTATCCATAATTTCACACCATTTTCGTCCATCCATTCATTTTCGTGAAAATGTACAAAAACACCTGAAGGAAATTTTATCTTAGGTTTACATTTGAAGATGATCATTGGTTTTAACTTGGTTCCATCAGTCAAACATGACAACACAACTGTAATCCTTGTTTTCCATGACCTGTACTTCGAACTAGCACACTCTTACTACCTTTAGGCTACACTGTTTTATTGCTTATCATATCAAGGCTCATAGGAGTTTCATCCATATTTTCAATATTTGACAATAGAAATTTATGTTCTTGTCTTAATTGAATAATAAATTTATGGAAACTGGTAAGTTTGTGGTCAAGATCTACTGGTAGTTTTTGAAAAATTTTCGTTTTTTATCGTATTACCAGATTTTGTCTGTTCATAAAATGATTGCGCCATCCTGAAGTAGCTTGAAATTCTATACTTTTATCAGGATTCAATCTTGACCATTTTAGTGCATAAGCTCTAATTATATTTCTTGTAACAAGATAACCATTCTACCTTTGTTTGAATACCTATTCTGCAATATGATTTTCCAGATGCAACCATCGGGTGATCCCCATTTTCATCACACATTTTTTCTTTGGCAATTTTTTTAAAATATCTTCTTTCTTCCACCATTCTCTTACCATCTTCTCAGTTATGTCAAACTTTCTTGCAGCAGCAGAGTTATTAGTTTGCTTTGCCATTTCAATTACCCTTATTTTAAATTGGGGGGTCATCTTATACAACCAACATAAGCTTAAAACCTAAAAATAGCCTAAAATTTAGGCCTCATCTTATACGGCGGTCTTCCTATAACCGACATATACGGTACATGCAGCAAATTCCCATTTATTTACAGTATATATATCTGTGTGTGTTTAACACGTTCATGCTTATATGGCATGTCAGTTGAAACATTTTTTGATAGAATTTTATTTGACTAATTTCTCTCTTATTCCATATAAATTCATTCAGTTGACTTTCACCTGCTGGCTTTGTTGATTCTGTTGTCTATTTCCATATTTAATTTACCATCTTTACTAAAAATTGTGTCCAAGTAGCCGAAATGTTTTACTGGTTTTATAGGCTCTGCATTCATGATGCAGTTGATATTTTCAATGTTTCTGCATATTTTTGCTGATTTTAATACCAAATTTATTACAACAGTTATTCAGTTTAGTCAGGGAATCTTACAGACTTGTATTGGATTTATTTAAAAGTATAACATCATCTGCATCAAGTAAAGAGCTGAGATTAACGTCCTCAATTTTATATCAGGTTTAATACCACTTTCCTTCATAATGTGATCCATATAAATAATGAATAACAGAGGGGATAATGTGTATCCTTGCTTGACACCAGATTTAACATCATACCATCTTCCTGTACTTCCTTCAGTTTTAACTGCTGATTTACAACTCAAATAAAGACTAAGTATTGCTTGATGTGATGCCCCATTAACACAATATAACTGTAACGTTTTGAATAGCTTTCCTCTTGGCACCTTGTCATATGCCTTTTGCAGGTCTGCAAAATTGAAATACAGATCCCTGTTATATTCCCACAATTTCCTTAGTTGGTTCTCTGCATTCCTGTTAAGGTTATGTGGTGGTCTCCTCTCAGTTATACAGCTTTGACTCTTAAGTACCCCTAAGGCACTGTTGTTTTAGTAATTTGGTTACCTTTTACTATAGATTAACGAAAGCAGTGAATGAAGTTTAGCATATACTGTCATTTTTTTTCCAAGGCGTTTGGACAAGATACCACATAAGTTGATTTTTAAGTTGCATCATATGGGTATGAAGTTAGCAGATTAGATTGGTGACTTGCTCTCTGATAAATATTAGAGAGTTGTATATAGGGGAGCAGTATCAGTGAGTAGGAAGGTTACAAGTGGAGTTCCACAGGGTTGAAACCATTGCTGTTCAATCTTTATGTTAATGATATTGTCACTGCACTACAGGAAAATGTTCAGTTGTTTGCAGATTATGTGAAGCTTATGGTGTTGGTATTTTGGCTTCTTTAAGAGGATTTTAATATGCTGGAAGAGTGGGCAAAGGCATTCGGATGTCAGTTTAATGCAACAAAATGTAAGGTTTTAAAATTTGGGAGGATCCACAGATGGGATGCTTTATACTCACTTGGTGGAGTTATACTGGAAGAAGCAGTGGATCCTTGGGGTGATTGTGGATAGAGATTTAAAGTTCCAAGGCCATATTGCAAAGATTGATCAAGATATTATTATCATATTAACACTGATGAGATTTTTCATATAGTAGAACGGGGAAAAGGAAAAGGACAAGAGGCCATTCTTGGACGTTGCACAAGGAGGTGGCAAAAGGGGTAAGAAGAAAGTTTTCTGCATGGAGAGTGGTATGAGCATGGAATGCTTTGACTGAGAGGGATCAAATGTGCAGACTGTGGATGATTTTAAGGAGTGGTATAATAGACTTTGTGCTAACTAGTGTTGACCTCCTGCGATGAGGCATGTGACTCTCTGGGGATCAGGATAATAATAATAATAATAAATTGCTACTCCATCAGACCACACTTATTCCCGCTATCCCTAAGTAACTCACCTGATTACTGGATTAATCCCTCCCTATAATTATTTACTGAGCTACCAAATGTATATAGCCACTGCTTATTATTGGTCAGTTATATATATATTTTGCAAACAAATCTCTTTCACTCTCCTGATAAATTTTAGTTTTTAATGCCATCATTATGTCTAGAGTTTTATAGGATCACATGTTATTCGTTCCACTCAGCAACTTATAGGTTAGACACATAATATCTCACATAATATAACAAATGTTAATTGTTAATGATTCATTTCCAGTAATAATGAAAATATTTATATTCACACCTGTTCTTTCTTCCTTATATTTCCCATTATCACATGGCACATTAATGATGTTCACTTATTTACACATTTTAGTAATTCAAACATACCAATCAAAGAACTATCACAATATGTGACACACTGCCAATATGCAAGGACGAAATTGCCATGGGGCACAGTATTTTCAAATACCCCACCAGATACTTAAGGTGGCAGTGAGAAAGAGAGTTCTGATTAATCCATTGAACTTGTTAAAGTACTTCAGCCCTCTCCAATTCTTCTTCTTCTTCGCGTTATTCCCGCTTCCTATGCAGGGTCCGCGTGTTACTTAGATGCGACTACTTGTTAGTACTACTCACAACCGACCCGTCGCCTGGTCTGCCGCTGGGGGGAGATATATTTTTGACTGTAGAGGTGTATGTTCACGGGGCCTGTTTGCGGGATGAAAAACGCCAGATAAACTGGCGGAAAAAACCCTACTGACCGCGCCCAAGACCAGCTAACTTGGCTATGCCTGAGGAAGATCCTCAAATTCCTCACGTCTACAACGGTAATCGAACTTGGGACACTCCTTCCCCAGTCATATGGTTGCGAAGCGCAAAGCCACTAGGCTAACCGCGCGGTCACTTCAGCCCTCTCCAATAAGCAGTGTTATTTACCACTCACCCCAATGTGGTGTCATCGGCTGAATGTTGATCATTGATGTACAAATTAAATAACAATTTCAAAGTGCAAAACCATCTGGTGCACCACTGTTTACTTTTTTTCTTCTCTTAAACTCGGCACTTCCATACCTGTCAGTCACTCACTCTCCTATTCATATTACAAGTCTGTTTTGAGTTTGTATAATAATTTCACATTGAATCTGGTTAAATGCCTTGGAAAAATTCAGAAATAGTGTAGTATATCCATTCTCCATATCCACTTCTGCTGTAATTCTAGTATAGAATGAGGAGATTGCCAACGCAAGACCTACTTTTAACAAAGCTGTGCTGTCTTCTGTAGAGAATCATAATGCTATCTATCTGACTTTGGCTGTGATTCCTAATCAGCCTTTCCAGTACTTTCATGACACATAAAAGATACTGACTGACCTATAATTGGCTGCATCCTTCCTGGTTCCGTCCTCATATAGTGAAATTATTTCCTTCGACTCATTGGATATTCCACTTTCCTTCTACTCATGTATGTGCTGAACAACCAGGACCAGGTCAAAGTTGCTGACTCTCTCATACATTTTTTTTGACACCCATGACACCAATTGAAGCTCCTCTTACAGTAGCTTCAATACCTCATCTACCTCAGTTGGCATCTATAGAGCTAATGAGTCTGCCTGGAATGTATACGTTAGTAAACTGACTGCTTAATAAACTCAACTATTTCAGTTCATCTGTCACTTTATCTCCATCTGCATTCACTAAGTTTCTCCTGTCATCATTCTTCCTTTTACTTGTTTTATGGTGATAAAATTTTCTCAAATTTCCCTTGGCATTTTTAGTAATCTCTTTTTATCATCTGATTTTGCCTTCCTCACCATGGCCATCCCTCTCCTGACTTGCTATTCATACTGCTCCTGCAACAGCACACCCGAGGGGGAGCCAGGAGACCCTACCCCCCCAGAGAAAAAGGGAAAAGCACTAGAAAATTTTTCAAAAATCTTTTCCTAATTAAAATTTTTTTTTTTTAATTTATGTTGTGTCATGTCTTCTATTTCTATACCACTTATGACTTAGCGATCATTGCAGATGCTGTCATAGGTCGTATGCGATGTGTAGTGTGTATTCTCAAATCGTCTACTCAACTCACTCCCCCTCCTCCAAGATTAAATCTTGAGTTCGCTACTGTGCTCCTGAGTTTAAGTAAAAGTATTGGAATGTTGAAAAATAAGTAAAAATATTAAAAAAAGTGGACAATTTGCTGTACTTTTCTCTTTAGTAGAATGCTGATAATCTGAAATGTTGATGGGAAACAAGTAATGAAACTTCAGTTATGGTAGAATCATATTAGAATATATGTCTTCTCTGGAGAAATTCTTTGTAATTGACTCCTTAATCATACCAAAGCTATCAGTTATTGGTAAGATTAAGGAGTCAGTTACAGGGATAGTTCAGTGGTAGTGTGATTCATTTCCTTTGTTTTTGGTGAAAGTTGTTTTTTCATTAATGAGTACTATATTTATTGTACATCCACACTTCGTAGAGCTGACCTTGGTTTTGTGCCAAGAATAATCAATTCATGCTGAAGGGGAGAAAGAAATTGGCCACCAACACATGAAGTCACATGCTTTATACATAAATTTTCCAACTGTTGTACAAGCAAAATAGTTACCACTTTAAGAACTAGAATTTCATAAAAGAAAAGCTAATTTTCGGATGTACACACTCATCCCGCAAAACGCATTGATTACCCTAATATTTTAATGGATTCTTCTTCTTTTGACATGCACAGAATTACTGTACACTCGCATCTGTGAGTGTACAGTAATTTTATATGAGTAAGTGTAGTTTTCAGACATTTCAGGTATTTGCAGTTATAAATTTGGAACTCTGTACCTGGAGTAATATTTTGCCAAATATTTTTAAGTAACATTATCCCCAAGTACCAACTTAATTATAAAAGCCTTGATTTAAAAAAAAAAAAAATTATAATAATTAAAAATTGCAGAAGTATTTTTTGTCTCAAGTGCCAGAAAGCTTAAGTTTCCTTTTCGCTGTGTGTATGCTTTCAGTTATATGTATAATTTTGATGCTTTGTTTCTTGACATGTAAAAAGTATTTTTTCTATTATTATGCAGCTACTATGCTGCATTTGCAGTTAAAAAATTCAAATATATATCTAAACATTGCTATAATAATATATTTTTTAAAATCATTTTTGCAGTTTTGCTAATTTTATGATCAGGAATTATAAGAAATATCACTGTATGTTTTCTCTGTTATTCATATTTCATTTTCATATTAATTAAAGTAGTGAACAAATTAATCTGAACACACATTTTAATGAAAAATTTTAATTTCACAAGTAATTAAGCACAAAAATTGAACTCCAACTTTACCTAATAATTTATATGTGCTCCTCCTGAAAGAAGAAAATGTGTTCTACGTTCTGCATCTCAAAACCATACTTTTGTAATGGATTGTATTAAATTATCCTTTGTATCACAGTTTAATTTTCCAAGTCTCTTTTTCATTATGGCCCACAAATTTTCTATTGGGTTAATATCAGGAGAGTTACCTGGCCACTGAAGCAATTGGATGTGGTGATTTTTGAGGAACTCTTTCACCTTTTTTTTTTTGAAGACTGCATGAATGAGCACAAGAGTGGGAATACTAGTTCAATGTGGTATGGAGCGAGATCCTGTTAGAAGTGAGTTCTTAGTCTCTGGATCTGTGGGACTACTCCTTTCTCCAATATTTTTATGTATTAGTCGCTTTTTATCATACAGTATAAATAGGCACAAGTGATCCTGAACCATCATATGTAAAACAACCCCAGAACATCTTTTTACTTGGATGTTTAAGAGCTTGTTGAAGGTGGGCAGGAGAAGTCTTCTCAGCTGCTGATTTGAACATAGGGTTCTCCCCCCCCCCCCTTGGACAAAGATATGGCTCTCATCTGTGAATATGTCCTTCTTTCACCGTACTGGCCAAACTTTGTACACCTTTGCTCACTGGAGCCTATTTTTCTGCATAGCCTTCAACAGTTGTTTCTTTTTTGGTCTGTGGGCAGTCCTCCCTGCTTCCAACAATCTTTGATGGATTGTCATGTCGGAAGCATTAATCTCATTAGCTGCCAAGTCTCCATTTAAGTCTACCTCAGACAATCTTGGATTCATTTTGCTTTTCCTAACTAGTAAATGATCTTGAGTAAGTATAGTTTATCTTTTCTGTGCAAATTTTCTTTTTCTGTGAGGAGAAATGGCACCTGTCTCCCTAAACCTCTTTAAAATTACATTAACAATACCCAAGCCAACAACCACACTCCTTGGCAATTTGTCTTTGAGTCATGGATGTGTGCTGACAAAGAGTGCATATTTTTGAACACTTTCTTGGAGATGTATCCATTTTATAGCTATACAGAATGAATAAAACACTACGAATGTCAACTTGTTGGAATTTTATTTTGCACTTGGTTAGACTATAATAAATTTAGTTTAATCCTTTATCCAAGTGTAAGCAAACAAAGTTTGCCACCTTTGTTCGGAGTTGCCTGGTGTTGCACTGCCTTACCTCAGTCCTGAAGATATTTTCAGGTGCAAACTTTGTTTGCTTACACTTGGATAAAGGATTAAACTAAATTTATTATTGAATGTCAACTTGTTTACACTATTAATAAACATTCTAGAGACATTTTAAACATGCAGCACTCAACCAGAATTATTGTGAACTGAAAAAAAAAAAACCAAACCAAAACATGATGAAAATTTAGCTTTTTTTTTTTTGGATTAATTTGTTTGCTACTGTAATTGTGCCACAATGCCAAAAGTGTAATATCATTTTTTTTTAAATCATTTCAGCCACATAACCGATATAAGGTTTCTGTGGGGACACGCTTCTATAGAGTAAAGGCAAAACCGTGGGATAGAGAAACCATTTTAAGAAGGCAAAGCCAAAAACAACGTAGCAGTAGTGTGGGAAGTTCTTCTGGTAGTGTTGCAGCTCTGCAGTCTACAACATCTTTCTCTGTTGATGTGTCAACATCATCTGGAATGTCAACATCAAGTATTTGATATAGAAAGTGATAGGGTTTTTTATTTTTGTTTTTGTTTTTTTGAGTCTGTGTCTATGTTACATGTGATATTCAAAGACTTAAAACTGCTTTATCATCCAAGTATGTATAGCAAATAAGGATACTTCTGGGATGTTTAACTCAACAAAACAATATGCCATTTGCAACTCTCCATATGTGGTATATATCTGAATGAGATCAGGATGGTATTTATTTGTAAGTGTTGATGTAAAAGAAGAAGAAACATCTAGCTAATATTTCTCATGATACACTTGAACCATCAGCCATACAAGTACCTATTTCTGTTGCAGCGGGAAGAATCTCTCTCTCTGACTGATATTTGATATTAAAGTGTAATGGCAGTATCATGTTTATAGAGTATGCCAGGCATACTGCCATTATTGCACATGATTTCTTATGATCAAGAACTCAATTTGTTGTCATGACAGGGTGACACTAAGTGCCATTTGTTTGCTCACTGCTGCTAATATTTAATACTGTTTGTACCATTTAATACAGTACTACCTACTGGTAAAGAATCAGTATTTCTTGTTGGTTTATAGCCATCATGGAACTTACAAATACAATGAAATGAATAATTTGTTTTCTATATTACTTACCACTTGTATTCATGTTTCTATTCTTCCATATTTAATATTTCCATTTTCATATATCTAAAATAGATGTAAGTCTCCCTAAATTTGAACAGTGGCTGAATGTGAACTGACACATCAGGCATTTATGTTCTTCACTCATAATTCAATTTTGAATGTTTATGCTTATGGCATTTCAAAAGATAATTATTTAAACATGAAATAAGTTTTCCTCGCATATATCTTATTGACCAAGTAAAGTATTTTGTATATATATTTTAGGGGCATAGAATATACATAAAAACTGCCTATACTTAAAAGTTTTTTACATCTAATGATCATGTTATATTAATTAATAAATTTAGTATTATATTCTATTTACAGAGGTTAAATATCTTTAAACAAAAGTCAAAACTTTTTTTTCTTTGTTTCTTTTTCTTCCTTTCTTTTCCATTAACATAAAATTACTCTGCTCTCCATGATTATCATGTAAAGAGAGTAAGAACAAAACAAAGTGAGGGAAAATTCATTCATTAGCAAGAGTTAACTTTACTTCATGAAGTGCAATTTTAAAACTTATGTAAATTTTAATGAGGAAGAAACAATTTACTGAAATTGAAAGGCAAGTTGATATATCTTGTAATAAATTAACTCACCTTGCACGATATAAAACTATATATAATTAAAAGTGTTTCGATCATTCTCGGCCTGGATGAAAATTATCCACATCATAGTGGATCCATGCCATGGATATTTATTAAATTTTTAGCTAGCAGATAATTTTCATTGCATAGCATATATAAACTCCTTTGCTAATTGGAGGCTCTTGAAGTATAGGTTAGGTCTCTAGAACAGAATTCCAGAACTGCCTAGCCATCAGCCCAATCACAGTTTAGAGGTTTCCAATCTCTTATAGGTAAGCTTCATAAAAAAATAAATAAATAAATAATGCAAAACAACAAGGAGTAAGAACACATCTAAAAATTATTCATCATCATCATCAAATTCCTGCCATGTACCCTCAAGGGGTGTACAGGATATGATAGTACTACATGAAAAAAATTACATCATTACTAACTTCCTATCTGCAATTTTCCTCCAAATCAGTCTGTTACTTGTCAAGGCTTCAACATTATCATATCTTATATTTCTATCGTCTAAGGCACTTGTACCGTATCAATCCACCTATACCTTGGTCTTCCTCTGGGTCGTTTTGCTGCCAACCTGGCAGAGAACACTTGTTTTGCTAATCTTTCTTTGCCCATTCTGTTTATTATACATTAAAAAATTTTTTTCAGCCTGAATATGTCATAAACCTTTTTCCCATTAGCTAATATACATTCAGGTTTATTTATTTAGTGTATTGCTCACACATGAAAAGTTACATTACATTAATTCTTAATATATATTCAGGGAATCAGACACAGAAATAATTTCTTATAGTGGATAGTTTGCTATACTGAATTTCATTTAGAATGGTATTATTGCCAATAGGGATTTGACCAGAACTTTTCAGTAGTTATAGTAAGTTTCTTATTATTTGCGATAGTGAGTCAGGTGTACTATACTGTTTCTACTTCTCTTCATTTCAGTGTCATTGTAACATATATGTTGTTAAGTGATTGTTTTCAGTAGTGCTTTGGTTGCCCTTTCCTTCCCCAAAAGCTTTTAAGTCTTTATTGGAAGAGAGGAATGAGGAACAAACACTCAGAACTTTTTTCTTTTTTTTTTTTTTTGAGCTCTTTTTATTTCCCCTCTTTCACCCTCTTCTCCACTGTGGTATTATAGTAGCTATTACATGATAGCTATTACTGATAGCTAGCAAGAAGTGTAAATATTTGGGTATTTGCCTTCAGTATACTTGACCATGCATTTATATATGGTCCCAACCATTTGCCATGTAAAAACTTGCTCATGTTCTATTGCTGATCACACACTTATTCAACTTCCAAAAATGGTATTCTATTCTTTCCCTCTCTTCCTCCACTCTGTGAATTATCACTTTTGTATTAATCTGATAAAAATCTTTGCAACTGAAAACCTCTATCATATCACCTGCATTAAGCTTTTTCACTTGGTTATAAATTAAACATGACAAGATATTATAACCAAATGAAAAAACTCTCTACATCTAACTCTGATCTGGAATATTTTAATAATAAGGCGATACACCTTTCCACTCCTTATATATGGGAAATATGTGACTTCTACATTTATTCAAACTTAGTATCTCTTCTGGGTCTGTCTCAATAAGACCTCAATAAAGATTGCAACTGGTCTGGTAGTGGCCCTTCCCATAATATACATCCATAACATACAACTGCCTTAGTGTACAACTAAGTATACAACTATTCCCATAATATACAACTGCCTTAGTATCCCATAATGCAAAGCACATCCCTTTTGGGATATGCTTTGCATTATGGAATACTAAGGCAGTTGATGTGAAGTCATTAGCCTCTATATGCAATTGGGAAGATACTTTACATGCATACTTTGTTTGCTGACACTTGAATACTTAAATAAGAATAGAATTTCTTGTCATGTTTAATTTATATCATATCACCTCCTCAAGCACTTCAGATTTATTTAAGAAGATAACATCATTTGGTTCATGCTCCTAACTTATTTATATATATATCTCTGACTCATGGTATTTGGTTGTACATTGCTTCTTTCAGATGTGATTAACCTTAACTGGTTTCCAAGCACTGTTCATCTCTTTTCAACCACCATATAATTCCACATGTATCCCATTTTTTGACTCTCTCTCTCTCTCTCTCTCTCTCTCTGCCTCCTGCCTAGCTACCTCCAAGTGAGAACCTCATGAGCACTCTTACCAATCAGTGGCAGTGTTAATATGTCATTCACAGTTACATTCTCTGCAGTTTTCACCAAATCCAACGTTCTTATATTACATCTTTCACATGCTATTTAAGATAGTTATTGCTCAAGAGTTTAAGAAATTCACTTTCTTGCATCCACTTCCTCTTATCTGCCCAGCCAATTTTCCTACTTTATAGTCATTGCCAGCTATATTCCAAGGCTTATTAGAACATTCTAAAGATATCATTTCCCATTTTTTCAACTTCACACTAAACATGCATTACATGTTTTGATTTCATTAACAACTATGTTCCTCCTTTTGCTGTTGTCCCTCCTATCCTCCTGGAAGATTCTAATCTTACATTTCTCTGTGCAACTTTATATCATAGTTAAACAAGTTTAGCACATGCTGATTATCCTGGGTAAACTAATTCAACCAGTACCACAAGCTTATCATTATTTCTGATACTGCTTGCAATATTAAAGAGATATTTGCTTATTGAGTGAATAGTGCCTTTGTTTTCCAATAGGCTAGGACACAAATTCCACTGTAGACATGGATGTCTAGGTATCATATTCATTGCTTAGCTCAAGAGCACCATCCTGTTTATTTATGACTGACTTGAAAAATATACCATGTTTGGTCTCTAGAGCCAGGTTCCTGATTTATCTAGCCACTGACCAGAGTACTAATGTGCTATAGATTACAACCTTGTATAGGTGGGATTTACATTTAAAAAAAAAAATGACATTCATTTGAAAACCCATAAGCAACTAAACTTGTGTCATTGTCATTATTCTCTTGTCCTGCCTCACGTTGTTTATGACCAGTCCCACTCAGTTTCAGGCCATCCCACTCACACTGTTGCTCATCACATCACCTTACCATCATTGTGTTTAGTATCCATCCAAACACTATGCTATTATTTAAACACTATGCTATTATTTAATTCATTTGAAAACCCATAAGCAACTAAACTTGTGTCATTGTCATTATTCTCTTGTCCTGCCTCACGTTGTTTATGACCAGTCCCACTCAGTTTCAGGCTATCCCACTCACACTGTTGCTCATCACATCACCTTACCATCATTGTGTTTAGTATCCATCCAAACACTATGCTATTATTTAACTCACTGCTTATTTGCAAAATTATTTGAATTCCTTAAAAAATCTCCAAAAAAACACACATTTTAGTAATGCATATTGGAATGTGTAACAAATCTTTATACTGGAATGTGTAACAAATCTTTATTTATTTGTGGGGACTTTTTTAATGTAACCATATGAAGCAAAATAAAATTTTTCAACAGTATGCTGTTAAACATATATAATAAAAAAAAAACTGTTGTGGCAGAAAGTTTTTGTTTACCTGTAAAAAAAAAAAAATGTTTTGATTTCATTAACAGTACTCCTCCTGCTCTTTTGCCCCTTCTATCCTTCTGGAAGATTCCTGTGTGTGTGTGTGTAATAAACTGTTGCTCTGAATTTGGACATCACCATATATATTAATTATTTACGAATTCTGCTTAAATGTTACGTAAAGAAAAGTAAAGCACATTTGTTTCTATAATGGCTTATGAAATTTGTGCATCAAACTGATTAAAATCTAGATAGATCATGCTATTTATAAACTTTACTGTCTTGTATTTTAAATTTAATAAACATTGTGATAATTTCTCTTCTATGAGAACACATGCATGCACACACACAATGGTTAAAACAGCACAGCATTTTCAGTTAATATCTTTAAAAATCCTGAGATACATTTCAATTCCTTTAATGCTTAAAATCAGAGAAAATGGGAAGCAAATATCAGCTACATATGGAAGAATCTAATCAAACATCATACTATTGAGCACAAGATTCCAACAGCTTTGCATATATTCTCTTTTCTGTATATATAAATAGCACATATACACAGAACATGTTTGTCTCACTTTAAATGGCAAGTTGCTTTCATTTAAAGTGAGAATCCCTTACAACTAAGATTATAAATTAAATAATTAAAAAATAGATTTTAAAAGATTTATTAATGAACACTTATAATTTACCACTAGGTTATTTTTATTATTATTATTATTAAAATCCGACCTCCATGGAGTCAGAGACTCGTCGTGGGAATTGCACATCATATTAAGGCATAGTTGGATGAGCATTGCACACAATGCTCATCCAACTATTCCTTAAAATGATTCAGTGTGTCTACATTCACAACATGCTCAGGCAATGCATTGCACTCACCAGCCATTCTCCATGCAAAGAACCTGCTTCTCACACCCTCTTTATACATATAAATTAAAGATGCCAAGAAACCACATTCACGGCCCCATCCTTCATCCAAGTGCATGCAAATAAAGTTTATTCACAAAGCAACCTCATGACCAGGCCACTTGTACACAGAAGCCAATGACCTCGCATGATTGCCCCAGCAGCCACAATGCTAAGCACACAGACATGCATTATGGGAAGGGCCACCACCCAGACTGGCCTCAACCCCTACTGAGGCCTTACTAGTGGAAGCCAGACCTTGAAGTGACACCAAGGCTAGTCACAAAAATTCCACCACCCATCCCCCACTCACATCCAGGACACCCCAGAAACAATTCCATGTGTGCCAAAAAAAAAAAAAAAGCTACAATACCCAGACCCAACTTCAAGGCTCACTAACTAAAAAATGGAAAGCCCTTATCCATCTGCTAAAAAAGGCCCTCTCCAACACCCACATCATCCCAGCACGCGCACACACACGCACACACAGAGCCCTACCATTGCAAACCAGCACCCTGTTCAAACTGGAAGAATAAACATTCAGACGAATAATAAACGAGAGAGCAACATCCAAACCAACCTCTTCCCTGAAACCCATATCAAGTGCCTCTGCAGCACAATTGGAAGAATGATGGCACGCTGCGCCTTCTGACCGGAAAAGGCCCAAGCTCGACCCTCGTTGCAACAAGAGGAATGCTTATACAGTTCTCCCCCCTCAATTGCAGATGAGTCAGTCGATCTCATATCGAGGAAGCAGGGCCCCTTCCTCCCAGAAACCCGGGTCTCCTCATCCTGCACACAGACAAGTTGGCTGTGAAGAAGACATGCGACACACGCAGACAAGAAACACCATTGGCAGTGGTGGCCAGCAGATGGCATTGGTGTCCTGTGCTGCAGCCAGCAGGGAGAGAGAGAGAGAGATGCAGAGCAGATGCCCTCCCTCGATGATTCCCCAGACCCCCTCCCCTGGACATGCTATGTAATAATAACCACAGGTGATCTGAGGCTGCAAACCCTGTCACCAACAGAGACCATCACATCCCATGGGAAAAACAGCATCACCATACAGATGCAAACACAAATCTGAGATGGCTGCAGAATTGTATCTATCACAAATCTGAGACCCCCAGCCACACAACTACTCATCTAATGCAAACAAACATAGCAGCCCCCCCACACACACACACACCATCAAAGATCAAGGATACCATCATTCTCCAACCCAGTCAGGACCAAAGTCAAGATACCACCTTGAATACATCTTGCTTGCCCTTCAATGGCATCCACATCACCTCCAGAGGCACACATCACCTCCCGTTCCCATGAAAATGCTTCAGTGACCAAAGCAAAACAACACTCGTAACAGTTCAACAAGTTCCCTCTCCCCAAACACCTGCCTACACATGGCAATCCTCCACCACAGGTACCCCCCCCATGCAAGGCCAATACACACATCACTATCAAACAACAGCAGCAATATAAATCCTTGCAGCATCAACCTCCCATTAAGTATTGGAGTCTTTGCATCAAGACTCGAACACTGTCAGATTCCACACTTCAGTCCTCTAAAACACCTCCAACTGCACAACCCACATCACACCACTGATGCATGTCACCTGCTCACACCCCAAACCCCCTCTCAGAATTCTCACACTTTCAGCCTCCATTCCCTGACTAACTACTACGTCCAACACAAATCCCAGATCCATAAGCCAAAAATGAGAACAGTAATGAATAAATAAACAAAATCAGTACAAACACTGTTCTGCACATCACTAGTTCAGTGCTCTGACTCACCTTTCACTTATTCCACACAAATCCACTCCACTAACCCCCCACCACACCAGCCATGCCCACTCCACTATCCATCTCCATACTTGTTTCCATTTCTTATATATTAAATAATCAGAAAATCATAAAAAGAATAAGAAAATGAGAAAATTGATATCTTTAACAGGATAACATAATTCTAAATATTGCTTATTTATAAGGTACAAAAAAAAGTTAAAAGATATAATTTATTATGAGTTCAAGTACTCATATACCCTCATACACAAAAATGCTTTCAAAAGTTAGATAGTGGGTAAATTTTCTTAACAGCCAACACTTTTGCATGGTCTTTGTTTTATTTTATTTTATTTTATTTTTTTATCTGAAAATTTAACTGGATAGATGGCATCAAAAGGATTTATTGAGACATTTTTAGAACAAATATGAGCTGAATTAGAACAAATGGAATAAGCTGAGGTTGATTATTTTAAATCATAGATGTCTCTAAATAAGATATTTGAATTTGTGTATTCAGAATGGATAAATATTATGTATTTTCTAGGTTATAATAAAATCACTAATCTCATTGAAAAGAAACAGGATTTGCCTGTTTCTCCAGTAATATACATAAGTAATTTTTGTTAGTAAATTAACTGTGTATATATCTCATCATTTGGAGATAATTTCTAACATATTACATGTTTACCTTAAGTAAAAAAAGGGAAAAAAAAAAAAAAGAAGAATGTGAGTCATAATAGCAGGCACAATTGAAGAGTAAATTATACATGGTGTAGCAGTCATGTTTTAGCCACTGTTTAATATCCTGAATCATGTTTTCTTTGTTAAAGAATGTAATAGTATACTTTTTTTGATGTAATAATAATAAACATTTGGAAACCAAGTGTAAGGAAATACACACATACTGTACAATGCTTTTAGTTTTTCTATTTTTTCCCCCCTTAAATAGAAAGAATGAATTTTTTTTCTTTTTACATCCTCAGTATTTATTCCAAAATTTGCTTTCTTTTTTTTAGCTTAAAATGTTCTAGGATATATTATATAGACTTTCAGATTTATGTTTATAACCTCCTCATAGTTTTAAATATCTGGGAATGAAAATATTTTGGTCTACAGATATTTAAAAAAAAAAAAAGAAAAGATATTACTGATTTAAACTATTTTCATTTATTAAGTTTTATTAATTATTTTCATATAAGAACTAATTTTTTAAATAATATGCAGTTGTTTATTATGCACATTGCTTTATTTTTAATGTTACATATATTGAAAAAAAATTGTGTGTGTGTGTGTGTGTGTGTGTGTGTGTTTGTTTATTGCCTTTCAAAATATATAGTAAAATCTACTTAGCAAGCACTGTAAATTAGTTTGTTTTTTTTTTAAATACAAAGGCAAACACAGCTTTGCTTATCTGTTATTATTTTTTTATATTTTGAAAATACTGCACAGTGTATTTAATAGTAGACTAATAGTTAATTGTTCTCTTAGTTAAGATGCTCTAGTGAGATTCCATTGAATCTACAAAAAGAAAAAGTGTCAACCATGATTTTTTTTCCCCATTTCTAAAAAAAAAAAGAGAGAGAGAGAGAGAGAGGCAAAGTCAAATCTTAATTGCTCTGATAAAACTTTTAGCAGAATTATAATTCAAAATAGCATTTTATAATGTTATTTTCTATACCATAAAGTAGCACTTTTTAGATTTTTGACTGCAGAAAATAAATTATCTCATATTTAAAGCAAATTGCAAAATATACCTGTGCTCTCTTTAGACCATCTGTAGACTGTCATTCATCACTTTTATTTGTATATTAGCTATAATATATATATATATATATATATATATATATATATATATTACATCCCTTTCTTGCTCCATGAATGGCATTTTGTGTACATTGAAAAGCAATTAATTCAACATATATTTTCCTTCCACTTATATGTATAAGTATACATTTCTGGCATCCATCTTGTACTTTCAGTGGGGGGGTGGGTGCAGAGAGACAAATATCTACACTACAAAATTTGCTTTTATCATTGTACATAGATATATTAAAAAACTGAGGACATTCGATTGAACTTATGTCTGATAGATGCATAGACTCACAATATATGTCTTAGTAGATAATATAGAAATAATTTATATGTATATTAACCTACTCATATTTGGTTCGTATGTTTCCAAATTATCTCTATACATTTGTATGAATGTACACTGCTTCATTTTTTTCTATGCATGAATATGACATATTTTGACATGTCATCATTTGATGTGTGTTGTAAACAACTTCTGTTGTAATCTAAATTTAGCATCAAGCTCTTGAATGTTTGTACAGCAGCTGCCTTCTTTTTTCTGCCTTAAGGATGAAGTATATCTAGTATTTCTCTTTTGAATTTGCAGTGATAAGGAAAGGATTTCTATACTGATTATAAAAGTGTTATCTGTTTATTCTTTTGCATGCCAGTTCTGTCTTTATAGGGAAAAAAAATCCCCTATCTGAACTTTTAATTTCACCAAACAAAGTAAGTATCTTAAAAAAAAAATTAATTAAAAAAAAAAAAAACAAGACGTAAGAACGCACAATCTAGATATAAGTAATTGTCCTTTTCATAGTTCATGGTTTAGTAATATAGAAGGCAGAACATCAGGTTTTCTGCCACTAGTAATGTATTAGAAGTCTGGAAACACTATGCACTCTTTCTAGTCTTGTCATAATTATAATTGTAGATATACCTAATGGATGAAAGATGAGGTGTGCGTGTGTGTGTGTACACCTGTTCGTCACTGTCATTTTTAATAACTTGTACTTTTAGTAGCTAACTAATAGAGCATAGGTTTATAAATTAATATTATACAAATAGCATGTTTGTTTAAGTTATATTTTGATAATTCATAATTCAGCTTAGCATCCTATTAAATATGCAATAGCTCTGGTTAAGAGAGTTTAAATTTACTGAAAGTATTTTAATTTGTAACCTTAACAAAATAGAACTTGTTATTTTTTATTGTGAATATTATATTGAGTGATTTTTTTTTTTTTTTTTTAGGTTTCTGTGTGCCATTTAATGTGTACACATTTATTCTTGCTCTTCATGTCTATTAGAATCAACCTCTAACATAATTGTAGATGAAACATTGAATAATAGTATTGGTGTGTTTTGGGGTAATATTTTTATATTTTATTTATATTGTTATTCACTAGAAGTGCTAGTGAAATGAGCAGTTAAATTGAAAGACTTGACATGACTATTTTGCAAAACAGAAATAACATGTGTATAGCTTTAAATGATTATTGAAAAAAGAAAGAGAGAAAAAGAGATAAATTATTTTTTTGAGTGTAAATCCTTGCATATCCAAGAATCCCTTTAAAAAGAAAATTAACTAATTGTATATGTAATGTATAAAAGCTGTTATATAACAGCATACACTACTGTTTGTAATTTAATAAATTCCTAGTCAGAGCTATAATTTCTTCACTTCATGTTTTAACTACCTTAAAAGTACTTTTGTGGGAAGAATTTTGTAGTGATACATAATTCTTCTATTAATTTTTATTAAAAAAATAGAAAAGCAATAACATTTTTTGAAAATTCCATAAAATGTTTTTAATACTTCTTCAATCTGTTTGAATTTGGTTATTAATATATTTACCTATGTAAAATTTGAAATATGACTGTGTGATTGTAAGAATAGTTTGCAATCCCGATGGCTTCCTGTATTTAGGAGTATATTCCTGCCACTTTTTCAAATACAGTTCAATTTGATGATCTTAAAATAATTAGGAAAAATGCTACTGCTTTTACTTTATTCTTCAGCATGCAATCCTTGGGCAGTTGCCTCTTCTTGGAAATATTCTGTATGCTGTTCTAAGATTATTACATTACCTATAGAATGAAAGAGTATTTGTATATAAATTCTGAAATATGTTGTATGCAATGTATGTTTATAGTGCTAGTTAATATTATAAAAATGAATCCATAATTGTGATTCACTCACCAATGTAAACAGCTATTCATAAAATGTAAACAAGGATTTTGCTGAAGTAACGAATTGTAGAAGCTGTTTTAACTGTTCCTTTAAGTTGGTGCATTGTGCATAGCAGGTAACCTTTTGAATTTTTATCTGCTTTTGACATACAGCTATTTGACTTTTTTATACTTTTAGAGTGAATGTTTGTTTTTGGTACTGACTTGCAAAAAAGTATAAGGGATAAATCTCTTTGTATATTCGTTGCTCTTGTGCTGTTATTTTGAACATTGCATACATATATTAGTGTCAGATAATACAGTGTCACGTGGAAATAGGATATCATAAGTGTGACAAGAGAGTATGTCTGCTTATTGAGTGGTCTGTGTGTGTGTGTGTGTATATATATATATATATATATATATATATTCACACCCACACAAGACATTTATAGATACATATATAAATATATATCAATTGTTTATAAATGCATATATCTTACAGCCATTTTTCTGTACAGAAAAAGCTCCGTTAATCCCTGAAGCCGGCAGTCAGAACACTCATATCTGAAATATCAGATGTTGTTGAGAATACTGTAAAGTTTTTACAAATATATCCCACCTTTGTATGTATATCAAAAACTGTTAACACCTTTGTACCATGGCATGACAAGAAATTGTAAAGAAGTACAGCTTGTTATTTTGTGAATGAAGCTATACATGTGGCCTGACAATTACAGACATCCTTCCAGTTATGATGCCCTGTGTGGTAGAAACCTTAAAAAAGGGCAGATTTTCTCTGCTGTATGCTCATACATTTTCAGAATTAAATTTTTATTAAGAAATTGTCATTGACTTTGTTGATAGTGTTACTTATTTTTCTTCAGATTATTAATTATTATTATTATTATTTAGGCCTCCAAGTAGTCAAAAGACTCATCGCGTCCTTCCTAGGAAACACAAAGTCTATCATACCACTCCTTAAACTCATTGACCGTTCTCGCTCTCACCACTCCATCAGGCATTGCATTCCACGGTTCAACCATCCTCCATGCAAAAGAAACCACTCCTCACCCTCTTGCTCACAGTTTCCTTTCGTAACTTCCAGGGATGGCCCCTTGTCATCACTTCTTCCTGCTGTTCAACCAAGCGAAAGAACTCCCCAGTGTCAACCCTGTAACCACCTCTCAACAGTTTAAAGGTCTCAATCATATCGCCTCTCCTTCTATTCACAAAACTCTGCGGTCCACATTCCCTCAGCCGATCCTCATAACTAACATTGTACAGTCCTGAAACTGTCTTTGTTATCTGCCTCTGTACCCTTTCCACAGTTAATTTCTCCCCTTCAAATCCTGGAGACCAAATCTGAGAACAATAGTCTAAGTGTGGTCTGATCAGGGTCTTATACAATGGAATGATTACTCTTTTATCTATCCAGGTCAGCATCCTTCTCATTATTACAGCAATCCTCTGTGTTACCTTCACCACCTTTGCAATATGTCCCTTGAATTTCAGCTTTCTATCAATCATCGACCCCAGATTTCTTGTCTCCCCTACTTCCTCCAGTATATCTCCTCCAACAGAGTATGCAGCGTCCCATCGATGTGTCCCAAACCTCAGGACCTTACATTTTGCTGCATTAAACCGAAACCCTCATTCATTTGCCCATATGTCTAGCTCAAATCCTCTTGCATGACTACTACATCTGCACTATTACTAATAACCCTTCCCAGCTTCACATCATCCACTAACAACTGAATATCCCCTGACAATGTCATTGACATAAAGGTTAAACAATATAGGTCCCAGTACCGAGCCCTATGGACCCCAATTGTAACCCTCTGCCTCCTTGAATCTGCCCCACCATACACAACTCTCTGATACCTATTGGGCAGCCAATCCTGAATCCAGTTGCCAACCTGACATCCAAACCCATGTGCTGCAACTTAAATATCAGCTTATCATGTTATCTATCTATTTAGCCTTTGCTAAATCCAAGAAAATGGCAGTATATACATTTCCCTCATCTACTGCTCTTGTAACTTTATTATAAAAGGCTAGCATATTACTAAAACAAGAGCACCCCCCTCACAAATCCATGTCGACTCTCACACACAACATTACCCTCACTGCCCAATGTTGTATACAGTCCCTAACTAATTTCTCCAAGATCTTAACAACTACTGATGCCACACACTGGCCTATAATTAGACACTTCCAGTCTGCTACCGCCCTTATGCAATGGCACTATCTTACCTTCCTGCCTTACATTCTTACCTTACTTCATAATTCTTACCCATCTTACCTTACATTCCCCAGGCACCTTTCCCGTAGCCAGACTTTCATTGAAAAGCCCGGTCAAAGGAGCTGTCAGTTCCTTAGCACATTCTCTCAAAACTCATAGTGAAATACCATCCGGTCCCACAGCTTTACTGACATCCAGAGTACTCAGTATTTGGAACACGTTCTTCTCCTGCACCTCTAAACCTCGAACCTGCCCTATCCCTCTAGTATTAAAATTTACTCCTCCAGGGTGAAATATACCAATAAAGTGTTCATTTAACAATTCCTCTGCATTGGTCACTCTATTCCCATTTTTATCCTACAATGTCATTCTTCCACAGTCATTTCTCCTCCTACTGGCCACATATCTAAAAAATTCCCTAGGATTTTCTTTGGATCTTAGGGCTAATCTCCTCTCATATTCCAGTTTCATCTCCCTTACCATACTAGTCACTCTTCTGGCCTGTGTCTTATACTGCTCATGCATCTTCTCTTCTCCTATCTCCTTATATCTTTACACAGCCTCTTTTTCGCATGCAGTTCCTGTTTAATATTGTTTGTCATCCACTTTACACCAAATTGTGTCCTCTTCTTCACTTGTGGAATACAACTTACTATTGCTGCTAACAAATATTCCTTCACAATTTCCCAAGCTCTTTCACTTTTCAGTTTTTTTTAGAAAATTATATTAACATTGCGCTAAAATTATTCATATTATATTCATAGTGGTATGTTTATAAACACTAACCTGCTAAGCAAAATTTTGTTGTTGAATGAGCCTCTAATAGATCAGAAAAAAAGTTTTCTTGTCATTACTTCACATTAAACTCCACTAATTTAAAAAAATTATCAAATGTCTAAATAAAAGAAGCCATTTTAATAAGCCACAAATATGGACAGTAATGACAAAACGACCTGAGTTTTGTCAGCTAGTTTTAAATGAAATTGATAATTTTCTTTGTTAATGTAGGTTTTTTTATTCTGTATACAGGCAAATCAGCTATAAGAACACACAATTTACAGACAATATGTACTAGTGGTGGTGGTGAACGATAGATGGCATTGCATGTTGATGGTAGTAGTCTCATGTCCTTTGAGGATTAAGTAAGGGAGATGGTGAATTGTAGTAGAGTAGCATGCCCTCCCACAATCAGTCACTGGATGGATTCCTTGGAGGTGTCACATGATGATTATGTTAAGAGACTATAGATCTGGATTGTAATGTGTGTTAAACATACATTTTCTTGGTTCACAGATTTCTTCCCAACCAACTTGGGAACAGTAAACAATAAATATAGTGAAGGTTTTATCAGGACATAGCTCTTATAGAAATCTCTGCTAAGGAAAATTGCATTCCAGTATGTTTGTTGAATATTACCACTTTTAGAAACTCCAGAAGATGCTTACAAAAACATCTGCTTATGTGTTCTCAATCATATGACCTTTAACATCACCCTATGGCTTAAAATCTTGAGCATTGAAACAGTCTTAGTCACTTCTCTCTGCAGTCTGTCTATAATTTGTCTTATAGATATCCAAATAACCAGTTCTATGTGCAAAAACTCATATGTAGCCTTATACAGTGGAAATATTATCTTCTTATTTCTTCTTGTTCAGTATACTTACTATTTTGAATTCAATTTTCTGAGTAGTCTCTACAAGTAGAGATAAGAATGTTAGTGGATAAGTAGCTATCTGCCAACACTCCCAGACCCCTTGATTTTCCACTTCTGGTAGCAAAGTTCCACCAGTAAAGTATGTCTCATTCCATCTTTTCTAGCCAAAGTGCATGACTTTACACTTGGCAACATTGAATTTCATCCCCATTTTCCCAATTTAGCATCATCAGAAAACAATTGAAAAAATCCTCTCAAACTTTGAACTGTGTCACTGATATTCTCTTCTCTTAGTCAAATCTTCCCATGCTGAGGGCTTGTGACCTGATGTATTAGTCCTCCATCTGTTTCTGTCTTCTGTCGTTCAAAGTGTAGCCTTAGTCCAGTAAGAGCAGGAATTTGATCCAGCTATCTCCCTTGGGGACTGCCTCTTCTAGTTAAATTGTAACGAACAACACCAGTTGTCCGTTACAGTTTTTTTAAACTAGTCCCACTGCTATACCAAACTGTTGTTGTTGTTTTGCATACTGAAACAAACTGTTTTTGTGCTCTGAAGATGCTGGATATCATACCAGTGAAATATCAGCAAATAAGTTAATAAATAGTTATTTTCTTATTATTCTATGTTGTCATCAATACTGTGAAAATAAATTAACAACAAAGAGTCTAAAATTTGAAATCTGTTCTCTGATACCTCTTTATCATGAATTTCGCCTGTTCTAAAGAGATATCAGTCTCCAAGTGATTATTCATTTTTCTGCGATAATGTAGTGTAAGTGTACTGCTTTTGGAGATACACTGTGAGAGCTCAAAAGTTGCTAAGTTGGCAACACTGATACTGATTAATTTCTGAGAACTGGGTGATGAAGCACGGCGCTGTAGTTCATGTCTATACACATTTGTCAACTCTACCTACCTGAACAGCTAATTGCCCAGTCAAAACATCCATTCTTAGTGGGTGAATGTGCCTTCTTATTGTTCTATGTATTTATTATTATTATTACGAGAGACCTCCAGGGAGGCCACATACTACATACACCAGCTATCATACTTATTCTTGAATTCATTCACACTGCTTGCACTCACAACATCCAATAGCAATCCATTCAAATCATGCAACACCCTGTGAGAGAAATATATAGCCCTCACTTCCCCCCCCCCTTAGCAGCATTCATTCTCAGCTTTCAAGGATGCCTTCTTGTCCTTTTCCCCACATCCATAAATTGAAAAATTCCATTAATTGAAATCCTGTGTGATCCTTTGAGAAGTTTGTAAGTCTCAATCATATCATTCCTCTTTCTCCTGGTCTCATGGCTAGTGTCTGCAGTCTACAAATTCTCAATCTGTCTTCATAATCAGTATTCCATAATCCTGATGGCATTTTTAACACTCTCCTTTGCACTCTCTGCAATATATCAGAATCACAATGGAAACCAGGAAACCAGACCTGCACACAATAGCTCAAGTGAGGTCTTATCAAGGCCTTGTAAAGAGGAAAATATGACATCCTTATCTGTACATGTGAACGTTCATTTTAGCATTGCAGTTATCTTTTGAGTTGTATTTGCAATCTTTGCTACATGGCCCCTGAGCTTCAACTCCCTATCTACTAACACTCCAAGATCCCTAGCCTCATCAGTTTCTTCAAGCATAATCCCACCAATATAATACGACATTGGATATCTAATCATGCTGAAGTGAATGACTTTACATTTTACTGGCATCCATTTTCCTATGCCCACAATTCACCAAAATATTCAAATCATTCTGCAAGCACTGCATATCAGCAGCATTCCTGATAACCCTACCTATCTTTGCATCATCAGCAAATAGCTGTATGTTGCTTGTCAAATCCTTCCCAATTTCATTAATGTATACATTGAATAACAGTGGACCAAACACTGATCTGGATGGTACATTACTGGTTACCTTAAATCTTGCAGACACATCCCCCCCATATACCACTTTTTGATATCTGTCAGTCAGCCATCCTCTTATCCATGCAATTTTGGCATGCTACCTGTTTTAACACCCTCTCCCTGTCAGTAGTCTTCAGCAGCTGCCTTGGGTGTTTTCCTGCACGTGATTCCAGAACTTCTCCATTTGTTGATTACATCTCCAACTGTTGATTTTGGATCTCCAGTCGAGTTGTAATGGCATGTATGGACAGGCCACCAATGTGAGAGCCATTGATGACACCTCTCTAAGTCACTGAGTTCAATTGTGTTGCCATACCACCTGTATTCAACTGCTGCGATGAAATACTGCTCCTTAGTATCTGTACACCATTTTTTTATATTTACAAAAATCAGCTCTTTTGTTATTAACAAAAGAGCTGATTTTTTATATACATTTATAAGCTTTATAAAAAATACATTTATTTTTTATAAAGGTATATAAACTGATTTCAGTTTATATACCTTTATTGAAGAAAGGCGATGTAAGAGGGTGCAAAAATTACAGAACTATAGCACTGATTTCTCATGCAAGTAAAGTCTTACTTAAGATCATTCAGAAAAGACTGGAACCATTCATGAAGAGAGAAATGCTAGAGAATTTTGAAAAGGCAAAGGAACAAGAAATCAGATCACCAATGTCAGATGGATAATAGAAAGAGCATAGGAATATCAGAAGTCTACCTTTATTTCCTTGACTATAGTAAGGCTTTTGACTCTGTAGATCATGTGAAACTGTGGAATGTGTTAAGAACAATGAGAGTACCAGAGCATTTCATTATACTTCTGAGGAATCTTTATTATGAACAAGAAGCTACTGTCCAAACAGATCTTGGAGAAACTGAGTATTTCACAATAGGTAAAGGGATGCGACAAGGATGTATTTTATCTCTGTACCTGTTTAACTTGTACAGTGAATACATTTTAAGAATGGCAGAGCTGGAGGAGTCTTCAGTTGGAATTAAAATTGGTGGAAGAAATAATTTGAGGTATGCAGATTATATCACCTTGCTAGCAGAATGCAAAGAAGATTTGGAGGAACTTATTATGAAAGTTAAAGAAGAAAGTGCTAAATATGGCCTTAAACTTAACCTCAAAAAGACAAAAGTTAATGCAACATGTGAACTTAATAATTTTGAAGTAGATGAGAACATGGAAGTAGTTAACAATTTTGTGCTCCTAGGATCCTGAATTGATAAAGATGTTATTGTACTGAAGAAGTTACAAGAAGATTATTACTTGGAAAGAAAGCAATGACAAATTTAAGCAAGATCTTTAAAGATATTAGACTCGCAACAAAAATCAGAATCATGAAAGCAGTGGTATTCCCTGTGTGGTACTGTATGGATGTGAAAGTTGGACCCTGAGAAAGAGCAAAAGAAGGAAGATACAGGGTGTTCGGGATAAATTTGACATATTTATAATTAATTATATTTTTCCGTAAGTTACATGTATTAACACACACTTCTCTTCATTTAAAAGTTTGGACCCTTCTTCATTCATATACAAGATGTCAGAAAGGATGGATAGCTGGAACCCACCTGAATCATGGAAGAGAATAACTTGTATCATGATGATTCGTGCCCGCCATCAAAATAAGGATATTACGACTGCTGCCCAATGCTCCCTGAATACAGTAAAAACAATCAGGCATGAACTAGAGAACGTGCAATGGTGACTACGAGGATGTAGCAAGAAGAAAGATCCCTAGCAGACGATCTGATTGCGTTCGTACAGCAGAATTCCTCGCAAATCTGCAGGAACAGGTGTTGAAGAACCCTGGCATTGGAATTCGGGCTTTGTTCGTGGAGTTGCTAACTGTAGTCAAGCCCTGGATAACAAGGGTAGCCAATGGTAGGCCGTATGTATGGCAGCAGGATTCGGCCCCTTGCCACACCTCTGGGAAAAGTCAAAAATGGTTGTCTGAAAATTTCTACGACTTCACCAGTCCAAATGTTTGGCCTCCAAACTTCCCAGACCTTAACCCCATTGATTATTTTGTATGGGGCGCAGTTGAAAAAGACACCAATCGCACTTCCAGTAATACAAAAGCCCAGTTAATGGATAAAATTAAAACAGTTTTTGCGGCCCTTCCCAGGGAGACTGTAGCATCAGCTTGTTCGAGGTTCCGAAGCAGAATTGAAGCTGTGATCGATGCTAATGGTGGTTATTTTGAGTAAATCTTGTTGATAGTATTGTAATTAACTCTGCCTGTAATGTTTTTTTGTCAATTCATTAAATTTAATAGATACAAAGAAGATTTTCTTTTTCCTTACGAAACTGTCAAATTTATCCCGAACACCCTGTAGATGCATTTGAATTATGGGTTTGGAGACTCTTACTATGCATACCATGGAATGCAAAGCAAACCAATAAATCAGTGATAGAATAAAGCCAGATTGCTCCCTCAAAGCTATGATCAAGCAAAAGTCATCATACTTTGGACATATTATGTGAACAAATGACAGTCTGGAGAAGATGATGATGATGCTTGCTAAAGTTGTGGAAGCAGGAGAAGACCAAGAATTAGATGGGTGGATGGAGTTAAAGAAGCAACTGGAATGCACTTAGAAATTCTGAAAGATATGGCCAGGGACAGATCTGAATGGAGAGTGTATGTTCGTAGAATCACCAAGAGGCAAAAATGACTTGATGGAAAACATAACACACATACACAGTGTGTTATGTTTTCCATTAACATCAGTATAAGAATGTGTAACATCAGTATAAGAATCATTAATGAAAATAGTGAAGCCAGCAGACGAATTAAAGAAATACTGTATATGTCAACTTAAATGATGTAACACCATTTATAATGATATAAGGCCTACGCAAGGCATTTTATATAATACAATATTTAACTTGGCCACTAGGGATTAAGAAAAGCAGGAAGAGCGTAGTCAACCCCATTGAATTCCAGCCAGTTTCAAGTAAAGCCTCTGAATCCTCTCCACCATTTCTTCATGACCAAGAAATCCAGGTGACCAGATCTGTGCACAATAGTCCAAATGTGGTCTTATTAATGTCTTATAAAGTGGAACAATAACCTCCTTATCCCTGCTTGTTAGTGTGTTCAACAACCATGTAATTTGATGTGGTGTTTTGGCAATCCTTGCAATATGCCCTTTAAACTTAAGTTCTCTGTCCGCAATAATTCCCAAGTCCCTTACCTTGTCAACTTCTTGCAGTTCAGTTCTGTTAATATAGTAAACAGCATGTGATCTCATCCTCCCGAAGTGCATCACCTTACACATAGTCACATTAAACTCACAGCCATTTACCTTAGTCCATACCGTCAGCCTATTTAAGTCATCTTGCAAGATATCTACATCATCTGAATTGACTATCGCTCTTCCTAATTTTGCATCATCAGCAAACAAGTGGATATTTTCTTTCAAAGTATTCTCAATATCATTGATGTACAAATTAAACAATAGAAGACCAAGCACTGAGCCTTGAGGTACACCATAGTCACTTGCCTTCTCCTGGACTCAGCTCCTCCGTAAACTACTCTTTGGAATCTATCCACCAGTCATCCTCTAATCCAAATCACCAGCTTCAGATCCATACCCATTTGCTCTAATTTATGCAACAGAGTTCAGTGTGGAATCTTGTCAAATGCCTTTGCAAATTCCAGCAATATCACTGAGTAAGGATTTCCTTTATCCAACTCTGCTGTTACTTTATTATAGAAAGTAAACAAGTTACTGAGGCAAGACCTACCTTTCACAAAACCATGTTGCCCCTTATAAAGTATCATGTTCTGTCCACCCAGTCCTGAATTCTAAGTTTTACCAATTTCTCCAAAACCTTAACCACCACTCCAGATATATTGATTGGTCTATAATTTGCAACCTCAGTCTTGGAGCGTCCCTTGTGCAGTGGAATTATTTTCCCCCTCTTTTCACTCTATTGGTACTTTACCAGAACTGAGGCTTAAATTAAACCAGCCTGGTTAGAGGAGATGCTAATTCTCTTGCACATTCTCATAACACATGGGCTAATATGCCATCTAACCCAATGACAGTGTTATCATTAAGGTTCTGTAATATATTATGCACCTCTATTTCATCTGTCTCTAGATTCTCATCAGTCAATGACACATTTTACGCTACACTATCACAACCAGGATGGTACACTTTTGCAAAATGATCACTAAGTAACTCAACTATTTGATTTGCTTCTGTAATTTCCCTGCCATCAACACTTTTTAAAGTAATCTTTCCATGGTTATTCTTCCTTACACACGCTTTAATTACTCTATCATCCTTCACACCCTTAATTATAGAATCCCTATACTGCACAATATCTTTTCTGCTCCTTTTTAACTTGACATCCTTTACCCCCACTGATGCTTGTTTTTGTCTCTGATCTTCTCCCACATTCTTTTATATATTGCTCAGTATGTATGTATTTCTGCACTATTTATTCCATGCACACACTCACTTAATCCATTACTAAATAATCTGTCATTCTCATTCCTTGTCATACTTAATTCCCCCATACTTTCTATTCCATAAAAAACATTAGAACATATTGGAATGTTGAAAGATAGACTATACAATTTGGTCAGATCAAAATTATAAAATATATTAGAATCATTTAAAAATGTGTCAGTTCCTTTGTCTCAGGAGCACTTGCACAACACAGTTTACTCCACACGCTTCTATCAGTTACATTGGGATACGGCTGTATAAAAAAGGAATGTTTCCTATGAGACTGATGATCACTTAACCTTGGGACATTAGACAAACCAGATGTATCATCATATATTACACTAAAACTTCGGTGTTTGCACGAGTCAATTAATACAGGCAAAACAGTTGATACGTTAGAAGATGTGAAATGGACTGCATTATCTTTCATTTTTACCTTGACATCAGATTCAAGAGATGATACCATAGACACACAAGATGATAAAGATGTTAAGTAATCTGGATTGACATCCCTAGCAACTACAGAAGAAATGTTTGACTCAGATGACATATCAAAACTAGAAAATAACGGATTGATGTCATCACTACCCAAGATTTTGATTGGCAGGTGAGAATTAACTGCAGCATCAGAAACTGAATGGGACAATACACTAGTATGCACACATTCATCTGAATTGATGAAAGGATTGTCATCACTACCCAAGATTTTGATTGGCAGGTGAGAATTAACTGCAGCATCAGAAACTGAATGGGACAATACACTAGTATGCACACATTCATCTGAATTGATGAAAGGATTGTCATCACTACCCAAGATTTTGATTGGTAGGTGAGAATTAACTGAAGAATCAGAAACTGAAAGGGACAATACACTGTTATGTACACATTCACCTGACATTTGGCCTTCAGCAACCACATCAAGGCCACTTGAATGTTGATTTAGATGACCATACTCATTTGGCAAGTCTGACTCCTTATCCTTTAATGATACCAAGCAGGGGGCCGGTTTTATCATTAGGCAAACCTGGCAATCGCCTAGGGTGCTAAGACTATATATATTTATATATAGACATATATATAAGACTATATAAGGGCACTAAGACTATATATATGGAGACAATGTATAGGGGCGCCTAAATTTTCTTTGCCTAGGGGCATCAGATACTCTCGGACTGGCCCTGATACTAAGTCATCTATAAAACTTACTTGAGTTGTAAATGCTGTTTCAAATATTTACCCAGTTTAGTTTTACTAAGTAGGATAGAAACCATCGTTTCAAGATGTTGAACCTCTGACAATGAATGCCGTTTTCTTTGGCCAGACACAATATGACTATGCATGATCGGTTTCCTTGCTTCCTGACAATCATTACCTGAAACTCCCTGCAGTGTGCCTTCCACAGAATCATAGTGCTTGTTAGCAACTTCCAAAAAATCTTTCAATCAATCAAATCAAATCAATCCCATGAAATATTAATTTCTCCATGGTACATATATTGGACCATCAACCTTAAGTCATTAAAGTTTATATCGCTTAATGTCACAACAGGATGATTAATTGAGTTCTCTAAAAATAAGTTGTATGGAAGAGAGCTGCTTTCAGATAGAACTACAAATCCAGATAGAACCACAGATAGATTTAAATGAGGTGCATGTCTGCTATCTCAGTGTTCGTAAAACGATGCATGTTCTTCGTAACGTCGAAAGCTTGAATGAGGAAGCCCCAGTTGCTCACCTGGAGCTCTGGCGAACAGTGATAGGGTTCACCTGGAGCCCTATCACTTTCAGGTGGCATTTCCGGTCATGCTTTCTTATGTGAATATGATTGATTTTGATGTTCTCTACCTCCCCTCCCTTCATTGGAATAAGTGAAACACGTGGTTGAATGAAGATGATATCATAACGAATAGAAATGGAAGGGTACAGTATTTTTCGTGAGGATAGGAAGGGAGGAGGGGGGTGCTGCTGATGATAGCAGGCAGGGGTGTGCCAGTAGTGTCTGGCGCCTGTGTGCAAAACTTCAGTTGGCACCCCTATCCCCCCCTCCAATAAAAAAATCACTTTAAAAACGTTTTTGTTTAAGTATTTCCTCCTCTTTGGCACCTTTACTATCCTGGTGCCTGTGTGCATCGCACACATTGCACATATGGCCGGCACACCCCTGATAGCAGGGGAATTAAGTCCACATAAGGTAGACATAAAAGGGGGAAATAGTGACGATGGTTATGAAGCAGTGTGGTGTAATGTGGAGGTTGAGAGGAAGACATTTAGTTGGATGTTGTTATAGGCCTGGAATTTTCTATGTGGAAGATGGTGATGAAGAAATGTATAAACACCTTGGATTAGTGAACAAAGGAAGGGTAGTGATTATGGGTGATTTTAATTATGGTGGTATAGATTGGAATGAAGAGATAGCATTTGGGAATAAGGAAAGTGAATTTCTCTAGTTCTTGAGAGGTAACTATCTCAGGCAGCACGTGAGGATCAAGAGTTCTAGATATCATCATTTCATCAGAGGATGTAATTGTTAGCTGGGGTTTCACATTTACCTCCAGTTAGTGAAAGTGATCATGAAGTAATCACCTGTGTTGTGGCTAGTCATATGCAGGCTTTTGCGAGGAAAGGATATATGTGGAATTATAAGGCTGGTGATTATGACAAGCTTAGGAGACAACTTCGAGCTATAACATGGAACGAAAAGTTGAGTGGTAAGGAAATAAATGCTGCATGGGAACTTACAAAGAAATACATAACAGCATCAATGTACGAATGTATCCCAAAGGCCAAAAGGCTGAATAAGGTAGGTGTAAAATGGATGAATGTGGAGCTTAAGCATGAAATCTGGAAAAAGAAAGTCCTTTGGAGGAAGTACGAGATGAATAATGATAATCAGTCACATTAAGAATATAAAGAACAAGCCAGGAGAGTGATTCAGTTAGTAAGGAAAACAAAAGTAGAGTATGAGTTTGCAAATCAGGCTAAGAAAAACCCTAGAGAGGTTTTTAGATATGTGGCAAGTAGAAGGAAGAATGATCATTGAAAGAAGAAGTTAAGGGATGAAAGTGGTAGAATGGTAACTGCTGCAGAAGACGTTGTTGAGGTATTCAGTGATCAATTGATGTGTTTCATTCTGATCAATGTAGAATCATGAGGAACTTGAGTGTAGAGGACATAGGAGAGGATAGCTTAATTGTGAGTGAGCAGGAGGTATTTGTGGAAATATATAACCTTGATGTTAATAAGGCAATAGGATTCGATGAAATATCACCACGCATCTTAAGTGAATGTTCCAGGGAAATGGCAGTAGCATTGGCATGCTTGTTTAACAAGAGTTTTGCAACAGCACAGGTTCAAAGGGAGTGGAAGGAGGGTAAAATTATAGACCGGTCTGTATATCTGGGGTTGTGGTGAAGGTCTTGGAGAGATTGGTGAGAAGTAGGATACAGAAATGGGTTGATAACAGCAGTATTCCCTGTGGTTATCAGCATGGGTTTTTTAAGGTGAGATCATGTTTCACTAACTTATGTACTATAACAAAGTGACAAATACCTTGTACAGAGGAGATGCATATACAGGGGTGTACTTGAATTTTGCAAAGGCTTTTGATAGACTGCCACATGACAAGCTCTCAAATAAATTGAGAGATGGGACTGGATAACAGACTTCTGCGTTCGATCAGTAACTGGCTGTCTGATAGGTATCAGAAAATTGTATATGGGGTGCAGTATCTCGAAAGAGAAAGGTCACCAGTGGTGTGGCACAGAGGTCAGTTTTCTGGCTGCTGTTGTTCAATTGGTATGTTAATAATATTGGTTTGAAACTAGTGATATCCAGCTGTTTGCAGATGATGCAAAACTGAGGAGAGCAATGCACAATCAGGCTGATGTTAATGCCTTACAAGAGGACTTGAATAGAGTGCATGAATGGGCAGGTAAATGGAACTGTCAGTTCAATGTTGCCAAGTGTAAGGTTTTGAGATTTGGTAAGCAACGATGGGATGCAAAGTATACACTTGGTGGGGAAACTTTAACAAAAGTAGAGGAGATGAGAGATCTAGGAGTGATGGTAGACAAGGACCTGAAATTCAGGGGCCACATTGCACAAGTTGTGAAGACATCACATCGAATAATGGCAATGATGCAGAGAAACCTGACATATAGAAATAGAGGGGTTATGATTCCATTGTATAAGGCCTTGATCAGGTCTCATATGGATTATTGTGCACAGATTTGGTCACTGGGTTTTCATGGTAACAAGGATATGTTGGAAAGTGTACAGAGAAGATTCAGAAAGGTAGTCTTTGGAATGTGGAATACGAGGACAGATTGTATGCAATAATGAGTACCTTCCACGATGAGTCTCTGACTCCATGGAGGTCGGATGTTGAATAATAATAATAAACTAGTGTGCGCCACCTGTTGTATCTTTTTGTTGTCGAAAGCGGCAACCTTCGTTAGTGTTGTATCAACTGTTTGTGACATTTGTTTCATTAGAAGTCGAATTATAGCGCCACGAGTGTGTTTTGACGAACGGTCGGAAAATGAGTTTCAAACGGAGAGCTTCGATTGGTAAAAGTACTCAAATTTACGAGTGGTTTAAGCGATTTCAAAGTGGTCGTGAGGCGCTTGAGGACGACGAAAAACCGGCCGTCCAAAAACTGAACTGAGCGAAGTTAACATCCAAAGAGTGCGTGATTTCCTCAAAGAAAATCCGAAATCGTCCGTGAGATTGATTGAAGAGGAATTGAGGATTCCAAAATCAATTTTGCACAACATTTTGACTGAGAGTTTGGGCCTTCGTAATTGAATTCGCGATTTGTTCCTCACAAGTTGACCAACGACCAAAAAATGTATCGAATTGAACACTGCAAGAACCTCATTAAAACCACTTGTAAGGACTCAAACTTTCTTGAAACGATCGTTACTTATGACGAAACGTGGTGTTTCGAGTATGAGCCCGAAACAAAGCGCCAGAGTTCTGAGTGGAGACCGCCAGAAGAGGGGCATCCGAAAAAAAGTCACTTGGAGAAATCAAAAATAAAGACAATGCTGATTTGTTTCTATGATTCCAAGGGCATTATTATTATTATTATTATTACTACTACTACATGACACCTCCGGTGAATCGAAGGACTCATCGTGGGAGGGCTCACTGCTCTGCTTCGCTAAATACATCTCATTCTCTCCACTACTACTTAATTCTCCAACTACGACACTACTGCCATCTATCGCCCATCATCATCACCAGCAATAGTATTTTTTGTCTGTAAATTGCGTGTGTTCTGAAGGCCGATTTGTCTGTACGCGGGATGAAAAACCCTAGTTTCTGGGAGAAAAAACCCTGCTACCACCGTATGAGATCGGCTAACTCGCCTTCAACTGAAAAAGCCCATATAAGGATTCCCCTCGTCACGACGAGAATCGAACCCAAGTCTTTTCCAATCGAAGGCGCAATGTTCCGTTGTTCTTCCAATTGCGCTATGCCGGCTTAATTCCACAAAGAATTCATTCCGCCTGGCCAAATGGTCAATGGTGAGTTTTATCCAGATTTCACGCGATTGATAGCGAGAATTCGTTGAGTACGGCATGAATATCGTGACTGCCGACCGTTCGTCAAAACACACTGTCACTCTTTGCACTAGAACTCGGCTTCTGAAACAAATCTCATCAATCTCATAAATTAGTGTTGTTGACAAAACACTAATTTATTTATTTATTTTTATTATTTTTTTAAACAACACTAATGAAGGTTGCCGCTTTCGTTCGGTTTCTTTTTGGACAGAGGGTATATATATATATATATATATATATATATATATATATATATATATATATATATATATATATATATATATATATATATGATAAAAAAAATCAGCTGATATTATATATATGTGAATTATTATTATTAAGAGAGATCTCCAGGGTAGAGCCGTCTTAAGGCATGGGCACACTGGGCAGTTGCTCAGAGGCCCAATGCTGCCATATTGTTCATGAGAGATCTCTTGGCAGAGTGTATAAATTAGTGCGGATAGGTAGGGGCCCCCAGTGCTTTACCCAGGAACCTACAATACCGTTAAGACAGCACTGCTCCAGGGAGTCAGGAACTCATTGAGAGAAGCCATACTATTCACTCAGCTCTCATACCTGTTCTTGAATTCATTCACGCTACTTGCACATGCAACGGTAATCCATTTCAATCACACACTACTCTATGAGAGAAAAATCTAGCCCCCAGCCCTACTCCTTTCTTGACAGCATTCATTCTCAATTTCCATGGATGCCCTCGTATCCTTTCCCCACCCTCGATAAAATGAAAAATCCATTTAGTAAAATTCTGTATGACGCTTTCAGAAGTTTGTAAGTCTGAATCATATCACCCCTCTTTCTCCTGTTTGCTAGTGTCTGCAGCCAACAGATTTTCAATCTGTATTCCACAATCCTGATATCATTTATGACACTCTTCTTTGCACACTCTCTCTACTATATCAGAATCACCACAGAAACTAGGAGACCAGACCTGCACACAATAGTCCAAGTGAGGTTGCATCAAGGCCTTGTAAAGAGGCAAACAAAATGACGTCCTTATCTTTACATGTCAGGGTTCGTTTCAGCACTGCCATTATTTTCTGAGTTATATTTATAATTTTAGCTATATGACCCTTGAACTTCACCCTCCTCTCTACCAAAACTCCAACATTCCTGGCCTGATCTCTTTCTTCAAGCATGACATTGGATATTTAATCACACCAAAATGCATGCCTTTACATTTACTAACATTGAAATGACAGCCATTTTCACATGCCCACAATTCAAGCCTATTCAAATCATTCTGCAAGTATTACATATCACAGCACTCCTGATTACACTACTTATCTTTCCATCATCAGCAAGTAGCTGTATGTCACATGTCAAATCCTTCCCAATGTCATTAATATACAGATTGCATAACAATGAACCAAGTACTGATCCTTGAAGCACACCACTCATTACATTGAATCTTGTATACTCACACCCCCTATGTACCACTTTTTGATATCTGTCAGTCAGCCATTCTCTAATCCATACCAATAGTTTATAATCCAATCGCATATTCACCAATTTATGCAATATGCAGAATATGCAGTATATTCCATGCTGAATTCTGTCAAAGGCCTTAAAAAATCCAAAAGTATCATGTTCTATCCATTTCCCTAGTCTAACTCAGTGGTAACATTATTATGGAATGTGAGCAAGTTACAAAAACATGACCTTCCCTTAGTAAGCCCATGCCATTCACTGCAAAGTAGAGATTCGATATCATCCCATTTCTGAATGCAAGCCATAGCGAACCCTTCCAAAATCACCACCACCACTACAGATACTAATTGGTTGTTAGTTGAATACATCGGTTTTTGCGCTAACCTTGTGCAATGGGATTACCATACATTTTTTTCCACTCCTGTGGAATATTCCCTGTTCTGAGACTCAAATTACATAGCCTGTCAAAGGAATAGCCAGTTCAGCTGAACACTTATCATCAGTGCTGATATCCCATCACTTCCTATTGCAGAATTCTCATTCATTTTTTGCAACAACTCTAGTACTTCTTCCTCATCCACATATTCCTCATATGGTAAAGAGGTAGCAGTGAATTCAATGCTGTTGATAGCTTTTTGCAAAATGGCTGCTCTTAAGCTGAACACTCACTTCTGCATCAGTCACCCGCATAATATGCATTCAGTAGAGTAATTCTTTCAGATTCATTCATTCTTTTACTTGCAGCAAAACGATAGAATTCTTTTGGGTTGTCTTTAACTTGCAGGGCGTTTCTTTTTATACTCGGACTTTGTTTTCCATACACTTGTGACTGTTCTGGCCTGCTGCTTATAATTATCATACCTGACATCGTCATTATGCACACGATCTTCCTTCCACATCTTTTTCATACGAATCTCTTGCTTAATTAGATTACACATCCATTTCACTCCTACTCTATTTATTCTTCTAACTCTAAGGATGCATTCTAATAGCGCATCATTTAAGTATTTCTGAACGCTTTACCATACATTGTCGACATCTTTTCCATCCAATAACTGATACCATGGTACAGAACCTAGCATATCCCTCAGTTGGTCATAATTTTCAGCTTTGAAGTTCGGCATGTAACCTTTTCTGAATGGAACATTCATAAACTTAGTCACTTCCCAAATAAATATTGCGTGATCACTGTCACCAACAGTGATCACGCAATATTAACGTGTAATATTGCGTGATCACTGTTGAGGATCACCCAATAAGAGGCAAAATAGTAACGTCTTTAACTGAATCCCCCTCCCTCTCCAACGCTATAAACAGATCAAGCACTCTTTGACCTCGAGTTCCTTCTGTCGCATGCTGCTTGAAGAAGTTGTCTGGCAACAGCTCAATAAAGTCAGTTTCATTCTTCTCATGAAAATTTGCTACTACCCAATCAATATTTGAATAATCAAAGTTTCCCATTATGCTTACTCTTTTCACGCCCATGGTCTCTATTTGGTGATCCATTCTTCTTCACTAGCAACTGATCCACCAAGTCTGTAGCAACACCCCCGCTATGAAATTGAATTTGTTAGACTCCACTTCACACCCACCAGATGGCTTCAAACTCACTACCACGTTTAAAATTGTTACTAGTATTGCAGTCATAGGTCTCAACTCTAACTGGATTCAAGACATTTGGTATCATTAGCAGCCCCCTCCCCCCACTTCTCTCTTATCCTGACTATTCTTCCTAAAAAGCTGCACCCTTTTCATTCGACAACATTTAGTAGGTCTGCTTCTAATATCCAAGTCTCATTAATGCCTACAACATGATGTCCCAATATATTAACCAAAGCAATTAACTCTATTCCTTTGTTTCTGATACTCCTAATATTCGTGCACAGACATAATAAGTTACCTGTAGGTTCTTTTGTATACTCTTTTCTGCGGTCTGCATGACAGTTCAACATCTTGGAGATCCCTATTCTTATCTAGTTCCTTACTTATGCAGACACTTAAACATGCTTGATAGGTCCGAGACAGACGAACACAGAATCGTTCTCTCTTCATAATCATATCCATAATAATAACCATTCAAATCATTAACACCGTTACCTAATATTTTCGTTCTTACACATAGATTCTCCCGATTCTCCCATCAGAATTCAGTTTGCCTGACTCTCTGTGTTAGGTCTTATATCAGTTGATGTTTTTTCAGACACCTGATGTCAAACGCATTCAAGTGTAGGCCATCCCTCTTATACAAATCTAATCTTACCTCACACTCACTCCACACATCCAAAAACTCGCATCCATTCCTTCCACACAGTCTAGACATTGAATCGTTTGCCATCATAATCCTTCTTCTTAATTCATTTTATCATATCGAGGTAATATACTTACTATTTTCACTTTCTCACTCTTCACTTCCAACAACCCTTTCATGTATTTTCTCATACTGAACTAATCGCTAGTTAAGTCGTTAGTGCCTACTACAATTATGATCTCGTTTACTTTTTTTTTTTTGGTATGTTTTTGAATTGCTCGCGTTTGTGTTTTTAATTTTTGCACCGGGAAAACGACGTTATAAACAGCTTATGAATGGCATGTATTATGACAGAATCATTATACCAAATAACATCCTTCTTTTCATAATCAACTTTATTTACCAGATTTTTGTTATTATGCACTAACTTACCTGTTTAGAGCCTCCGTAGCTCAGTCAGTATAGACGAAGCCCTTTGGTTGGAAAGACCTGGGTTCGATTCCCGTCTATGACGTGAGGAACCTTTATCTGGTCTCTTTCGACTGAAGGTGAGTTAGCCAGTCTCATACAAAAGGTAGAGGGTTTTTTCCCGGAAACTCGGGATTTTGGTCCCTCAGAACATGCAAACCAGCCCGTGAACACACACAGATCTACAGTCAAAAATACATGTTTAGTAGTCCCCGATTAGAGGGAACAACCTCAATCGCTAATAAGGGAACGGATGAGGAAAATTGAGGGGAAATCCTCACTACAACAACTTACCTGATTCTGCGCTTTGTTTTCTATTTTACTGCTTAATTTTTTTTATTCTTCCTGTGTTCCTTTAACGCCACTCGACACTCTGTAGTTCCCTCGTCGTCTGTCTAATAATCTGCTTTAAAATACCGATCTCGGAGGTTAAACTATTTTCAATATCTTCTTTAATATCATCTTTAGTGAAGAAAACCGTCTTTGTCCGCCCGGTTAGCCTATTGGCTTTGCGCTTGGCAACCATATGTCTGGGGAAGGAGTGTCCCAGGTTCGATTCCCGTCGAAGACGTGAGGAACTTGATGATCTTGCTCAGGCATAGCCAAGTTAGCCGGTCTTGGGCGCAGGCAGTAGGGTTTATTCCGCCAGTTTATCTGTCGTTTTTCATCCCGATAAGCAGCAGGCAAACCGGCCCCGTGAACATATGCTTCTACAGCCGAAAATATATCTCCCCCCCCCTCTAGGAGTGGTACTAAGAAGTAGTCGCATCTAAGTAACATGCGGACACTACATAGGAAGCGGGAATAACGCGTAGTGAAAGAAAGAAACTGAAGAAAAAGAAAGAAACCTTCTGGTTCACTACTCCGTTGTTCCTGTTAGCGTTTCGTTTCTTCTGCGATTTTGGCGCCATTTTGCACCTCTATTTAATATTAGAATACAGTTATCCCTCGACTTATGTCCGTTCGAGTTACGTCCTTTCGAAGGATACGTCCGTGATACCACAATGGAATAAATAACATTTTCGACTATACTTTCGAACAAGACGCAAGCGAGCGTAAAGTAAAAAGGTTTTTATTTAGCAACAATGCATCATGCAACGATGCAGTGGAAACAGTACATTCAGCGGCAACCTCCCTCGGCAGTCGGCACTTGGCTTCAACAGTTCCTCTGCTGATTATGTGTTTGAAAAATATGTTATTTGTATATTTATCGTTAATTATTTCGCGATATTTTGTGCAACATGGCCCGTACACGCCCAATTAAAAAAACCTAGTGAAGAATCACAGAAAAAGAGGCGAGCAATTGATCTTGAAACGAAGTTGCAAGTTCAACGATAGTGACGAAGCTACGACAAGGTCCTATCAGTGATTGGAAAAGATATTTCCATTATGCATAGAGGACTTAAACCAAATGCCCATACCTCTTAGCACTAAGTCTCTTCAACTTGTTGAAGGAGAAAGCAGAACCCCATTACGACTACGAATTCAATGCTTCTTCCGGTTGGTTCATGAGATTCGAGCAGCATTTTGCACTGCATAATGTGAAAATGTATGGTGAATCTGCAAGTTCCGATGAGAAGGCTGCCAAGGAGTTTGTGGAGAAATTGGATAAAATTATTACGGAGGAAAATTATTTGCCACGGCAAATAATTTTTGGAAAAAAATACCCGAGCGGACGATTCATCCACAAAAAAAAAAAAAAAGCTAAAATCTGTGTCTTGTTTCAAAGCTCTTAAAGACCTTGTTACGATTCTGTTATGGGGTAATGTTGCTGGATTATAAATTGAAACCGTTTGTGATATGGCACAGAGAGAATCCACTAGCCTTCAAAACACATTAGGAAGTATAATCTTTCAGTTCATTATCGGAGCAATACAAAGTCGTGGATGACTCAAAAATTGATTGCGGATGCTTTAATCAACTGTTATGCGAGTGAAATGGAAACCTATTGTGTGAAAGAAAATGTCAAACCTAAAATTTTATTAATTCTAGATAAATCTCCAAGTCATCCGCTTTACATCAATGAATTTCACCCCAAAATCAAGGTCATGTTTCTCCCTCCAAACACTACTTCATTGATCCAACCGATGGATCAGGGAGTTCTTGCAGTGTTTAAGGATTATTATCTACGGAGAAGAAATTTCTGCCACTGAAGGAAATGATCTGACTCTCATGCCATTCTGGAAATCATTCAATATTTATCACGCTATTAAAAATATTGCTGTGGCTTGGGACGAAGTGACCTCTCAGTGTATGAGTGGCATATGAAAAAAGACATAAAAAGGTTTGCGGACGATTTTGAAAGTTTTGAAAAAAGTGAAGACCTTTGTAAATTGAGTGAAAAATATAAAACAGTCTGAATCTTAAAGTGAATGATGACGACATAATTCAACTCATAGAAAGTGCCCCTGAAGAGTTGACCAACGAAGAATTGGTCAAACTGGAGAAAGAACGAGAAAAGGAATAGGGAAAAGATAAAAAGAAGAGGTAGTTAAACAATTCGCAGTGAAGGGTCTTGCAGAAATGTTCTTTGCAGTTAGTGATGCTCTCAAAATGGCTGAAGAGATGCATCCCAATGTTTAATGCTGCTTATTAGTAGAAAGAAAAGTACATGATGCATTTGCTTGCTGTAAACAAATTTATGATGAAAAGAAGAAGAGGATTAAGCAAAGCATAATGTACATTTTCGTCAAAAAAAACAAAAGTTACACCAGAAGAGCCACAACGCAGCCCTTCACAGAGGTAATGAAGGTAATGAAGATGTGATTGTGGAGGAAGAGATGGATCCCGTTTGGGCGATTATTCTCCTGTTTACTAATGGCAGTAACGCACAGTACAGTTTTATAATAAGGTTTAAAAACTAAAATGACGGCATACTTATTACTGATAAGTCCCTAACCCTATAACTCTGCTGAATTAATGTATCGACCTACGTCCTGCTTTATGGAAAGGAACCCCGACGTAAGTCGAGGAAATGACTGTATTGCAATAAAAATATGGCATTATGATACTAAATACTCAAAAAACACGAAAATCTACTCTAATATACTATAAAACGCGAATTGTCTAATTTAAAAACACAATAAAACGTATAAAAACCACTAATTTTACACGAGCGCTAAATTACACACCTACCACTCACAATATAACCTCGAACCCAAGTTATTTGATTTTTTTTTCTACAAAGATATATATATATATATATATATATACTGTATAAAATTTTGTAAAAAAGATGAAGTTATACCCATGAATCCAAGTAAAGCTGGATTTCTGTTTAGAACAAGGACGTGTTGCTAATATCATTCCATATATATATGTAGGAAGATTGATTTACTTGGTAGATATACATTTGTTTAAAAAATTGAATGACTAGAAACCAAGAAAATTGAAAACAAAGTTTAATAGCACAACTAGTTGCAGCTTGTATCAGCCTTCTTCAGGTGCACATTAAAAAAGAAATAATCAATAAAACATAGAGGAAATAACTGTAAACATCGCGGAAAGTTAGTGTATATATTTCAACGTTGAAGTCTACGCATTCAAAACTGTTCTCTCGTAGGCTTGATATTTATAGTTATTTCCTTTGTGCTTTACTGGTTATTTCTTTTTTGATGTGCACCTGAAGAGAGCTGACACAAGCTGAAACTAGTTGTGCTAATAAACTTTGTTTTCATTTTTCTCGGTTTCTAGTCATTCAATTAAAAAAAAAAATATATATATATATATATATATATATATATATATATATATATATATATATATATATATGTTAAAGATACCAAGTAATTTTAAACCTGGTTTTACTCCATTTCCCAAGTAAACAAACAGACTAAAAGTCAAGTTTGCGCCTGCAATTGATGCAAGTCTAACTGATCCCACAGGTAGTGCAGGACCAGGGCAACTCGTGGCAAAGGTGGAACAAGCTCCGATCACTAATCTTAATATTTACCCTTAATGCCAAAACACATCTCCAAGAAGGGGATATATGATGTAGAAATACCAAGATTTAGTCATACCGAGCTTGTAAGCTCGGTATGACTAAATCTTGGTATTTCTAGCCTAGCTCCACTGACGAGACCTCAATAAAGGTCGAAACCGGTCTGGGTAGTGGCCCCTTGCCTTTGATACAAAACATCATATATCCCCTTCTTGGAGATGTGTTTTGGCATTAAGGGTAAATATTAAGATTAGTGATCGGAGCTTGTTCCACCTTTGCCACGAGTTGCCCTGGTCCTGCACTACCTGTGGGATCAGTTAGACTTGCATCAATTGCAGGCGCAAACTTGACTTTTAGTCTGTTTGTTTACTTGGGAAATGGAGTAAAACCAGGTTTAAAATTACTTGGTATCTTTAACATATTTATACCCAAGGTAAAAATACTTCCTATATATATATATATATATATATATATATATATATATTATTTAAATTAGAGGGATATTAAATCCCACATTGCTTTAAAACCGAATAAGAAACTCAAAGATCGGAATCAAAGAGTTTCATGCCGAATATAGTAACTATAGAAGTATCGGCGACTACTAGCGTAAGCTAAAGCACGTAGTTCAAGTACGTAGTACTGGGTAGTACTACTACTCTGGGTAGTGACCTCCCATCATAATGTAAAATATCATACATCTCCTAGGAGATGGGTTTTACATTATGTGAAATACTAAGAATAATGATCAGAACTTTCCCCACCTTGACTACGAGTTGCCCTAGTTTGTACTACGTACTTGAACTACGTGCTTTAGCTTACGCTAGTAGTCGTCGCTACTTTTATAGTTACTATATTCGGCATGAAACTCTTTGATTCCGATCTTTGAGTTTCTTATTCGGTTTTAAAAACAATGTGGGATTTAATATCCCCTTAATTTAAATAATGTTTTACATCGCTGAAAAAAAAAATAATATATATATATATATATATATATATATATATATATATATATATATATATATATTTTTTTTTTTTTTTTTTTTTTAAGAATTGAATGACTAAAACCGAGATTTAAGTAAAAAGGTTTTAATATAAAAACACGACTAGTTTCGGCTTGTAACAGCCTTCATCAGGTGACATTATAAAAGAAAGAAAAAACACTGAAACACTGAAGCTCAAATAAACTATGAACAACATAGAGAGTCTCTATATACAGGGTGTTCGGGATAAATTTGACAGTTTCGTAAGGAAAAAGAAAATCTTCTTTGTATCTATTAAATTTAATGAATTGACAAAAAAACATTACAGGCAGAGTTAATTACAATACTATCAACAAGATTTACTCAAAATAACCACCATTAGCATCGATCCCAGCTTCAATTCTGCTTCGGAACCTCGAACAAGCTGATGCTACAGTCTCCCTGGGAAGGGCCGCAAAAACTGTTTTAATTTTATCCATTAACTGGGCTTTTGTATTACTGGAAGTGCGATTGGTGTCTTTTTCAACTGCGCCCCATACAAAATAATCCATGGGGTTAAGGTCTGGGGAGTTTGGAGGCCAAACATTTGGACTGGTGAAGTCGTAGAAATTTTCAGACAACCATTTTTGACTTTTCCCAGAGGTGTGGCAAGGGGCCGAATCCTGCTGCCATACATACGGCCTACCATTGGCTACCCTTGTTATCCAGGGCTTGACTACAGTTAGCAACTCCACGAACAAAGCCCGAATTCCAATGCCAGGGTTCTTCAACACCTGTTCCTGCAGATTTGCGAGGAATTCTGCTATACGAACGCAATCAGATCGTCTGCTAGGGATCTTTCTTCTTGCTCCATCCTCGTAGTCACCATTGCAAGTCTCTAGTTCATTCCTGATTGTTTTTACTGTATTCAGGGAGCATTGGGCAGCAGTCGTAATATCCTTATTTTGATGGCGGGCACGAATCATCATGATACAAGTTATTCTCTTCCATGATTCAGGTGGGTTCCAGCTATCCATCCTTTCTGACATCTTGTATATGAATGAAGAAGGGTCCAAACTTTTAAATGAAGAGAAGTGTGTGTTAATACATGTAACTTAAGTAAAAATATAATTAATTATAAATATGTCAAATTTATCCCGAACACCCTGTAATTGATTTTAAAACATTTTGGTTGCATTTTAAGCTGTTATTTCGTCTGTTGTATTGTTGGGAAAGTGCGTGCTAGTAGCATCTCGTGAACGCCAGTACATGATTACAGCTAAATGACTATCTGGGAGGTTGTATTGCCTTTAAATCTATTTGTTTCTTCTGAGCGATGTCTAGGAGGATTAAGAAGGAATCTTTCAATGATTCTCTTGGAATATCCATTAACTTTGAAAGAAGTTTTGAGATGATTTATTTCTGTAAGAAGTTCATTTGGGTCATCCAGAAGAGAACGGGCAAATGACCAAATGAATTTCTTACAGAAATAAACCATCTCGAAACTTCTTTCAAAGTTAATGGATATTCCAAGAGAATCATTGAAAGATTCCTTCTTAATCCTCCTAGAAGTCGCTCGGAAGAAACAAATAGATTCAAAGGCAATATATCTATTCCTTACATAAGTACAGTTTCACATAAATTAGCAAAAGTTCTAAGAAAATACAATATCAGAACTTTATTCACTCCACTTCGAAAAATCCGTTTCTTAATAAGCCACCCAAAACCTTGTCATCATCAACTTAAATACCCTGGTGTATATAAAATATTGTGTGATTGTGATATTCCTTATTTTGGGTAGACAGACAAATCTGTCGAATTGCGTATGGAAGAATACATGAGGGACATTACTTACAAGAGACAACGAGCCAGTGCATTATCAAGTCATATCCCTTTCTCGGCTAATCCTAATGATGAAAACCAAAGTCACAAAGTCTGTTGGGAAAAATCTACTAATATCTTCCGTTGCAATGATGAACTAGAGAGAAAAATCGTGGAATCTAGGGAAATAATCTTCAGTCCTGTTCATCTAAATAATAACTTGAGCTACAACCTCCCAGATAGTCATTTAGCTGTAATCATGTACTGGCGTTCATGAGATGCTACTAGCACGCACTTTCCCAACAATACAACAAACGAAAGAACAGCTTTAAATACAACCACAACGTTTTAATGTCAATTACGTATAGAGACTCTCTATGTTGTTCATAGTTTATTTGAGCTTCAGTGTTTCAGTGTTTTTTCTTTTTTCTTTCTTTTATAATGTCACCTGATGAAGGCTGTTACAAGCCGAAACTAGTCGTGTTTTTATATTAAAACCTTTTTACTTAAATCTCGGTTTTAGTCATTCAATTCTTTTTAAAAAAATATATATGTTAACCGAGTCAATGATCATTCTTTCATATATATATATATATATATATATATATATATATATATATATATATGGTAGTAGTTTCGTAGTGGGAGAATTAGCAGTGGAGAAGGTGAGATATTTAGCGAAGTTGAGTAGAGTGCCCTTCCAGGATGAGTCCTTGGACTCCCTGGAACTGTCACGTAATAATAATAATAATAATAATAATAATAATAATAATAATAATAATAATATTAATAATAATAATAATAATAATAAAACGGATGATAAATATATTCTCGACATGTTGAGTAATTTTCTTGAAAATACGGTAGCTCAATGAAGCAAGAAGTGTTCAAAAATATTCAAGAGGAATGATCAGGACTAGGTATCTGGATAGATAAAGCCAGCAACAAATAAATGTAGAGATACAAGTGGACTAGATGGTATTCAAACAAAAGTGATCAAATGTGGAAATATAAGAAACGTTTTACTGTGGCTGCACTGAATAATCTCGAATGCATGATTAGAGTAGAGCTCTCATAGGACCCATCAAAATACAAAAAAGAGAAGACGAAATAAACTGAATGTGAGAATTACAGAAATTATTCTCTATTGTTCGTTCCAGGTAAGATCTATGCGAACATACTTGAGAATAGGCTGAGAAAAATTGTGGAAGAGAAACTTGGAGAAAAATATACTAGATTCAGACCAAATAGAGAATGTCAAGAGCAGACAAATAGTTGAGAAATCATGGGAATATAACAAGATCCTTTTTATATTTTTATGATTTTCATACTTCAGATTTATACATCTGGAAAAGGCATACTACAAAGTGCCATGAGAAAGCTGCTCAAAACATCACAGTTACATGATGTAAACAGAAATATTATACAGAGAAATATAGTCTATGAGTTGTGTGCCACTAATCAGAATTAAAGAAAGTAATGGAGAATGAACTGATGTAAAATCAAATGCAAGATAAGGGTTCACACTATCTCATCTTATTCTTCGTCTATATATCGCATATAGACTGATATCAGTATTTGCGATATTCAATTCGCTATTTATGTAGATGATGTATGATGTCGCACTTTGAATAAATCAGCTATAATTCTTCAGCATTTCTTAACTGAATTGAACGTCCACTTTAACAAATTTTGTATTAAATTATATGGAAATAGGCAAAAGTGATGACATCAACTACGTTCTCAATGGAAAACCTATAGAACAAGTGAAGTATTGTTGGTTGTAGCGATGTTGGGAATGATTCCAAATTTCATCTGGTATAACCGACAATATTTCGTTTTTTTTTTTCTTTCTGTTTTCTTTCTTTCTTTCTTTCTTTTTTGTATTTTTAATATTGACGTAATTCTTCTTATCTCTTTTAGTTAAAAAAAAAAGGAGTTGTTGGATGTTGCAAGTTTGGAAATGCAAGAGGTCAGTTACTGAAATAATCAATAAAAAATAGATGAAAGCCGATTTAGATAAAAAGTTATGGCCATTAGCTTTGAAAAGGAACCAGAAAGCACGCCGGTCTTTTGGATGCCCTACAACTTTCTTGTGTTTGTCATTTTTAACAGCGGATATGGGATGTTTTGATAATTTGTTTGCAGTTATTTTGGGTTATAAATAGTTCCCGGTCAATTAAAAATAAATTCAACTCAAAGCATTTTAGTTAATTTTATGAGGCCGTGAGCATAATGACTGTTCTCCACAACACCATTGTGAACATTTGATCACTGGCTTGAAAATCATGTAAAAAAAGCACGATGCTAGCGTTAATTTTCTCTAAACCGAATCTCGAGTTAATATGTCCAAAGTTGTTGCAAAAAGCTGAACCCATGACTATGAATGATTTTAAAAGCACTCGAGAGCAAGGAAGAATACAGCAAACAAGTGCCGCCATCTAGTGATCATGACCCTAACATTCGTGATAGTGTCTGAAATATCATGATTTTAGAAATGCAGAATTAAAAAAAAAAAAAGGTTTCCGGAAGGGAACATTCACTAACTCAGGAACTGACTGAAAATAGGTCTAAAAAAAAAAGTACCTTTAGTCGATAACTGGCATCAAAGCTACAATGACATTTCTTTTAGGGGATCGAATACTATGACAAATTTAAAAATAATGCCATACGCAGCACTGCAATTACGTTATTTCTCACATTTCATTTATTAATCGTAGATTGTCGATATAAAAGAACTACGACATTTATATCGAGTATGTACGAAATTCAAGAGGAAATCTAATTCAAGGGCAAATCCAACAGAAATTAATAAGTGACATTAGAGAAATATATCATTCTTTTAAGGCAGGATCCTTTCTTGTATTAAGTAATATAATATGTATTTGATGTGTATATGTTTAACTCAAATGGCCCTAATTAATGAAGGAGGCACCCAATGGTTTAAACTTGACAACAAAAAGCGTGAAAGGAAAAGATTATCAATACCCATCATTTGTTTATATCCAAGTAGTGACTTAGGAGCTGCTTTCACCAATTGTTTCCAATCACAGACAAAGCATATCCCAAAATACCACAACGGGTTATGTTTAAAACGTATGTACTTTTTATAAGTGAACTTTTTATTAGTATGTTTAATCGTAATTAATGTAAAAAAGAACACACAAGGCTTCAATATAATAAAGAAAAGTATTAAAAGAGGGGATAATTAGATACCCATCAAGTACCAGCTGCAAATATTCTTTACCTATTCTGTATTAAATTAGAACAGATATTTATTATCAATGTTTCTTTTTCTCTAAAAATAAAAAATAAAAAACTGCTTTTTTATTTATTTATTTTATTTTAATTCAATTTTTTTTTCTGAACGGTTCAACAAGCATGCAATTAGCTGCCAGTCTCGGAGGCCATGACTTTATATGGCTTCAAGCTTCCATTTCTTTCTTTCTTTATTTTTTAACAATAAATATATTTGCAAAATTTCCTGAGAACAGACTTAAATACACTATTCAACAAGATTACTTCCCACATATCCTCGAATTTCCACAATGTCTTTCAACAACTTAACGTTTATAAAATGCCCTAAAGAGGCACAATCGTTGATAAACATTCTCATTAAAGAGAAAATTTATAACTGATACTGTCAAAACAATCAGTCATTTTACAAAAAATGTACATCACGTCAAAGTTTGAAAACTTCGGCATTCGACGTTATAAGCATGGTTTATTTTCAAGGATTCACCTAGCTGTAAGCTAGGTGAATGGGAGAGGAAAAGGAATTGATTCTTGTTAGGGAATGACAAGTCAAAAAGGCACTGACGAACCCATAACAGTAGGAGTAATATCTGGTCTTTGGCATCCAGACGATGATTGGAACGCTACGGAAAATACAGAATTATACGTTGTTTCTCCAAATGGTGTCGTTAACAGTGGAGAACTGTCAGCGGTAGGTAGAGACTTCAACTGTGTAACATCTCCACTAGGACGTGCAGAATGCTGAGAAAATGTAGGATAACAAGGGGCATTTTCAAGCGATGTCCAATTGTTTGGAGATTCTTCGAATTCACGACACCTACTTGATACATTGGGAACAGATTGAATATCGCCATAATCTTGTAATAAGTTGTCTATGGCCGCAAAAAAACGCTGGGATACATCAGGGTCATCGAGAGAGGTGACTATGTAGTCATCGCGTACACTGTCATCTGGAACATAGCTAGAAGTCCAACCACAGCTCGACGGCTCTACCTTTTTGATAGGTTGATCCAGTACGAGAATGTCAGAAGGATGGATCATATCGAAATCATCTATTTCCTGGAGTACTGGAAAATGTTCTTTTTCTACGTAAGGAGAAGAATCCCCGTCAGACGATGACGACACCTCACTTGATGGTAATATGCTAGATTTCGGGACACTGTAGTAATCCTCCATAGGACATGTTGCTGTGGGGTACCTCTCATGTTCTGCTTCGTTACCTGAAAAGAAAAAGTGGACAAACACTGTCATAAAATTTCGAAATTTGTACTATTTATAAGATTTAGTATTGATATGGATAAATATTAATACTAAATATTGATATTTAGTATTGATAGATTTGTATATTTATGAGAATGGTTGTAATGGATTAACAAATTCCATGGAAAGCTAGCATGAAATACGGTAGTACTTAACCTAAACTAAATAAGCATATCTAATTAACGATATAATAGATCGGTTAATACTCTTCATATTGTATTGTCTGGCATGTCTATTACCTGTTCTGCTTGGCGGGGGGGGGGGGGATGAGTCGAGTTTCCTTGATAGAAAATACTGTCACGTCCGTTATAAGACCAGTTTGTTGATTTAGTACCTGCTGGAGAGTACCCCATGACTAAATCAGTAGGGATGGTGTACTTTGATTTGAAACACCTGCATTCGTATCCATTCACGGATTTAAAGAACTTTATAGGGAATTTACAACTCTTCTTTAAAATGTTTCCTAGCTAGGTCGAGTAAAATTCCTTTTCTACGGAAGTTCCGCAACTATGACAATGAAGGCCAGTATATTTTGTCTGTGAAGTGTATTGTGTGTTCTGGCTGGTTTGATTGTGCGCAGGCAGAAAACTAACTCTGGTACTGCTATATGAGACTGGCTAACTCACCTTCCATTGAAAAGTCTTTATCAAGATGTTGGCATCCTATATAGGATACGAAAAGCTAGTGAAAAGTCTACATAACATCCTTAATACTTATGACGTGGACATCATCTTGATCATCAGTGTTTCACGACTCCTTATGCACCCATCTCATCTTGGGTTTCGTAACCAAAATTTTAGGATAAGGTGGCTAGTATTCTGCTTATAGGTATACTCTGTATGTAAACTGCATGTGTTCTCATGGTTGGTTTGCCTGAGTGAGGGGTGAAAAACCAGTGTTTCTGGGATAAAAGCCCTCCACCTGCGTATAAGACAGGTTTAAACACACCTTCAGAGCTTTAATAAAGAGTCGCTTCCTAGACGGGATTCGAACACAGATCTTTCAACCGAAGGGCACCGTCGATTGAACTATGAAGGTTCATGACGTGGATAGGAACCTTCGTAGATAAGATTTCAATATTCACTGATGATAAAGTAAAAAAAAAAATAATAGCTTTGACGAACTGAACAGTCTTAAAAAATAATAAAATAAATTTATAAATAAATAGAATGAAAATAAAACCACAAACGATTTTCATATCCTTTGATATTCCAGCTGAAAAATCGTTCTTATAATATAACTTAAGAAGTAGTCTGAAATGCCATGACAACACTGTTAACCTCATTTTTCGTTTATTTTATAGAACGTAACCCTCTTTTGTTTACATTAAAATGATCTCAAGCAAAGTTATTTACCTTCGGATAACGAGCTTCCATAAGACACTTGGCTAAAGTCAACTTCCCTTCCTTGCTCGTGACTTGTTAATCGGTGGGGCACGTGCGAGTAGTATGCGGTAACTCGTTCTAGCGCTACGTCCTCTAAAACTTTGTCTATAGCCTGGAACACGAAGTCTGCGTGCATGTCAATGGCCGAGCTCATTGCAGTGGCCATATTAGCGGCGTCTATATGATTGTAGCTGTTGTCAGGACGGAACTCTGCTTTACATGACGTTCTGGTGACAGAGGGCGGGAGACCTGCTGAGTGAACGCTCATGGGCGACTTGGAACAGAGACATTCAAAAGGTGGGCACGAACATTGGACATCTCCTGTAAAGAGAAAAAATAATAATAATTTGTACGGAATGTCAAAAATGATGTGTTTATTTTACTTTAAAAAAATAATGGGAAAGAAAGGAAAAATAATAACAAGCCTAATTAAAATGATGTATCATGAGAAACGATGGTTAACGTCCAGAAATTAGGTTACCGAGGTAATTTTAATTGACAGTCTTACAGTAGATAACTGAAAACGAATGGGACTTATTTTAAAATGTTAGTCACTCTTCTTTATCATAATTATTCCAATCCTTTTTAATTCTTACTAGGTGCAATAAGTGAATCGCATCCATTTATTCATATTTTTTTAAAAAAAATCTCAATCTTATCAGTTATGAAAAAAATCAATGAAAAACGGAAATAAAATTTACAAGAAATTTGATACTGATTTAGTTCTTTATTTTTTTATATTTATTTTTATTTCCATGCGAAAGGTCTTTTCAAACCTATAGTACATTTTGGGCTAAGGATATAAATTTCTATTTTTTATATATATTTAGTATTTTTTTTTTCAGTCCGGAAACCATGCTCTAGACACCAAACATGGAACTTTTTCAACCCACTTCAGGCCTCCAGTAAGCGGATCTAGTGGCGCACCCAGAGGTGGGGGAAAAGGGGGCCCTTTCCCCCAAAGGAAAAGGAAAAAAAAAAAAAACACTAGAAAAATTTCCCAAAATGTTTTCCTAATTAATTTTTTTTTTAAATTTATGCTGTGTCGTGTCTTCTATTTCTATACTACTTATGAATGAGTGATTATTGCAGATGCTCAGTCTTAGGCCGTATGCGATGCGTAGTGTGTATTCTCAAATCGTCTACTCAACTAGCCCCTCCTCCCCAAGATTAAATCCTGAGTGGGCTACTGAGCGGATCGGTGGCCTCACACCGAGAGATGAAATCCGTCTCCCACCCGAACACAACACAATCATAAACTTCCATCCCCACGGCCAGATTCTAACCCACAGCCTGTTGCTTGTAGAGTGGGGGTGCTAACCGCTCGTCCAACCAGGCTGGCAATATGAGGATTTATTTAAATCTTCATATTGACTTTTTGAAATTGGTTCCCTCCTTGGGGAAGGGATTTTATTCTGGAGTAGAGGAAAAAGTCGAATGGAATAAAATCTGGTGAGTAATGCAGAAAGAAAACCAAAAGGATACTTGTTTTGCTTGGCTAATTTATGGAACCATAATATTCTACTGTCAAGTAGAATATTGTGGATCCGGAAATTAGCATTCAAAAATCTTGACATTCAAATGCTGATCGTGCTTTTAAGTGAAGAGATTGATGTGTAAGGAATTTCTTCACAAGCTGACAACATATTGGACTGTTCACTGATCCATTCTTCAGTGACTTTTCGAGATGCATTTCACCGAAAACAGCCTCATAAATGATTCTTCTGGCACCTGGTTTCCTTCCAACCAATACGTAAAAGAAAGCGACCAGAATTTCTTTGAAGTATAATCACAAATATTTTTGGATAAATGCATTTTGTCATCTATTATTGTTGCAATATTTCATAGATTAATGCGGCCATCTTACCAAGTGTGCAGCAAATTTAATTGCACACATGTTGCTCATTCCACTGATTGATTTCATAATACAACGGAGGGGAAAAATACGCGTACACTTCTGATCAGCTCAATCACAACTGAGACATTCACCTGCTTTTTCGGTGGGTAGCGTCATTAGATGTTGCGATATCAGAAGTGTACGCGTATATTTTTAGCAGATAGCTGCTAGCAGTTTCCTATAATAAAAAAAATGTATCTGGAAAATTCTTGATCTATGATAGTTTCTTCTATTGAATCTATATTAACCGACGAAACCAATAGAAGACATATACATTATACAATCTGAAAAAAGGTACATACTGTAATAGGAACCTTTGGATTAATGCAATTACAGGATTCAATTCCATTTGCAAACAAATAATACAAATGAAACCGAGTGAAGCGCCTGACCACATCCTTTGAAATTTGAATGCATCGAGAATGCATAATACAAGCAGCATCACATTAAAGGGGAAAAAATGTCCCATGACTTTATAAATTATTCAAAAGAATTCTATTCATTTCATTGGTAAACCATACTTGATCATGCTAGGTTTAATCGATTTCTGCACGGTCAAATAAGATTTTTCATGCTGTAAACTCAAGTTTTTAATCCCTCAATTCAAGAAAATTAAATTTTCAGACACTACAGACGACTGTAACCAAGAAATGGCGGCAGTTATCTGTAGAACTCTCCTCCTTGTGCGCCTATTAAAATCATTGATAACCTTGGTCTGGTTAGTGATTGGCCAAGGGTGAAGTTGGTTACCCATCAGTCTTCAAAAAGTTATTACTGCCTTAAAGTCTCGCATAAATGAAGCATCAGCGGATTTGAATACAATCATGACTGCTTTGCGATAGATAATTTTTTACCATGTTATCTTTTGGGTAAATTCATATTGCCCTCAAGCTAAATACCAAAGGATGATATGATGTAGTTTTGTTTTCCTCACAATTTCCAGCCAACTTTAACTTACTACATAATAACCAGAGCTTTAAAAAGCAATTAACTTGATTGATCGGATGATTAACGCAACCATTCTCCAACTAACAGGCTAGGTATTGATGTTTTGTGAATATCTGTAGGTGGGAGACCCTCACCTTGCTTATTGGCACCATGAAAAACTTTAAAGAGATTCCATGTTTGGTTCCTATATTAGGATTACATTAATGCCAATGTAACAGACTTTCACGGGTGGGATTCGCATTAAAAGAAAAGGGAATAATCCCTTTTGCCAACTCCTGCTAAAATAAATGAAACAGACTTAACCGAATGAATATTATTACGATAACAGTGTCATTTTTATTCAGGCTAACTTGACTATATTCAAATTACTAGTACGCAGAAAATATAGGAATATGTTTTTCGCGAACAGCCTTTGTTAATATTTATTTAATTTTTATTATAATTAATTTTTGATGCCATTAAAATCAAACTATTTAAAGTAAATTTTATTATGGCTTTATCCGTAACAATTTTGAATCACTGTTATTTATTTAGCTGAAAAAGCTATTTTTAAATTAAAAATAATAAACAACAAGCTTTGTTTTAGTGGCATAGTATACTCACTAGTTTTCCTTGACTGATCAGTTATACTTTCCAGTCGTGGAACTTTGAAAGGATAACACTGACTGGTTGCTACAAAGTCTGTCCGACTGTTCCACATTTCTTGACTATTAATTTCTTCTACTAAACGTTTACCGTCTCCGCTAATTGCAATCTGAGGGGAAAAATATATTTATATACACACACATACTTGTCATTATTATTATTATTATTATTATTATTATTATTATTATTATTATTATTATATTAGAAGAGACCTCTAGAAAGTCAGTGACTCATCAAGGAGACCACATATCACTTGCACCAGCTGTCATACATTTTATTGAATTCATTCACACTACCACACTCACTACCTCCACAAGCAATCCATTTCACTCACGCACCACTTTATGAGAGAAAAAACCTAACTGTGATCCCCCTTCTTCACTACATCCATTCTCATCTTCCATGAATGCCTTCCATCCTCCATCAAATGAAAAATTCCATCCACTGGAAAGATCTTTTCAGAAGTTTGTAGATGCCATCAAGATCACATTTTTCTTCTGTTTGCTAGTGTCTGCAGTTCACAAATTTTCAGTTTATCCTCGTAATCAATATTCCACAATCAGATATCATATTTATCACTCTTCTCCCCCCCCCACCTCTTCACTGTGTCGGTATCACCTCGGAAGACCAGTTACTTCGTACAATAGTCCAGGTGAGGTCGAATCAAGGCCTGGTAAAGAGGCAAGATGACTAGGTCTTAGTTAATGTTCGTTAGTACAGCATTGCAATTATCCCCTGAATTGCATTTGCAACGTTTGCAGTATGACTCTGAACTTTTCAACTTCATATGTACTAAAATGCAGGATCCCAAGCGCCATCAATTTCTTCTAGCATAATGCCATCAACATAATATGGTTTGGATATCTCATCACACTAAAGTGCACAACTTTACATTACTAACATTGAGCTGATAGCCTTTTTCATATGCCTAGAATTCCACTACAGCGGCACCTATAGAGTGATGTGAAGCATTTTAGTCGCACTTCTGATTATCCTATCTATCTATCTCTGTATCATCAGCAACAGCTGAGTGTTACCTAACAAATCCTTCTCAATGTCTTTATGTAAAGATTTAACAACAACAATGGAATGAAAATGATCGAATTTATCCTGCAGCTTGGAAAACAGGAAGGGCGTTAGATCTTTAGTTCTAATTACAGTCGAGTTGCTCTCATTTAAATGTTTCTAGAATATTGAAGAAATCCATCGACAGTAATCTGAATGGATATATCTTGCCTGAGGATCAACAGGGGACCTTCTTTCTTGGCCGTTCACCATTAGAGGAAATGTCATAGAAAGGCATAGTAAAACTTGAACGTTTGTCATAAATATCTCGAAGATATTTGTCTGTGGTCCGTCTTTTCAAAGCTATTTCTTGATTATCAGTTTCTTCCTTTGGTTGCTTGCACAGCATAGGCGATGGCTGATGAATTCTTAACTTTCTTCATCGGAATGCGTTGGATACTGACTCATTTTGAACTGCACACCATTATAACAAGTCATTGTAATAAGAACACACACGCTGTTGTGTCCCAATTTTACGATTATTAGGCTTTCAACTATCCCTACATGTGAAACTCTACTTGTCTTTATCCAAATCTTATCTATATACGAGATATCACCCAAATGCAAATATTCAAGCTTCTTCTCCCCTTAGTGTCCCTAAATATTTATTTTATACTGCACATTTCAGGACATTTAGTTTAAGATATAAAATTCAAAAACAAGGAGCAATTACCAAAATATGTCGGAGTGCGAAACTAATATGCAGTCGTGACCTTTATCTAGTAACTTAACAAATCCCCTTCCCCACGTGATTAGGTACGTACGTTGTCACAAGTGGTGCATTGATCGGCAATCTCAGACAACTGTATTTTCAAGGAACAAAAGTTTATTGAACTCTTAAACATGATACAATTCGTTCTTTATCAAATAAAACTCAATTCAATACTAAGAATATATAATACAAATTAACACTAGCTAAACACAAGTATTAGGTTAAGATCCTATATAAGAATTGTGATCATATCGCCATAACAGATTCTTTACATACAAACATGTATAATTCTAGAACTAGTTGACCTTTTTTGTCTAACCCCTTACTAATCTGATCACGCTATAATTCGGTATTTTCTAGGACATATATATTCAGTTACTCTAATTTTCTTACTAAGACAACATGGATTTATACGATGACCCCTCACCTTTTTATACGATGATCCCTACCGGCACCTTCTTCAATTTCTTTTCTTCCCCCCTTACTGGAGTCGATTTCACTGACCCATTAGAGTGGCGTTTTTCTGCCAAAACATTAGGCGGTCCGTGTGCACGCGACTGACACGTGACGAAGTCTCAATTCAGGAATTATGACCTTGAGCTTTGGTTTTTGTTTAAGCTAACCACTATGTCATCTATACTAAATTAATCCCCTTTCCAAAATTTTCTAAGAATTAACTCGAATCTTTAATCTCTTATTTCAAGTGTAAAAACTAGCCTCTCACATACAAAATCCTATGACTAATCTTCTTTGCTTTACTTAACCTTATTTTATCATATCACAACTGTAATAAAATTCCCTTCTTTTTTTATTTAGTTCAACAAACAATTTCAGCTATGTTTTTCACTTGGATGCCAGCATATTTTTCTTTCTTTTAATTTTTTGTATTCGTTACTTTCAAAGGCTCTTAACGATATCTGCTTAGGAACAAGCTTGCTTACTTAGTTATCTATACAGGGTTTTTATTTCTTCTCTTGTTACATCATGATAACTGAAATTTTCACATTTTTAAGTTATCAGGGTATAACAACACTAAGTAGGAGTCAACTCTGGAGTAGAAACCTTCAGAATAATTAGAGATGATTCATTACGACTAGGAATCATTCTGATCTATTGCCGGCGAAAAATCAAAGAATATTCAATGCCGTGATGCGGAACAATATGAAACCATTTAGAGAAATCGTCAATACAATCATGGACGAAAACACAAAAACTTCGGTTAATATAAAATACAATTTTATACGCAAAATGGTATTCCATATTATCCAAGGTTACTCAAAGCAAGACGACTGATATTTTATGCGAGTAGCAATATAATACAGCCATTCAGGTGGAAAGGAGACGAAATTAGGGTGAGAGAAAAGTTGGCCAATAAATCTATCGAAGGAACCAGAAAGTAGAACTGATATTTGTACACGATGCAAGGTTCCTGCTTTTGGTTTTTTCAGAATAGTTTTGAATGTGTTGATAATTTGCTTGCAGCCATTTTAGGTCTTAATATAGATAGAAAGAGAAGAAAACTGTCGATGAAAGCCAATATCGATATCCTTGATTTATTTTTCTTTCTTTAAATTGGAACAGGTAAGTTATGAATTCATTCCTATAAGAATTGTTCCAGTGAGTATTCGTACAAATTTCCGATCAAAAGACTGAAAGCAATAATCCAATCAAGGAAAAGAAGCATAGAAATCAGGAAGATCATCCAGCTTGGTTTTCCTATAATGCCGGACGATTGGTTGACAAGATCATATGTGTCACGATAAAGAAGAAATTAACACTAGGTTGTGATCTGAATTTCCTAGATGCCAAACAGTATCCAAAGCAGTGCCGGCTCGAGGGTATGTGACACCCCCCTAGGCCAGTTTTATAATCTTGGTAAGAAAAGACAGGCATTATAACATTCTTTATTGTTAAAAGCAGTAGTTCTTGCCAGAAACCTGCGTATAGAGCATTTTTGGGGGGAGCACTGCTCGTACCACCAACGCTTCGACTGTTACTATTACTTCGACTAATACTATTACTTTTTTTTTTTTTTTTTACGATGTTGGCGCCCCAAATCCATTGCGCCCCTAAGTCGGTGCTCTTGTACCGGCCTTGATCCAAAGTATCGATGAATCATTGGTGAGGAAGAAATCAAAAGTTCTGGGAGTAGTTTGGATTATTTGGTATTCAGATAGACATATAAATGCGTTGTATGAGATTAGTGGTGACAACAAAATGTCTGCATCTTCCTGCTGGATTAGGGCAATGCAGTTAAATTTTATCACAATCAGCGAAATATTTATGTTCTGATATTAGATATCAACGATGAAGGCGTATAATGAAATTCCAGATGAAATGAAATTATAGACATCATTATTTTGTAATAAGTTTAGTAAGTCTTCCCATAAGAAATCTTTCAAAATCCATCTAATATTCACAGTGCAGCTTCGTCTGCACTAACAGGAACTCAGATGAACTTCAAATCTTTTCTCAATAAATGCTAGTAAGTATTCCTTCTCTTACAAACTTTAATCGGAATCCGACTGGTAGTAGTTTATATTCCAGGGTGTCCCAAAATTCACGCAAGATTTAAATTTAGCGCCATTTGTGCGGTAAAGTGTTGCCAACGAGAAAAAAAAAGACAGCGTGACAGCTGACAGTTCAGGGTTATTAAAAATGACCACACACAGCGAAGAGAGTTCGTTGAATGGATTATGGAACAACAACGAGTGGATGCTTATTTTTCGAACAAAATCATCTTCAGCGATGAGGCTCATTTTCATCTTGATGGCTTCGTTAATCGACAAAATTGTCTCATTTGGGGTTCAGAAAATCCACGAGTGATGCTTGTTGAGAAACAAATGCATCCACAACGTGTCACTGTTTGATACGGATTTTGGGCTGGAGGCATCATCGGTCCATTCTTCTTCGAAAATGCGGCTGGTAAGGCAATAACAGTTAATGGTGCTCGCTATCGCGACATGATAATCCAGTTTTTTTGTGCCTAAATTGCAAGATATGGATGTGGACGACATGTGGTTTCAACAAGACGGTGCCACATGCCATACAGCCCGAGAAACAATTCAATTACTGCATGAGTCATTTCCTGGTCGTGTAATTTCCCGTTTTGGTGATCAGCGTTGGTGCCCAGATCATGTGACTTAACGATGGAGTTTTTTCTTTGAGGTTTTTTTGAAGTCTAAGGTTTATGCCAACAAGCCCACGACCACCCACGCCTTCAAGGGGGAAATTGAGCGCTGTATCAACGAAATTCAGCCACATTTATGCAAAAACGGTCATGGAAAATTTCGACAAAAGAGTGCGTATGTGCCAGCAAAGCCGTGGAGGCCATTTACCCAATATGCTATTCCATGCATAACCCTATACTGTATACTTTATGAATCAATAAGAAATTACAATTTTAAATTAAAAACCTGTGTTTTCTATCAAAATTACTTCTTGCGTGAATTTTGGGACACCCTATATAATGATAGTTAGCAGATTTTGTCAAATAATATTTCATGTACTTTATTTAAAAAAATAAATAAATATGTTTTTAGATGTTAATTCATTTGTATTTCATTGTTTTATTTTATTAAATTTTCTTGCTTATTCGTGTCATTATTATAATTATTATTACTACTACTACTTGATCCCTCTAACGAGTCTAAGAACTCAAGCGGGCATTATTTACTTTTTTTTCAGCGGTTAAAACAAGCTGCGAATAAAAAGGTTATTGTACTCACAATTAAAGCATATATATATATATATATATATATATAGTTTTATGAAGAATTAAATGACTAGAACCGAGATTTAAGTAAAAAGGTTTTAATATAAACACACTACTAGTTTCGGCCTGTAACAGCCTTCTTCAGGTGACATTATGAAAGAAAAAACGCTAAACATTGAGGGTTAAAAGACTATGAACAACACAGACAGTCTTTATACATAATTAGCATGAAAACGTTGTAGTTGTATTTGAAGCTGTTCTTTCGTTTGTTGCATTGTTGGGAGAGTGCGTGTTTGCTGCATCACGTGAACGCCAGTACATGATTACAGCTGAATGACTATCTGGGAGGTTGTAGCTTAAGTTGTTATTTAGATGAACAGGAATGAAGATGATTTCTCTAGATTCGGCAATTTTTCTCTCTATTTCGTCACTTCAACGGAAGATGTTAGTAGATTTTTCCCAGCAGACTTTGTGACTTTGGTTATCATCATTAGGATTAGCCGAGAAAAGGATATGACTTGATAATGCACTCGCTCGCTGTCTCTTGTAAGTAATGTCTCTCATGTGTTCTTCCATACGCATTTCGACAGATTTGTCTGTCTGCCCGAAATAAGGAATATCGCAGTCACATAATATTTTATATATGCCAGGGTATTTGAGTTGATGATGACAAGGTTTTGGGTGGCTAATTAAGGAATTAATTTTATAATGTCACCTCAAGAAGGCTGTTACAGGCCGAAACTAGTACTGTGTTTATATTAAAACCTTTTTACTTAAATCTCGGTTCTAGTGTCATTTAATTCTTCATAAAACACACATATATATATATATATATATATATATATATATATATATATATATATATATATATATATATATATATATATATATATATATATATATATATATATATATATATATATATAAACATATATATATATAAACATATATATATATAAACATATATATATAAACATATATATATATATATATATATATATATTAAGATTATTAAATAATATCTAATAAATGTACTTATTACATACGAACAAACTTTATTAGGCTTGGCCTAGTCTCTATGCTATTAGTATACATGTAGCTGTGATATTTCTTATCGTCTGCTTTTTTTTTATGTACAAAGCAGAGTTTTCATACTACTCTGAAAGCTCCAACTAAATGTAATTTAAATATTTCTTCACTTTATTTATTATTTTATATAATGCATCTTTTAATTAATCATTTATAATGAATTCATTATAAATTAATATCAAATGTATGTTTAACTCCATTAATATGTTTTCAGTTTTTATTTTGTTTATGCAGTTTCGCTTCAGTAAGGCATTTTGTCATTCTGTGCTATCGTAATTTTTATATGTTTGTTTTAATTTTAATTAAAATTAAACGCGCCTGCGTAATTCAACTTTAGCTCTTGTTAACTGAACATCCACATAATGATTGATCGATAATTATATATAAAATAAGTGCTGTAGTACAAAAATTAAAGGAAGCAATATTGTTAACATATCTCCTTATTTATTGGTATGTGTGCGTGTATTAACATTCAGACACTGCGGTCAGTTTCCGGACAGCTTTCCATGTGAACAAACACGTTGGGATTTCGATTTAACTCATTTCTGCTGCGTTATTTTTTTTTTCTTTTCTTTTTAAACTTCGCTGTTTACATAATACTGATTGCATTCTTGTAATCTCGTAAGCTTAACAGGATATAGCGAAATCATCGTGCACTACAGCGTCGCTTCATTAACGACAAGTGCTGCAGATAGTCGGATATCACGTGAGAAAAGGTGCACCTGAGAAAGGGCAAACATGCAAGAGAACATTTCGCTTCATCCTTGGCTGCTCTTGTCCTGATGGAATGAACTTCTGCAAGAGTTAACGTTAGTACTGATGCCGAGCGAGTGCGTGCCTATATTTGATCGGTAGCAATAGCAAACTGAAGAAACAAAGCTTTATTGGAATTTCATGTCAGTACAGAAACAGTCGTGAAACATTTCGCTTGACTGCCTTTCAGTCATAGCGTGCTGAAATTCCGAGATCACAAAATATAACTGATATAACCACAAGAAAGTACTTACGAGGATATAAGAATATAAGAACATAAGTTACCTTCGTAACTCTCTGCTACTAGTATGTTCTTTCTTAAGATTATATCAGTTGCTTTAATATCATTTTTGTTCCTGGTGTTTATCAGAAATTTCCAGACCTCCTCCCCCCCTCCCCCATCGTAACTCACATATATAAGGGAGGTTCATCAGTAATAAATTTAAATAGGAAAAAAAAGAGAAATAGAAATAAAAAGAGGAGTCAGACGGAGAGATTCTATCTCACCAAAATTGTTTGCTACAGTGCTTGAATATGCTATGAGAAAAATGGACTGGGAGAAAAGAGTAGTGAATATCGACGGAGAAAATGGAGGAGATCTCCTGCCAATAAAACTAGCAGAATTGTATGCTGAGTGTTTAAGAAATTATTGAACTATAACCCTTCCATCAGTCCTATGTAAATGAGCAATGTACAGTTTGCTCATATCATTCTTTATTATAATAGCAACATCACCAAAAGAACTAGAACACATGATTATCGAATTAAATGAAGTAAGTCTGGACAGTAGCGCACTCAGGATTTAATCTTGGGGGGGGCGAGTTGAGTAGACGATTTGAGAATACACACGGAGCATCTGCAGTGATCACTAATTCATAAGTAGTATAGAAATAGAAGACACGATACAACATAAATAAAAAAAAAAAAGAATTTTAATTAGGAAAAGATTTTTGGAAAATTTTCTAGTATTTTTTTTTCTTTTTCTTTTTTTTTGGGGGGGGGGGCAGGATCCCCTGGTCCCCCTCTGGGTGCGATACTGAGTCTGGATATAAGCCTATAAATAAATATGGAGAAATCAATGTGGCGGCTCGGTGATAAAATTAAATATTACAAGCAAATATAAATAAATTAATAAATACATTTATATATCGAGAAAAATTGGGGTTATTGCAGTTCCGTAGTGCCTATGCACGAGCCGCCCCTGGTTGAAATACTTCAAAACAAAACAAGAAAATTGAAATAAATCAAAGACATTGAAATATTGAATGCATACAAATATCTAGGATAAATTATTGCAATCAATGTAGCAAACTGCCTAAAAAGAAAGATCTGGAGTCTGACAAAAAAAAAAAAAAAAAAAAAACCTAGAGAAACTGAAAACAACACAAAGAAACATGGAAAGAGCATTTTGGGAATAACGTGGATAAATAAAAAAGAATAATACTTGCATAAAGAAGTAAACAAAGGTAATGGACATTGCTTAGTATGAGAATGTCTGACAACAGATGGAAAAGAGAACAGCAGAATGGACACCAAGAACTGGTCATCGAAAACAGGTAGACCAGTGGTAAGATGGGACGATGAGATAACAAGATGTTAGGGACATTTATGGTGGAGAGATGCACAAGACCGGCTAAAATGGATGAAGCATGGAGAGACATTCGTCCATCAGTGGACTGAAGAAAGCTGTTGTTGATGATGATGATTCAAATTATACAACAATCTAAGACTAACAGAAAACGGATAATAAAACAGGATTAATTATGAGGAAACAGAGGAAATTCTGAATACAGAGGAAGCTGATATAAAGAAAAGCGAAATGCTAGTTCTTGTTGGAGACAAACAGCAGAACAGAGAAAGAAATGAATGCCAGTCATACGGAAATGGTTTGGAAAATACTGGAGAGTGGGGCAGAGCTAATAATGATCGCCACCATCTGCTAGGTGTAGCCATTATTGACTGTTACTAGCATGGAATCATCATTACTATTATTATATTCCAACATAAAAATATGTATAAAATCACACACACACACACACACACACACACACACACACACACACACACACACACACACACACACACACACACACACACACACACACACACACACACACACACAATAGTCATGATTATGCATTATTATTGGCGGTAATGTCTCCAGACACTGGTTCAAGTTATATCGATGTTTAGAATATTTAAATTAGTAGCGACCCCTAGTTTAGTTTAGTTTGCAGTAAGTACTCGAACAGTTCTCGAATGGAACCTGTAGATTCAATACATTTGTGTGTGAGGTTGATAATTAAAAAAAACTCAAATATACATATGCTAATATGGGGGCAGAGGGCGTAAGCAATTTTCAAAGAGCCGAATATCAGAAACTGAGATTCAGTGGCAAAATTTTATGAGAGTTGTCTCAGCCAGGGTAGGATGTTAGATATTTGCCAGGATAAAAAAATAGTTTTCAGACTTTACAGAGTTTTTGGAGTTTATAGAGTAAAAAAAAAAAAAAAAAAAAAAAGGGCTAAAAAAAGCAAAGCTATGTTGTAAAAATAGTCAAATAAAAGCCGAAGGATGACTTTCACAGAATATAGAAATAAATATATTATCGTGAATGTAGCAAATATTCTGGAGGTTATTGAATAAAATTAACGTAAAATAAAAAATATAATAAAATAAATAAAATAAATAAAATAAAATAAAATTAAAGTAAATCAATTGATAGAATAATGGTAGAATATATTGCGAATAAATGCATCTTGAAGTACACATGAATAATGAAGGAGAAAAAGCCATCAAAAATCTGAAATGTAGAAAGCTGGAGTAAAGTTACGATCTTAAATATTCCAAAGTAGTATAAAGGTTTTTCAGTAACTGCACTGTCCGCGCGGTTAGCCTAGTGGCTGTGCGCTTCGCAACCACGTCGATTCCTCACGTCTTCGATTCCTCAAATTCCTCACGTCTTCGATTCCCGTGGAAGACGTGAGGAATTTGAGGATCTTCCTCAGGCATAACCAAGTTAGCTGGTCTTGGGCAGTAGGATTTTTTCCGCCAGTTTATCTGGGGGTTTTCATCCCGCAAGCAGGTAAATCGGCCCCGTGAACACACACACACACACGGATCTACAGCCATAAATACTTAACCCCTCACGAGGGGACTCAACTCGCCCCAATAGGGACGGAGGAGAAAATGGGAGGAAACTCCATACGAATAAAATAAAGTAGCTACACTGCATAATTCAGAAGGCTTGGTCATATGCGCTGCGCCGGATGGCTGGAACAGAGTTCTAATCGTACCAATTTATAAAAAGACAGAGAAATAAAAATGAATTTTTATATTGCTCCAACACAGGAGAGATTTTAGAACCAATCTAAACAAATGCATGCTGTGTGTGTGTGTGTGTGTGTGTGTGTGTGTGTGTGTGTGTGTGTGTGTGTGTGTGTGTGTGTGTGTGTGTGTGTGTGTGTGTGTGTGTGTGTGTGTAAAAATAATAATGAATGCAAGAATTATAGACGAATTTTCTTTCTGATTGTTTCGGAAAAGGTGTTTCGGTAAGCATACTGGATAAATGGCTACGAAACAAATTTGAAAGAAAAGCAGTGAAGACCAATCTGTATTTTAGCCAAATACGTGTCAAGACAAGACTTTTGTCTTACGATACATAGTTTACAAATGAGGGAAATGTAATAAGAATCTTCTTTTAGTCTTCATTGATCTTAGGAAAGCATATGATAAGAACCAAAAGAAAACTGTTCAGAGCACTTAATCTGCATAGCGCACATGGAACTACGTAGAGCAATACGTTGCTGGTACGTAAGTAATAAATCAACAATTGGAATTGAAATATATACACAGACATGGTTTAATATTAAGTTGGACATATGTCAAGGTTAAATGCTATATCTTTCCATTGTCATTTATAATCTACATGAACGATATTCAAACAGGAGATATTAAGCTTCGTTTTTTGCTCTCTGTACAGTTAGTTTGAAAATTTGAGTTCTGTAGGACACGAAGAACATTTATAAGAACCTTTGAACTAAAGATGAGTTAGATCATCTCATACAAAGTGAAAGATTTTTTTTTCTTATCGCAAAACCCAGTTATCAAACGATCTACAGACATAACAGTTATGGAACACAACAGAGGAATGGTAAATCGGCTGTATTATTCAAAATTGCTGTAAATATCCTTGTTTGGAAGAAATGAATTGATATTGATTAACTGTGCAGTTAAGAGCACTTTAGATTATCGAAATATAAGAGATAATCATTAGGGACCCGATAAATATTTCAGTAATAAAGGGCAGAAGACAGTTCAACGAAATACTGAGGAAACATTAAGCAACTCTTTGGTATTAGATTGTTACAAGTCTGATATTCAGTACCTGTATATGGCAGATCCTTCGTATTTCAGTCGGTACTGTACGCCCACAGATGCGAGACACTTCTGTGCATGTCAGAAGAAGGAGAATCCATTCCGATATTAGGGTAATGAATGCGTTTCGCGAGATGAGTGTTAATTATTATACGTCGGAAAATTAGCTTTTCTTTTATGAAAATTCTAGTTCTTAAAGTGGTAACTTTTTTGCTTGTACAATAGTAGGAAAATTTACGTATAAAACACGTGATTTCGCGTGTTGGTGACGCATTCGCATATCGCCTTATTCCTTTCTCCCCTTCAGCATGAATTGACTATTTCTTGGCACATTGCCAACCTCGGTTCTATGAAGTGTGGGCGTACAATATAGACGAAGCCTTTTGGTTAGAAAGACCCGGGGTTGGAATCCCGTCTAGGAGGACGCGAAGAACCTTTATCAGGGCTTTTAAACTGCAGAAGAGTTAAACCGATCTCATATGGCTGTGGCAGTGTTTTCCTCCTGGAAACTTAGGTTTTTCGTCCCGCAACCAGAGAAACCGACCAGTGGAACATAATTTATAGACAAAATAATACTTATAGGCATAAGACCAACCTTATTCTCTAATTACGGTTACGAAATCAAGGATACTTGGAGTGTCGTGCACGCTGCCTATTAGAACTGTTGATGATAATATGTTACAAGCCTAATGTTCAGTACTGTTGGCTGTATATTTTGTTTCTCCAATTTTGTTATATTTCGTCTACTTTATTTTCGTGAAGATTTTTTTATGTAAATCCCATCCATGAAATACATCTAGTATTTTAGTATCATGAGTGGACTTCTGTTTTTTTTTAATGATTTTTTTATTTTATTTTTACATAATCTAATTGTATCTCCATAGCGCACTTGGAAGAAGGATGGGGCGTTATGTTTGGAAAAGACCTGAGTTCCATTTTCTTTTTGATGAGAGGAATTTTTAAGGGTTTTTCAAATGAAGGTGAATTAGCCAATCTAATACGGAGATAGCACAGGTTTTCTTCCGGAAAGTCGAGTTTTTCATCCCGCATACATGTAAAACGGCCAGAGAACTCGCACTGTTTACAGACAAAAAAAATACTACTGGTTTGCTGTAGATGACGTTGTGTGTGGATCGAGGATTAAGTAACGGAGATGGTTCGCTGTGTGGAGAGGAATGCTCTTCCGCGATCAATCCTTGGAAATGTCAATAATGACAATAACTAGAAACTTGTTCTAGAGACCGAACCTAAAACTTTTTCAAGTCATGTCAAGTGTGAGATCATCACCCCGCTTCAGGTAAGCATGGTGATGATCTCACACTGGACGATGGATGTAATTCACCTCTCACCTGAAGACAGCGACAAAGTTGTCTACGAAAGGATTCGAACCACCATCCTTATTGTTTAGAGAGCGAGTACGTTAACCACTCGACCAACCAGGCCAGCAATTTGCGAATGATTGCGCAAATCCAATAGTGCTGGTGTTATTTTTCTATTTTATAATAGACCTACCCTTCGTTTACAAATTAAATAAAAGCAATTATATTTTACATTTCCAAACATTTTCATCTTTGCAAATGGTTCGAATGAAATAGAAATTGCGATGACTCGAATTTTGGGGTGATTCCAAATATCGAATTACAATAAAATTCGTATAATCAGAGTCCAGAAATAACTAGCTTGTAAGGATAGACAAAGCGAATCTAGGTACTTCCTCACCTGAAACGTGCTGCTCGGTAGCAAATATCATATTTTGAACTGTTAATATATATTCCTCTTTATGTATGTGCTGCGGCTTTTGAAATCGCACGAATGCGCGCGCACGTACATGCGAAAAGTGAATGGAGTTAAATCTCCATTCATAGCAGCAAACTGGAGGACAGTCAGATAAAAGAAAAAGTAAAAACAAATAAATGGATATTGCTTCTAGACTGAAATCCATTGATTTTGTGCTAAGTTGAAGAGAGAGAGAGAAAGACAGACGAGGAAGGGGGGGGGGATCTTGGATCCTACAGAACAGTGCTGCAAATATGGCATCTGATTTTCCCCACAACAAACTTTTGGGCTCCTTCATAATATTTGCTCTCGTTGGAACCCATTGTAAGACTTCATTGGGTATAACTAAGCTCTTGAGCCCTCATTTAGGGGTTTCGGGGTTTGCTAATTTTTTCCTTTATTTTTTTTCTATCCACCATTTATATATAATACATTAGTTCCGTGGATAGGCCAAGGATTTTTTCTATTTTTATTGATTTTGTATGTTTTTTGTATTTTTAACATAATTCGGATACCCTGTCGTAGATACCAAACACGAACTTTTTCAAAAGACTTCAGTTCTCTAATAAGCGGGCCGGCGTTCTCACAGAGTGTGATGAACTTCATCTCCCACTTATACACAATCACAAACATCAATGCTTATGGGACGAATCCCCAGTCTGTCGGTTGGAGAATGGATAAGCTAACCATTCGCCAACGAGGCCAGTAACTGGCCAATGCAGAAAAAAAAAAAAATGTCGTTGTGGTAATTAATATACATTTTATTCCTTCAAATTATTTAAACTAAAATAGCATGCACATAACCGAAATATATATTTTGGACCTCAGATTGGTTCCGAATATATAATTTGAAATTCCATTTCCAGTATTCCCAATTCAAGACATTTTGCGTTGGTAGTTATTTATGATTGAATGGGAAGGGGGGGGGGTAGCGTTTCCGTCCATCCCTTCAGGCGAAAACATCATTTAATGCGTTACGGGGCCCGTTTCCCTCTCCAATACCAGCAGAACATAGATGCAGCGCTCTTTTGATTCGCTATATTCTAAAGTTTTTCCATCATATGCCAAGGGAAGATTTTTTTTTCTTTTTCATAACGCTTTTTCGCATGCAGCAAAATGAATTTCGTTAATACAGTTAAAATACTCAAGCAACTTTTTTTTTTTCGATTTATATTAATAATACGTTTTGGAAATACCGAATAATTTGCGTTCTGAGATTATGAAATCTGACATAGGTATGAATCTGCTATTAAAACATTTGGTTACAATCGTGTTAATCTTATAAGAATTCATTAAAATATTCATGTTTTTTTTTTCATATCGATAAATTACTACTCATATCCTTCAGCATTGGTGACAACATTAATCAATATCCATATCAATTCACAGTGTCTTGTTACAGACAGTGAATATGGATGCACTGTCGAACTTGATCAATTTTTTCGGTGTTATAACGGTGGAACTTTTTTTAAAATTAAAATATTGAATGCTTTTCCAGTTTACTTGGTTTTGCATATGAGTTTGTTAAGTTCTTCGATGGGGAAAAAAGACTGATAATCGCATATCCCGAAATGTTCCGATGACGATAACACGGTCGAAATGGCTCGCACCCCGTTAATGCTCTTCCCCCAGCCCTGTTTCCCATAAATCTCTACCTTTTCCCAAAGAAGCGCCCTTAAATAATATATATATATATATATATATATATTATTTAAAAAAAAAAACGGGTTTTTCTAATTTAATCTTCCCACCTTGCCTCAACCCCCCCCCCACGTTTCCTACCCCCTTTAACGGCCTAACAGTAGAAGTATGGAGAACGAAGACATCCTAACATCCAAGCAAGGTATTGCAAAATTTCTTCCTCTATTAGTCTGCATATATTTACCTCTAAAATACACTTATAATGCCCTAAAATTTCTTGAGTAAAAAACCAATGTATTAAAAATACGGGACACTCCTAAACGAAAACAGGCTAAAATAGCCGTATAAATAATAGTTTTTTAAGAGAAGTAACATGGGAATTTTCCCAGAAATAATACCTATCATATAGTTAATTCACTTGCCGATAATAGATTATCAACTATATTCATAAAATTTGTGTGATAAAAGTGCTTCCACGCAATGGCAATACTGTACTGCTGAATCGTTTCAAGATAAATTTGATACTTTCAATCTATTTCAGCAGAGCAAAATCATAATTGTGAAACTATTCTAGAGTTCAGAACCAGGGCGTCTGTTCTTAACACGCCTTTTCCCCACTCCATACTTCTTTGGTGGCGAAATAACGACACCATCTAATGACATTGGGTGGTTAACAGCCATCATCCCTCTCTGCAGATTAACTAACGAGTTTCGGTTCTTTATTTACAGTCAGCCATTATGACAGTTTATAGATACTTTTTTATTCATTTATCCTGTCGAGCCGTCGGTGTCTGTCCTTAAGGTCACTCCTTATCTGACACAGAGAAAATTGGATTTGACGTTCATGTGTGTATCAGATTAGACGATCACATTTCTTACCTTTGACGACGTGAGGGAGTTTCACATATTAGCCATACCCAAGTCTGTTCGACGTCTATAATTTCACTACATAGCGAATTGTCGATTGTAATTACCAAATCGCTACGTTCACCGTGATACACCCCGAGGAAAAGGGAAGAAGGAGGGGGGGGGGGGATTCGAGAGTGAAACTTGCTGTTGTTTGATACGAAACCTCCACTCACTGCTACCCGGCAACAAAGTTTTCGTTTAATGACAGAGGAAGGCCCGCCAAAATAACCGCTTTGGGGTCAACTACAAGCCACTTACGGATCATTTATGGCTAATTAGCGAGCGTGCAGACAGAATGCCTTCAAGCATCATAAAAGACTGAGTGTCATTACAAAATGTCCCCCCCCCCCGTCTTTTTCCGCTTCCCTGAATACAGTTTAATAGCAAGCAGCCCTGTTATTTGACAACGACAAGATAAACAAAATTATCACGAAGTGCGACAAATCACGTCACCCTTCATGTAGAACAGTCAAAGAACAGCTTGTCGTCCACCCTTTGATTGCTTTCAACAAGATAAACAGAACTATGCCTGTTGCTTGTGGTTTTAAGGCTACGTACGAGGCAAATTAAAAACACGCAATAAAACGAATGATTTGCAATATATTTCTCATTAATTTCATGTATTAGGTAGAATGGCTTATTACAACTAACGTAATAAAACTTATTACGACTTTCATAAACGCAGCTTTTATAGGATAACCCCCTCCATTTGTTTTTTGACAGTTTACGAGAAAGAAATTAGACTGATAAAAAAAAAAACTTACAAGCAGTGAATGAAATCGCTGATTTATCTTGCTAAAAAAAAAGTTGCAAAATCCCTGTAGGTGGAATCTGAGAAAAAGTATCTTTCATAGTCAAGTAACTTGTTGTGAAACCACTCGTTTAAAAAGGCATCGTATGAGCAATTTGCACTCACGAGAACAAGATAAAAAAGATGAAATTTGTGTGACCACGAACATTATATTAGTCTTACCAACGGATACCCGAAGTGCTGTATCATTATGGTGAGATTTATGCTTATCAAAAAAGAGTTTACTGTGAAAGGTCTTAAGGAAATGGCATAATAGAAGACGGAAAATGCAAATAGAGAATTTTCTACAACACTTTCTACCCTATTAAAGTTCTCATTTTAGAAATAGTATCAACATTTCAGTATTCTAATTCAACTGCTTAATTATCTCTCATGAAGTGAGATGAAAACGCTCAGAAAACAGTGAATAAAACAAAATTTGATAAAAATAAAAAAAGGAAAGATTTATGAAGAATGTCAGTTATAACCCATACACGAATGAATAAGAGAAGATTAGAATGGAATAAAATTTAAAATGAACTCACTAATTGTTAAATTAGCAAAAAATCAAAAATAAAAAACTCGAAACGAAATACAAAAAGATCATTTGATAGATAAAACGAAGACACACTGCTTCTGTTGAAGTAATGAAGTGCAACAAGCTGAAGCTTAAAGCAAAAAGAAGTGGAGTCTTATCATCTGTCATTGCACACGACATTAAAACGCGGACAATAATCATTCATCATTCTAAAAATTAACTGAAATTATTTTGCAATGTTTCTTTCCCGAGCCTGTCAGTATGAATCTCCTGTAAATAATACAAGGATCACGAGTGTTTTAAGTGCATAATAAGCAACTCTATTCAGAAGCAAAGCACTAAACAATATTCATCTCAGCTACGTTTTGCAAAATCCATAAACACCTATTAGATTTAATTTGTCTGTCTCATGTCTTTACGTCAGTATGCATATAAAAACTCTGCTTTGGCTGGATGAATTTTATTGAACACTGGTATATCGGATATTTAAATATGTCAAAACTGAATCGCACGAGATTTTTATTGTCCTAAATTCTGAAATTTATTAACTTCCGTTCAGCCAGTGTGAAATTATTGTGATATACAATTTAGATATGTTCTATCTCTTCATGTCTGCCCGTACAAATCTTGAGACTGAAATAAAAATTAGAAAGATTGTTACACTTTTCGTAAGGCGTCTTCCCAAATAGCAAATCTGAGTAAAATTCTTTAGTTAAGATCAGCATAACTTGCATACGCACAACAGGTGGACAAAACGACTCATAAGCATCTAATTTCAATTTCTGTCAAGGGTGTGACATTGAAAATGAGGTTAAGAATAACAGATTGTTGTTGTCTAGATAAATTTCGCATGTTTTCCCAAATATTGATTGTTTTGTGAAGGATAGGAAGTCCTAAACATCTTACTGAATTCATCTGTTGCGAATTTAATATGATATTTTTCATTTGTGTTTGTAAACATAAAATAAAACTCATGCCATCTAGCACAAATACACACTATCTTTGAATAGGGTGGCGAATGATCATATTTTTTCCATATCAGGCAATTATAGGCAGATAGGTATATAAATCAGATAAAGAGAAAGCAATCAGCATGTTATGTACAATGACTGGAGATGGCGGGTCAGAAGATGAAATACCATAGTGGAATTAGAAAAACAACACAAACTTACAATCTGCCTTAGTTTCAAAACAAAAATATAGATAATTAAAAAATATATATTTCAATAAATATAAACTACCTTTAAAAATGTTGGGGGACACAAACCTTATAAACTAAAGGTGCTATACAAGTTCTTCTGGAGTAGAATTTTTCCAACATCCATGCCGTATACGCGTATACGATTCGAATCCACAATCTTTGCAGTAAACAAGCAAGGCTTTTATAAATAGATCATCTGAGTAAGATATGCTGTATTTTGAATATTCCAACTATGCAGGCATGCTACATATTTATTTTCGTTTCTTGTTCACAGCTTTTCTGTTGATACACGTAAGGATGTTTGTTTTTAAAATATCAAGTTGATATTGCCGTTTTCCTACATTTTTTTTGAGCTATTCATTCAATATAACAATTTATTGGCATTTATTTCTCTATAAATATGATTTTGCATTCATTAAATATCCACTCGGAACCCCAAAGAGGAGGTTGAGTAGGATTCTCTCTCAGTAAAAGACTAGCTCAGTATTACCACACTTTTATCTTTTCCTTCATTTTGTTCATTTCATATATAGCAGTTTTTTTCTTCTTCATATATTGCAGTTCCAAACACTAGATAGGACTTCACATCTTTAATTTATACCAATCTATTTTTCGAATTCTTTTTTTAACTAAAACTGAACAGAAAGTGCAGCTCATAATAATAATTCAGGCTTGAAACGCGTATGTTCTGAGATATGAAGATATAAATAAGCTTACATTAAACCGACATGAAACAAGTTAAGCAGGATAAATGAAGTGAACATAGTTGACCCTACAAAAGTCTTAGCAAAGGGATTTCTTTAGAAGTCCAGGTCATTCTAAAAGCTGTCTCACATTTTGTGTATGATTAAAGTAATTTACTGAATGTCTGTATTATTTCTCCTTGGAGTTTCGGTTCCTCTTACCTGTTTCCTTAGAAATGTGTTATTATATCATAACTTGTTAGGAGAATGTTTTGTGTAAAAACAAAACAAACCTGTTTTAAGAATGGGGACGGAAGTCTTGAATAGTTAAGGTACAATGCTCCTTTATGTTTTAACCAATGAAAGCCAGTAAATAATTGAACAGTTTTCAAATGATTTAATGAAATCATCAGCAAACAGTAATATATACAGTAGGATGAAAAACAATCAGAAGGATCGTGTGAAGAAATTAATTGGCATGAATTGCTATGGTGAATGCCTCAAACAATCGCAATTTCGAATCAGTCAATTACACTTGACATTTCTAATCTATATATATTTTAGTTTTTTATGCTCTTATGTTTAACCTAGATGAAAATCTTCATAAAGAAAAAAAAACGATAATTAAGTATTCTTAAGAAATAAGGGAAAAGCACATTAACAAGCAGGTGTGGTGTGGATGATGATTAATTATAATAATCTAATGATTATGAACAGATACAATCTCGATGATAGGCTGCCAAATGCAGCTTCGTTTCATTTTAGGCTTCCGTACAGTATTATTTTACTGATAAGATCATTAGACAATGGCATGCATCTTAATGGAATAATCATAAAATTAAATCGCTAAAAGAAAACTACCGGATTGGAAAAACGTCTTTAAGAATATTTAAACAAGGAAATCAGGCATGCATTCAAGAAAGAAAACTTTACATCTGAGAAGAAAATAAAACTTTTAATATCAAATATATCTGATAAGCGGTACATTTAGCATCGGACACTTTTTTATTTCTTTATTATTAAGGAATAAAATATATTTTTCTTAACATTACAGTAAAACATTTTAACATGCTATGCAAACGAGTTGAAGCCAAAAATGACTTGAAACAATTATTGCTAACTGAATGTTACTTGACAGTATATTTTAAAGAAATGAAACGTTCTTCAAAAACTGATATCAGAGCGTTTAATACTCGGATTAATATTGATAACACCGTAAAAATTGAATAATCATTGCCGTACGTGTAATCAAAACTTTAAAATGTATATAAATGATGTTCTTTTTAATTCCCTGGTCTATCTTTTTTAGGGAACTATGATGTTTTTTATTTCCTTTTACTAAAAGTAAAATAAAAGGTATTTTTAACAGAAAATTACTATTTACAAATTGCAAGAGATAACTTTGGTCACGGCAACACACTGAATATTCGATATCTGGTGGTAAGTAGTACATTATTTAAATAGAATAAAAGCTCCGATGAACTGTGATATGTTTCTTAAATTTTATAGTAAAATATGATGATATGTACCATTTCCCATCCCTTTAGTTCGCCAGTTGAAGCGCATTCTCAGCATTATTCTGAGTATTGGGAAGTTTTCATCTCGTACAACAGAGAACTGTATTTTTAAAAAAAAACACGTTTGCACTGTTCTGGACATTTATCCATCTATTGAACCTCATCTCATATCAGTTTCTATAGGTCTATGTTGGTTTTTCTCTGATGATAGTAATTGAAATACTAGCTTAATATTAGCCGTAACAATAATTTACTTGCTACCTGTATGTTAGCTCGTGTCTTTATTCCACTGAAGATATTTTCACTAAATTTTATTATAAACTTGACAACCTACTTTAATTTTGATTTAGTATGTAATGTCTACTGTTTAGTTTAAGACTCAAAAATATTTATTTATGGATATAAGAAAAACGAATATGGATATATTCATTTCCAGGCACACTTCCGCATTTCAAATACTTAGATATTATCTCTTGTGAATTATAAGAGATAACACTCGATTTTGTATAAGCAGAGATCCCTGTTTTTAATTGCAGACTTTAAAAAGTTATCAGCAGATTAAAAAAAAAATCAAAATTTAGTTATAGAAGTTCTATCCCCGTGTATTTGGACTCGCTATCCACACAAAGACCACATCATGTCTTCGATTCACTAATCGATCTCTTTTCAGGCACGGCTGACAGAGTAGACCACAGAAGAATTAGGCGTTAGTTCAGGGGTCGGCCGTTCAGCCATTTTGGCGAAAATAGCATTCAGTTGAATATCTCGAAAGCCGTACCTGAAAAAAGGCTGCAATAATAGAAATAAAATAGTTGGAAGAGTGATGTCATTCGTGAGAGTTCCAAGTGTCCAGTGCAGACCCAGTACAGGTTAAACTAAATCTTCACTGCACACTGTACCTTCGGTCACATCAGGTCTTTAATAAGTAAGGGGGGATTACAAAAATAAAGGATATTACAAATATATTTTTATTTCATAGACAAATACTTGAATCTGAAGGTAAAATGTTTGCAAATTTACCATATTCAGTTATTTGACTACTGTGAAATAAAAGTGTATTTTTAATATACTGTATTTCTGTAATTAGAGATAATCTTCAATTTGCTATCCTAAGGTTATCAGATAGGGAGAGTGAAAGTTTCCTTGTCTACAGAAATGTTTCTAACAAAAAACTTAAAAGAGGAGATTTTAAAGTAAATGATATCTTTATTAAACAGAGAAGAGTGTGTCACAGCGTTGTTACGTGATCCGCTGTTGTTCGTGCCTGTATGATCATTAACTTTACTGCTATATTTTTATGGATATAGCATTCATAAATTTTCAGAACCACGTGAAATCATCCCTGGAAAATATATTAGCTTCGCAGTTGTCCTATACGTATATAATATGTGTTCTGGCTCAACAGACTCTAATTTCTCCATTGAAATCATCCATAGAAATTACTAATCACTGATTTGGTTAATTTTATATACAAAATGTATTCCAGTTTCCTTTAAGAAAAAAAAGCGCAGCTTATTATGCACAGTTTATTAATAGAATATTTGGCTAATTGTAAATAGGAGACTTACTGCTGATTGGAAAATGGTAAACTGTACATCAAATTTCCAATTAGATGGAAACGCAGTCGTTAAGGTTAGCAAAAACAAAACAGAAAACGGTGTAGGCTTTTAATGATCATCTAATGACAATAAATGGCTCTCCATTTCCTTCTTTTTTTTCTCTTTTTTTTTTCCTTATTCTCTTAAACCAGCTATGGAAAAAAAAAAAAAATAGAATGACCTTGGGCTACATACGTATATACTCAGAATGGCAATCCTCAAAAATCGACATATAATGCCCTCTTCATGAGAAATCATTCAATCCAGAGATTCCCATCCTATTCGAGTGTTTAGCGCTCACATTACCGGAGATAATGGGCGAGTATGTCCGGTCGTATCCCTGAAGCGGACAGTTTAGCCTAACTGGTAACAAAAGACATCGATCATGTTCAGTGACAAACGCAATAGGGATCAACGGAGAGTTAAGAAGTGTATCATTGCACTGCTGGGTGACCTCTTATTATTCATGACTGCATGATCATTATCTCTTCTGTTATCTATTGGTGGGTGTGGCATTCTTAACGCCTTCGCAGATTCCTATAGTCCAACTTCCTCAGCACCCCAGGGGTGGAAGAAGAAGAAACGTAAACAGTTATCACTAGTCGGAAAACAGTGGTTACTGACTCAAATAGGAAAAGGGCAAGAGGGGGGGGGGATTGTTATGTTGGCTTGTCATTGTGGGGCATCTTTAGTGTTAGGCAGACGCTATACCAGGTGCAAAGCGAAATAAATAATACAATCATTATGCAAGTTTGGTAAAACACCCGATTATGTTTTTGGTAATGAATGGAGAGAAATCATCCTCGTTGGAGTTTACCTAAGGCCAGGTAAGAAAACGTAGACATCTCTCGTTTGCTATTGGGCAAAGCATATCATTCATTTATGCCTTAATAAATATCCAGGTCCCTCCCATTTCTCATGAAACGTTGTAGTTCTAGCAGCTAACTTCACCTAATAGAGACGAATGTATGGTTATAGTCTTATTATTTCTTGTTACTTGTCGTTGCTTATTAGCTAATTAGGCCCTGGCAAGCTAAAAATGTCAATTTTTTTTTTTTTGGCTCAAAAGAATACTTGTTGCATAAGTTGAGCTGACACACAGAAATGTTTCCAGTCCAAATACTTCCAAACACGCTCAGCTCTACTAAAAGCGAAACCTATCGTTGTCGTGAAACATTACGTCACATCTGTCTGTATCTAACCAAAACTCCTTCATGATTTAAAGAGATAAATAATCGATTTTTTTTTAACCTTCATACAAAATAGTGTATGATCACAGGCAACCTACCATAGAAAATAAAAAATTAACCTTTCTTTCAGAATTTATCAGAAAGAAGTAAAATTAAGAGGAATAAATATTATCAATTTTCGCCAAACAAAATCTAATAAATTCTGTTCAGATGAATTCAGCGAAGTAAGAAACCGAAGTTTATTTTCATATCGTTTGTGATAGTATGTATATTAAGAGCATTAAATTTTCCACGGGATGTTCATTTTTGCACTATACTGTACCTGAAAGCTGCTGTCCTTTTATGGATGGAAATTTTGTGCAATCTATTATTTTAGAGGTTATGTTTATATATTAATCGTCAACGGTCATTAAGAATCTTCGAGCGTAGGACGAATCATTCTTCTTCCTGCTTAACTTCATTGCCGAATACAATAAGCTTTAGAATTTCTACCTGGTTTCATATCTCTAGTTCAAAAAAAAATCACGAAGTAGGTTCCAGCAGGTCTTAGTGAAATATCTTAAAATACAAGACAATATACTCTCCTTAAAGAATCCTTTAAGAATAGTATTTCTTAAAGCTTAAATTATAAACAGTTTGTTCTGCACTCGCATCATCATCATCATACTCGTATGAAATTAGACCAGATGACTTTTTTCCTTTCATAACTTTAACGTTCATATATAGATTTTTTTATATTTTTTCTGTTCGGTATCTTTTTCCTGTGGATATTCAAATATTATTCTTCGATATGTTTCGTTAGAGATTCTCTTTATATTAACCCAGTTTTGTAGGCAATTCTGTTTTTTTTTCTTTTCGATTATTGTTGTTACTTCTCGTTCTTTTAATATTGTAGTTCCTAGAACGTTTTTTTTTTCCATTGTCCGTTTCTCAGATTTGTATTGTAGTTGACAGTACTAATTAGAAATTCGTATTTTTTATGGTTTTCAAGTTCGATTTATTAATCCTGTCATGTTTGAAAACTTGGAAATTTTGTTATTAACATCTTTACTCATAAGATATATGTCATCTTGAGTAATTTAAGTAATTTTCTCGATGAAGAATGCTATCGTATGCGTGGTTATAAAATAGAATCTTCATCAAACATGACTAAGCACATAGAATTAATATACATTATGAATCTTATGAGCATTAGTCTTTTTTTTAAAGTTCAGTGGGATAAAAACAGAGACGGCTGAATGCAGATAGTGTGTTTCATTCCTTTTTATATCTCTTCATATATACGATAATTTATTTGCTAGGAATAAGAAGCCTCTGTAGCTCAGCCGATAATGACAATTCCCTTTGAATGGAGGCACCATGGGTTGAATCTCGTCTAGGATCCTATGTAACCATTATAGGTGTTTTTCAAGTGAAGAAATTAGCCGTATGGAGGCGATATAGAGTTTTTCTCCCGGAAATTCAGGATTTTCATCTACTAAGACAACCCAGGCAGACTATGCAGATTGGATCAGCCGACCTATCAGAACACTAGTCCGGTTACCGAAGCCAGTTACTTGACCGTAATAGATCATTGAGACCGACGCTTAAGGGAGAAATGAGAAAGATAAATATCTTTTCCTCCTTCAGGATTCTAATAGCGCATTTGGAAAGAATGATCAGATCTATTATATATATATATATATATATATATAACAAAGCATACTTCCCTTCAACAGTAATCTTGGTTCTCCCTACAAGGCTGCTTCCTACACTTTAGTACATGGGTAGAGAACCAGTTCAATTTGTGAATGAATTCAGTGATATTGATTTCAAATTGCTGTAAAGTAAAGGAGCCTCCATAGCTCAGTCAGTATAGACGAAGACCTTTGGCCGGAAAGACCTGGGTTCGATTCTCGTCAGTAACGTGAGGAACCTTTAGTGGTCTATTTCGACTAAAGGTGAGTTAGCCGGTCTCATGCAAAGATAGGGTTTTTTCACCCGGAAACTCGGGTTTTTCGTCCCCTAGAACAGGCAAACCGTCCCCGTGAGTCGGTCCCACATGGATTACAGTCATGAATACGTCCCAGATATATGCCAGTCCCGAGCCCGGATAAACTTGGGGAGTTGGGGAAAGCAATGATGAACTACCCTGTAAACATCTCACCAGGAATACTTTGTGGGCAATGCTTACAAAGTCACCTACGGTCGGAAACGACTGAAAGGGAAAATTATCTTGTATACTATTCGAAATGAAAATCGAAATAAGTTTTCAAGACTGTCATATGTACTACAAATTTCTATAACACTTCAAGTATTAGGTATGAAAAGGATGCTCAAAAGAATCCTATCTTTAAATAACTTAAATGAAATTATTAAAGAAAAGCTAACTATTACAATGAAATAAATATATGTAAATGAAAGCAGAGCGAAAATCATGATGAAACTGTTTTTAGCATAAGTACTATTTAAGTGCAGAAAAAAATATATATTTGAATTTCTTGTCAGTTACATCTACGAAAGATCGAAACTTTTGGTATAGCTGTAATGTGATTGGACCACATGTTATACCAGAACACTAAAAGAAATGTGATATCCGACCGAGATTAAAATCATTGCCACCTGGTAGAATAAAAAATCTAAAAATAAAGAAATAAATACATCATATAACGCTTTTTATTGCTCAAAGGGAGTAGACAGAGCTCCCTTTGTAATAAAATTTGAGTTGCGGGGTTAAACACCCTACTTTCCATAAGAAAAACCTTATACTTTCCTGCCTCAAACTTGGGACTAACTGAATAAAAAATCTAGAAAATATTCCTCTGGTGTGCAAAGTCGAACCTAAATTAACAATAAAACTTGAAATCTGTCATTCTGGCAGTTAACATTATGGAATAAAAATTGTTGCCACAAGCTACGCAGGCACCCAGGAATAAATGTAAGAGGGCAGCAGAGAATTCAAGAAGCGTGTTAACAGCAAAAAAAAAAGAAAAAGAGATAAAATTATCTACCTATAAATGTAGTTACTTTGTTGTTTTTGTTAGAACTGCTACCAACACACATTTTCCAGTATACTTAATTATATATATTGTCTAGTAAAGAAAAATTTCAGCAATCTTTTAATATTCATATCAAGAAACTATCAATATAAAATTCTATAAACAGATAGAGGGTACAGCCATGGGTTCTCTACTCCCCCCCCACTCCCTTCCACAGGAAACTTCTTTATGGAGACTTTTGAAGAAAAAGCCTTAAACTCAGCCCCACAAAAACCCCACTGTCTGGCTACGCTACGTGGATGATGTGTTCTCTATTTGGCCGCATGGCTTAGACACACTCCACAACTTCCTAACACACTTAAACAACCAACACCCCAGAATCCAGTTCACCTTGGGAAAAAAAAAAAAACAACAGTCGCCCTTTTCTAGACACTCTGATTACACGCCAGCCTGGTGGATCCCGGGTTTTCTCTGTTTACAGAAAACCGACCCATACAGTTAGATACATTCACCAACAATCACCCTCCCCCCTCTCAAACCAATATGGGATTATAAAAACCCTATATAACAGGACAAAATTAATCTGTTCAGACAACAATGCCCTAATTACTGAACTTAACCATATCCTTAACACCTTCTTAGCCAATGGCTACAACCCCGCAAAAATCCAGAAAATATTAAAATCAGTTAACCACAATCCTCTTTCCCTTCATAACAAAGATTACACTAGATCCATCACCATTCCCTGTATCCGGGGCACGTCTGAAAAGCTAACAAAAATCATAAAAAAATATGACCTGACTACCTGTTATAAACCACATAAGAAACTGGCATCCCTTATCTGCTCCACCAAAGACCAGCCACTTCCCCTAGACCTACCTGGAGTATACCAGGTCCCTTGCAGCTGTAAACTGTCCTACTACGGGCAAACAGGCAGAACAGCTAATATCAGGATTTCCGAACACAAAGACTACATCCGGTTTCTCCAATACAGCCACTCAGGACTTGTGGACCATGCACCAGATACCCACCACAGAATATGCTGGAAGAAAGCCATTTTACTACACCGTAGTAAAATGGCTTTCTTCCAGCTTTCTTCGTAGTAAAATGGCTTTCTTCATTTGGGTGCATGGGACTGCCCCAAATTTGGGAAGCTTGCATCCTTAGAACATCAGCCCAACAGCCAAGACAACCCAATTTATCCCGCTAGGAGGCACCTTTAGGACTCTAGGACCAACGTCAGTTACCTTGTTCAGCCTCATTTGCTCGTTGTTAGTGCCTGCGTGCATATATCATAGTTTTATGTTCCCAGAAGATGGCAATGTAACCTTGCCGAAATATAGGAAGGTATTAATTAAAGTTTTTTAATTAATATTTTAGTATACGTTGTCATTTCCTGAAAAATTAAAAGTCATGTGTAACCAACGTATAAGTTTATCTACAAGAATAACTATCAATATAATCTGAGCGATTATTTATTTCTACTGAGTAGGCACAATTAATATTTATGATTCTATGTAAACGTAATAAGATATGAAAATAACAGGGAAAAAAGAATAGAAAGAACAAAAAAAAAAAGAAAGAAAGAAAGAAACATTTAAAAGAAAAACAGAATTTAAAAAAAATTCTCTTTTTATTATTTGCTGACTAATCCATCAGAATAATTAACACACACACACACACATGATGGGTCTTACCTGAGGGTTAAAAGTTAGGCTACTACCTAAACGAAGCGATGTATCTTGAAGTAAGCTACTTGCTGCACGACTTCGTTTTCCTGTACCATGTATGGACCTTCTGGCCTCGGCAGTTGCCTTCGGCTCTGGTCGGGGATGATCGTGGATTCCCTTAGCTTGGAAGAAGATGGCGTAATCTGTATGGCGCCAGAAGTGGGTTACTGGGTATCCACAGTGCCCTCTGCAAGCAAGAACTTCCAAACGACCCGGACATTTGCGATTTGGACATGGCTTTCCTGGAAACATTATAATAATTACACCTTGCTTCTCGGATGTGTCTGCATATTATTATTTTTTATTATTCTTTATAGACTTTTTTCTATTTTATTATTTGAAACTATTAAATAGAGACAGAGATGATAATTCCATCTATTTTTTCAATTCATTAGTTTTTATATTTAATAATGTACAATTCTCTCTCTCTCTCTCTCTCTGTCTCTCTCTCTCTCTCCTCTTGTTAAATTCTACACTGAAAAAAAAAAAAACTTTTATCGTTTTTATCAATATAAACTCTCCCAAAACTCTAAAACTGAGTTTTTTAAAAGTAGTAATTTGCGTCATTTTTCTCTGAAAATTCTCATGTTCATATTATTGATAGGTTATATAACATTTAACAGTTTTTCAAATGTTACTCTTTATTGACGACTGGAGAAATTACAAAAATAGTAATTATTTGATTATATGTAGTAACATGCTGAAAATCTATTTCGGAATTCTTAAAATGGGAAAAACATATTTATGAGATTCATTGAATGCAATTCCAATAATGTTTCTTTTTATATTTTTTTATGTTGATAATCTAATAGACAATGAAATAAAGCGTTTTTTTCTACGCATACAGAAATCATGTATGCAATGTCTCTCGATAACATTGCTAGCGATAAGAGGAGTAGAAACATATGACAAAAATACATAGTTTTTTTATTTTTTTAATGCTTTAACTCAATCCATTTTAAGTCACAAACACCTTAAGAGGTGGGAATAAAGCGATTAGTGATGCCAAACCGAAACATATTTTTAGATCCCTATACTTCTCTAACTTATTACTAATGGATTTGAGGTGTCGTTGTGAAAGCGGATTATTATAAGTATCCGTTTGTCTCTAGTCACCAGAAAAATCTTCGCATTTAATGCGCATATTTTAAAATCAATAACAGAATTGAATTATAGGATACCATAATGAAACTACGATAATCTCTCCAACTTTGTTTTCTTTTCTGATTCTGTAATGGATTTTTTTAAAATTCTGGATAACGATTCTACCTCTTGAAAAAAAAAAATGTTTGATACTGAAGGTACTACACATACATAAGTTTCATATATAAAAATCAAGATTTCCAAATATGTTATTTGGTTTTCTAATTTCATATATTATTAGGTCTCTATTGTATTCGTTATTGTAATCATTATGCATATATTCGATACATGTAATGGTGGATTTTGCAAATTTCATCCACTTATGGCAATGTCGATTAAGCCATACTGGGTTTGAATTCCGTCTAGGACACAGTGAACATCTTATAAGAGCTTTTCAACTGAATGAGATGTGTGGTCTCATATGGATGTAACAGAGTTTCTCCCCGAAACTCGGGTATTTCATACTGTAAAATACGCAAACCCGCAGAGAATACATTCTTTTTATAGGCATAATTACACCTCTCCTTATAGCCTTTTTTGTTTGGGCTGAAATTTTAAACAATAATAAAACTCTGGGTTATATCTCATCAGATTTAAGAACTAGCGCACTCTTATTTAAACTTTTCATCTTGATGAAAAATTTAAACTTTCATCTTGATGACTTTCAGGGATCCTCTTCTATGCTTAGAGGCTTGTACGCTACTAATCCTGATCTACTCAATGAAAATGAAAATGAAATTTCATTTCATTTACTTAATTTCAACTCAATTAAACAACAACTGAAAACAAATAAAAAATAACCCAAATCAATGTTTAATGTGAGGCTGTTCCTTAACAAAAGATCTTTTTTTTTTTTTTTTGCATTTAAAAAAAAATTATATCGATTTACTATGCTTAAAATTTAAAAATTATATCGCTCTACTGCGATTGGTTGTTAGTATCGCAGTAGAGCGATTCTAACAATTGTAAGTTTGCGGTTTGTTTTGTTTAAGTTGGTATGGATATATGTATTGCAGTGTTTCTTCCTTCCAAGTGTTTCGTTTTTCGAAGTGTTTCTTCAGTGGAGTGCTTCTTTCTTCCAAGCCGTGCCTCCAAAGCGCATTGGAAGAAATAACAGAATATACAACCTTTCATTGCAAACATTGTTTACTTTCTCGAAGAGCGGAATCTTGTATGAGCTTTTTCAATTAAAGATGAGTTAGTCGATCTCATACGAAGATAGCAAGAATTTTTTTCGGAGAAATCGGATTTTCTTCCGGCAAAAAAGCAAATTGGTTAGAGAATATAATTAATTAGCAGACAAAAATACTGTATAGTGTATGGTAGATAATATACTGTAGAGTGGGCTCCAGCGATTAGTCCTGGGACCGTGTAATAATAAAAGTAGCTACATTTTTGCTGTATACTTTCCACTGACATATATTCCTCGATCCAGGTTCTGCAGCTTTTTTTTTTTTTTTTTTTTTTTTTTTTTTTTTTTTTTTTTGTCTGGGCAAACTTGACAATGGTTTCTGATATGCAAATCTTTGTCAACATTTTGCACGGGTGTGTGAGTGAGTGCGTGCGTGCGTGCTGCGCGCGTAAATTTAATTTTATTGGTGCTTAATTTTTGATATATTTGTACTATAAGAGATTATTAATAGGGATGAATTTTATCACCCGGTGTGAGAATATCTCCCTGCTTGATGGAGGCTGGAAATGTCTCGAAAAGTTCATATATTTAGGTTTCTGAAGCAGGACTCCAGATTATGTAATATATATATATATATAAATAATTATATAAATGTAATAAATAAACTTTTTTAAAAAAATTAAGAAATCCGTTGTCCCACCTGTGGTACTAATGTACTATAAGGTTTACTACCTTTCTTGGGTAAGAGGCATATAATAAAAAAGATAATAGGTATTTGAGATAAAGTGCAGTCGTTCTCAGATGCACTCTCAGACATTAAAAAAAAAAAAAAAAAGAGAAAATATTGAATATTATTTACATGAATTGCGGTGTTTCCGGTACTAAGATTATGCTAATTTTCTTCTAACAACTCTGAGTTGACGAATAAAATACCGACTTTCTATTTAGACATCTTACTCGATTTAGAAATTAGGAATAAGAAGTCCAATAAAAACTAAACGTTATCATTTTCCTTACCTTGCTGTTTTTTTCTGGCTTTGTCACAAATGGCAGGCCTTAGGTGAACTTTATCGCCGTTATCAAGAGTACATCGTAGACTACATACAAGAACTCCTAAGCAAGATTTTTTTAATATGTGCACGTTATGGTTATTGGTATTTCTCATAGCCCAACCACTCCCGTGTCTTCGAGCTTCATCACAATCAGGCCTGTACACATATCGACAATGGCCATCGGTCCATTCATAATAGTCATCATAACTGGTGATCTGCACAGAAAAGAGACAGATTATTTATTGCATACACGCTGCTCAATGAAATCAAATTAAATTATAAGATAAAACCAAAGCCTAAATGAAAACAAAAGATTTGTTATTTTCTAGTGGAAATACTATCCATTTTTAATGCTTTAAGAACACACACACACACACACACACACACACACACACATAAAAAATAAATTGTTAAAACGCCGCTCTAGAAGACAGAAACTGGATTCGTAGATGAGTGGATAAGAAACTAATGGATGATGAGGTAAAAAGAAATCGACTGGTAGTATAAAACTGGCAATAAATTGGAAAGAGAAACTGGGTGGAAAGGATATCAGTGCTACTTGGGTCCTACTCGAAAACTATTCGGTGGAGGAAATATAAGAATTGCATTTCAAAGTTCAAGAAGGTGAATAGAGCAGGTGAGAAATGGATGAATCAAGAGATAAATCTGGAAGACGAAGGTATTATGGGAGAAGCACAAGATGAGTAGTTATAACAACCGGTTGCATAAGAAGTACAAACAGCAGGCGAGGAAGCTGACTCGCTTGATAAGGATGGTAAGGTTGAGCATCCTATTTTTTTTTTCGATATGTGGCCAGTAGAAGAAAGAATGATTGTGGAAGGATGGCATTGATTGGTGAAAATGTAGGAATGATAACCGCTACGGAGGATATAGTTCACGTATTGAATGAGCAATTTATAAAGATATTTCATTCTTGTGAATGTGACATCATGCAGAAATTGAATGCAGTGGGAAAGAAGGGAAAGGAACTGTTAATAAGTGAGCAAGAGGTATATCAGGAATTGAATAAACCTGATGTTAATAAGTCTCTAGGAATTTATGCTATTTCACCACGTATTTTGAGGGAATGTTCCGAAGAGTTAACAACAACTTATACATATATTTCTAACATGAGTCTTGCACTGGGCCAAGTTCCGAAGGCGTGGAAAGAGGGTAAAATTGTTCCTATTCATAAGGTAGGCGATAAGACTAGGGCTTTGAATTATAGGCCAGTCTGTGTGTCTGGAATTGTGATTAAGGTGTCAGAGAGGTTAATTAGAATCAAGAATCGGAATTGGGTTGACAACAGAAAAATGCACTTTGGTGGCCAGCGTGGATTTGTTAAAGGAAGATCGTGTTTTAGTAGCCTGCTTACTTTTACTGAACGAGAGTTTTTGCTCTCTTAAGGTTTCTGCCTGGTTCTCTAAGGAGAACCAATTAGTTAGAAAAAGCTGTCAGGCCAGTGAAAACCTTATCAAAATGGAACAATAGGAAGCGAATATATGGACGCTTGGGCAGCGATCATGTTCTCCTATATGGTCTGCTAGGGCAACTCGTAAATGTCGGCGAGTGTATTCCCGTAATCTCTCTGGTCAAATTTTGTACGAAACTTTTATAGTTTCTGTATTCGGCTTTGAGATAATATCTACTTGATTTAAGAGTATATAATTTTGCATCGCCAAAATGAAGCCTTTTGGCTCTTTACGAGTATTTTAGTAAAACCTGCTTACTGTTAATAATAAAGTGACAAATGCATTGGATAAGGGTGTTGCATACACAGTAGTATATTTAGATTTTGCAAAGGCCTTTGATAAATTGACACATGATAAGCTGCTAATTAAATTGGAAAGGATGGAGGAGGGGGCTGAACATTGGATTAGTTCCCTGGATTGGCGATTACCTGTCTGATAGGTATCAGCGAGCTGTCTATGGAGGAGCCATATCCCAAAAGAAAAACGTTACTAGCGGTGTACCCCCAAGGATCTATTTCGGGTCCACTGCTGTTTAATTTGTATGCAGGTGATATTGGAAGAGGTCTGAATGGTGATGTGCAGTTGTTTGTTGGTGATGCAAAGTTAGGGAGAGCTATCAGGAGTACAGCGGATGCCGTGGCTTTGCAAGAGGACTTGAATACACTGGCTGAATGGGTAAATGAGTGGAGATTTCATTCACTGTTGCGAAGTGTAAAGTTTTGAAATTTGGGAAGCAGAGATGGGATGTAGGGTACACAATCGGTGGAATATCTTGGATGAGGTTGAGGAGATGAGAGATCTGGGAGTGATTGTGGACAAGTATCTAAAATTTCGGGAACATGTTGCCAAAATTGTGAGGACAGCACATCGGATAATGGGAATGATGCGGAAGGCACTGACTTATAGAAGTAAGGATGTTATGGTTCCCTTGTATAAGGCTTTGATCAGGCCACATATGGATTATTATGCAATACAGTACATTGTTTTCAAAAAGATGAAGATGCATTGAAAAAGGTCCAGAGATGATTGACTAAGGTCACTTTTAGTTTCTGGAATGTTGATATGAAGACTGACTGAGAAAATTGGTGGATAGGAGGAGAGGGGATATAACTAAGACATATAAGCTGTTAAGAGGTTATTACAGATTAATGTCTGGGAGGTTTTACATAGAATTGGGGAAGACAGGGAGAGAACAAAAGGCCATCCATGGACGCTGTATGAGGAGAGTGAGCAAGGGGGTGAAGAGAAGTTTTTTTTTTTGGTGGAGAGTGGTGAGTCATTGGAATGCATTCCCCGAGAGTGTGGTGAGCGCAGAGACGGTGAACATATTTAAGGCGCGATATGATAAACTGTGTGTGTCAGTGGACCTCCCACGCTTAGTCTTTGACTCCATGGAGGCTTTTAATAATAATAATAATAATAATAATAATAATAATAATAATAATAATAATAATAATTTGCTCTGAAAAAATGCTTCAAGCAATTACACAAGAGAGCATTCTAAAAGCAACAGGAAACTAATCCGATTACAGAAAGGAACAGCAAAATAATCGATATGTACGCTGGAAAAATAAACCCTTGCACTGCCAATTTCTTCGAGATACTGAGGAAAAGAATGACGTGAACAAGACGTGGCAATGGATACAATATGGATATATTAAAAAAGAAGCCGAAGGATTTATTCTAGCCGCTCAACAACAAGCGTTACAAACTAATGCAATCAAAGCAAAAATTTTGATGATCAATAATAACAGCAAATGCAGATTATGCGATCAGAAAGATGAGACTGTAGAACATCTAATCAGCGCCTGCAGCAAAATAGCTCAAACTGACTATAAATACCGACATGATCAAGTGGCCAAAATAGTTCATTGGCATGTATATGTAAAAAAATATGGCTTTCCTACTTCTGATAACTGGTGGCAGCATAAAATAGAGACTGTATTGGAAAACGAAACAGCAAAAATTCTCTGGGACTTCAGAATACAAACTGATCGGCATTTGGAACACAATAGACCTGACATCACAATTATCGAACATCGACAAGTTTGGATTATCGATATTGCAGTACCCAGTGATAACAACATTAACAACAAAGAACTGGAAAAAATTACTAAATATCGAGATCTGGCAATCGAAGTTGGCCGGCTGTGGCTTAAACACACCAAAGTCATTCCAATAGTTATCGGTGCACTTGGTGCAACTTCAAAGAAGCTATACAACTTTTTAAAGCAATTAAATATCAACGAAGTGATTCTATATGATCGACAAAAAAATAGCGTTACTTGGAACAGTACATATTTTACGACTCTACCTGACAGACTGTTCTTAGATTCTTGGGTAGAATCTGAATTGTTCTGTATCACCAGAGCAATCCAGATTCAGAGCAAATCAAATTGTTGTTTAAATGACATCTTGTTTTGACTGTGTATCAATTATGTGAATAAAATAATAATAATAACAACAACAATAACAACAACTATTATTATTATTATTATTATTATTATTATTATTATTATTATTATTATTATTATTATTATTATTATTATTATTATTATTATTATTATTATTATTATTATAGGCTTAGCTAGAGATTCATTTAGCTTTGATATAAAAACGTTTGTAGTAAGACTGATAAATGCATAAGAATTGCTAAAAGGAGAACAGAGAAAAATGTTGTCTACCAAAGAAACAAAGAATTATATTCTTACTTAAGAACAACAAAAAGAAGGTATAAATTGAACTGACAGTTTAGAAACATTGCAGAAAATTTTTGTCTTATCAAGTGTGATGACTAATGAGATGACATTGGAGAAGCATACGTTACCTCAATCCATAAAGAAAGATCGAAAAATAAAATGAAAAATTATAGGCCTGTAATATACCATCCATGGTGATTAAGATAATGGAGGCTGTTACTAAGGGTAGTCTACAAGAAATTTTGTCAGCAAAATTCTAAGGCAATTGCAACACAATTTTGCTACGAACTGTGCTTCTTTATCAATTATAGTTATTATGATACTCAGTGCCGTAACTAGGCAGGTGCAACGGGTGCACAGGCACAGGGCACGGGACGAGGGAGCCTGAAATGGAGTATTAATAAAATAATTAGTATTATATTTTCATTTACAAATTTTCAAATTCTGTAACGTTTTTGATTAAAGTTAAAAATTAACCGATCTATTTCTATCGTATTTTTTTTCCAAAAAATAAAAAAATAAAGAGGGAGCCAAAAATAAAATCTTGATCAGGGCCCTTGATCTTGATCAAGGTTACGAACCTTGAATATAATACAAAAGGCATGGGGGAGATTTCACTGAATTCATAAAACTATTATGGAGTGCACAAGATAAATTATAGGGAGATTTTTCCAGTTTCCCAAAAATCTTGCATGTGAAGGATAATTATATATCATATTTAAGGAAATATTCTTTCAGTGAAAGAGTAGCTATATATTAGAATAAACTACTGGAAAGTATTGTAGCCGTAAATACCGTAAATTAAAATCTTGTTAAAATGGTTTAAAGTGTAAATATAAAATGTTTACACACACACACACACACACACACACACACACACATATATATATATATATATATATATATATATATAATTTAACTGCGACATAGAAACATTTTAAAATCTTAAAATAAAAATATCATAATTCACAATATCTGCAATCGGAAAAAAGAATAGCAAATATAATTCACATTTTTCAAGTATTCGGTAATGGCTTCTGTTCTCCGTGGCAAAAAACGCGTTTCTTTTTCATTCCACTTAACTGTATTCTGTTATCTGATGGATCAAAAGCTATTCGGAAACGATTCGTGCAGTGTGTTAGAAAAGAAAGCAAAAAAAAAAAAAAAAAAAAAATTTCAGTAATTGTATCGCACCGCAGTCAGTAAATTACCCGTTAGAGGGCTAAAAAGCCTGTTATGATAAACAGCTTCGTCTGCTTCACTGTCACATTCCATCCAGGCAGAGTAGATTAACCTCTTAAAAAGCATAGAAGCTGTGATTATCGCTTAATACGGCAATTTGGTCTAATCCATTAGATAATAAGTCCTAACGGCACGCTTCGGGCTACTTGCGATCGTTTTCAGAAGAGAGGGAGAAAGAACAAATAACATGGCCAGTAGGTATTTCTCTTCTTGTCTGCGATTGTTAGAATAAATGAATAAGGTATTGCCAACTAAGCCTAAAGGACGTCGGAAATACTTAATCAGACGATAGCCTATTTACATTCATCTTTTAAGAAAGGTGGTCTTTAGTTGGAATGATTTAAACCCCTTTATTAAAGAAACTTTTTCTTTTGTGACCGTCAGTGGTGGGGATAATGACGGGGCTTTTGTGTGTCATTCTGGGTGATCGAAATGATCGAGTAGGTCTCTTGATTTGACGTACTTAGGTATGATTGCATAGTGGGAAATGTATTTACATAGTTATTTTTACTTAAAACTTGTACAATAAGAACATAATTACAATGCAAAACAGTTGTCATGTTTAATGCCTCTTCAAAACTTTAACGATTTGATATGGGCCTCTTTAGCAGAAATTATAGGCTACCTTGATATTTTGCTTGATATAGAGCTTCTTGTGTTAGTGATGTGCTAAATGCTGTCATACATATCTTGGTACATTCAATGGGTCTCGAGCTTTTTTTTCTTTTTTTTTTTTGTAGATGGATTTTTTTTGTTATTATCATTATTATTACCACGCGTTTATAAGAAAATAGCTTTCTGAATTATGTTAAAATTTTGTAATCTTTTAAGCTGAGATTTATTAATTGTGATATGCAAATGTTTGCTGTAGTGATCGGTGACATGATATGCGCAGCAGAAATTCTGCTATAACCTTCTACAGGACAAGATTCAGTCTTGTTAGAAAGATGTTTGGAAAGGTTTTTAGGAGGCGAATGATTATCATCGTCGCCTCCTGAAAACACCTTACTTTTGTTAATTGAAAGGGAGATGGTAAATCCCGTTCTATTTTATAGCCGGGTCCGAAACTCGGATCGAAATCCATAGAGTTTCATGCCGAAAAAACTATCGGCAGGCCCAAGTGTAAATGATCGCTTGGGTAGTACAACACCAGGACAACTTCATACAAAGGTGGAGCAAGATCCGTCACTAACTTTTGTGTTTCAGGAGGAGAAACTGCAATAATTGTTTTATTTACATATATATAAAAAGAGAAAAATGTGTTGTTTTTCAACTTCTTTAAAGATTTTAATCTCCCTCCCCTTCTTTGCAGAGATATATTTTGCTTTTCTATTTTGAAACGTCGTGTGTTGACCCACTGTTATTTGAATGAAATGAAAAAGATACCGAGAATACATAGAGATGCCATTGCATGATTGGTCCCAGTCATTCAAAATTACTATAAAATTCTCGGTGTTCTGATCAACTAGAATGCTTGATGTTAACTGAGTAATAATATCAATTACGGGCTACTGGAATGCTATTTCGGCTTACTCTTAGCGGTTGGCCGGTTTGGAATTATGGCGGAAGACTCAAGCTATGAATTCAATGTATTATGTTGATACATTGCGAAAGTCTGGCCATTTTGTGGGATGAAAAACCAAAGTTTCCAGGAGCAAAAACTTTTCCATCTCAGTATGACATCGGCTAACTCACCTTCATTGAAAAGCCTTTATAAATATTCTTCGCTTACCAGACGTGATTAGAATCCAGATCTTTTCAATTAGGACCTGCGTTTCGTATCGATGATGCATTGAGTGAGGGCATCATGTCAGTGCGCCGTCCTTAAAAAATCTTTAAAAACAACGATTAAAAACAATCTGATCTCTTTCATAACCCTTCATTATTCTGGGAAACGATTCTTGTACTTGTTTGCGATCAGCAGAAACATTATTCATATCTAAATACTTGCTGTGTCCAACTAGTCTGTATTTTAAATATAATTTTAAAATGATTAAATTAAAATTTACCAATAATTTTATTCATATTTCTTATGCAGATTATCAGTTTACTCATCTACTGGTAAATGTATTTTTCAACCAACAATCATGGGTTCAACTCCCGTAGGTGTCTGATACCATCTTGATATGATTCTTCCATTGCATTCTATTTTGTGCAAGATGACTCAGTTTGTGTACGGAGTTTCCCCACAATTTGACGATGTCATCGCCCCATTCTCTGTTTGGTCTTCCTCTTTTATTCTTTCCTTCAATCATCCTAAACAGCAGCGTTTTTAATTTCCTCTCATCGTTCATTCTACATATATGGCCATATAGACGTAGTTTCCTTTTGATTATTTTCTGGATCAGGTTTTCTTTTGATTGTATTCGTCTATATATTTCCTCATTGTTTACTTTCTAGATCTGGCTTTTCTCAAGATCTTTCTATAGCGCTTCTTCTCGAATGCTAATACCCTCCTTTCAGATTCTTTCAGAAGTACCCAGGCCTCACATCCATAGAGCATGCTGCTGAAGTTACAGGTTTCCACAATACGCAGTTTATTGTGTATCTTTATAGCTCGGCTCTTCCATATTTTGTCCATGGCTTTTAAAATAGTTATTGCTCTGGATATTCTAATTTTTCAAAGTCATGTGTCATGTGGCATCCAAGATATGTGAAGTGTTCCACATTTTTTCAGTTGAAATCCTTCTATGGTAACTCCTGTTATCCGAATATCATTGTTTTAGTTTTTTCAAAGTTTACATTTAGTCCATAATTCCTTCTGCGTTTAGTATTTGGGGTGTCCGTTACAGCCTTGTTGCGTCTTCTTCAATCAGGACGATGTCATCTGCAAAGCAGAGGTAGTTTAGTTTCATGCCATTTATTGAAATGTCTCCACCTTCTTCTTTAATATTATCTAGTGTTGTTTCCAGATGTGTGATGAAGGTGATATTGGTTCCCCCCCCCCTTTTTTTTTTATTGTGCCTTGACTAGGGGCAAACCAATCTCCAGTCACACCTGCTATCCTGACTGTTGCTTGTGCTTGGCTGTTTATATCTTTCAACAGGCGGATTAATTTATTGTCCACACCATATGATTCCATGACTGCCCGTGTTATATTTGGTCAATATTGTCAAAGGCGTTTTGGAAGTCCACGAAACAGCAATATATCTTTTTGTTCTTTCTTCGAACTTTCTCTGCTATTAGTCTTAGTGCAAGTATTTGTTACACGTTACTTCGATCTTTTCGAAATCTTGCTTGCTCATCAGGAAGATGTGCCTCCATATCACCCTTCAGGCGTGCTGTAAGTATTTTTATCAGAACTTTGCCAAGACGACTCATTAGTGCAATAGTTCTGTAATTCCTTCATTCTAAAACACTGCCTTTCTTATAAAGAACAACCAAGACCGATTTTTTTCCACTCTTCAGGGGCGTACCCTGATCTGATCTCCATAGCTTATGCATTTATTTTACAACAATTCTCCCCCATATTTTAGCATCTCACTTATTATGTTGTCATTTCCAGGACTCTTGTTGAGATCATAAGATGTTTTATAGTTTTATTTTTATCTATAAATGTATTTTTATCTGACATGAAATTAAAAAAAAATATATTTCCATTTAGTTGATCTTCATGGAGATCATAGAATTAATTATCTTCTATTGCAAAATATAGAATATTACCCTTCACTTTCTGATTAAATAAATTCGTGAGATACCAGCATGAATTTATTAATAAGTGTTCTGCTAATTTCTTTGACGCGCTCCTTGGCTCATTCGATAAAGATATCCTTTGGTTGAAAAGACCTCGGGTCGAATCCTGTCTGGGACGAGGAAAAACTTTTTAAGTGCTTTTCAAATAAAAGTGAGTTAGCTAATCTCATATGGAAACTTGGATTTTTCATCCGCAAAAGATAGATAGATAGAGAAAGAGAGAGAGAAAGCGAATCTGTGAGATACACTCTGATATGTTTTATTCTATATCATTAACAAAATGCTGTTTGCGACCAGCAAAACTGGTTTCATGATCCCCTAACAGATCGCTACCCGCAGTTTGAAAAAGACTGCTTTAGGGACCTCAGTAGCTCAGTGGTCAGGGCGTCGTGATAATTTCTCTTTGGTTGGAAAGTGCTATGTTTTGATCCCTTCAAATGGGGGAAGGAACATTTATGAGAGCCTTTTCACTGACCATGAGTTACCTGCCATCCTATGCAGCGAGTTGGTAAGCTATTCGTCCCATAAAATAGACAAACCACCAGAGAACATAATCAGTTAAACAGATATAATACACTATCTCCATAGCCTTAATTGTTTGGCCCTAATTCTAACCAACTGAACCTATATCCTTTTTGATTGAGACTAACACTTATAGTTAGGAATCATTTCTTGGTTTTCATGTCACTGTGTGTGTGGAAGTGTGTGTGTGTATGGGGGTGGGGTTATGATTTCCACAATTTTTAAATTTTGTAGGTTTGTATGAATTTGATATAATGAAATAGACTGGAGGCGATATTGAATTGATATTTGGTACTGATATTAAGATGTGTCGTATTATGTCTGCAACCTTTATATACGAGACAATAACTGAACTTATGTAACAGCAGTCATCTTTTTGGATATTTTTATTTCTTGGTTTTTGCCTTCACATCTTGCTTACTGGCTCGCATTACATAAACCACTGTTTATCACTATGTTCTCTAATATTTCAGTTTTTTTTTATGTCTCTTCAGATGGTATAAGCCCTGTCCTTGATTATTTTCGTGATGTGTCGTTCATGATAAGGGTGATGGTGCAACATGACATGATCTGTCTTCTTCCTATAAAGTTCATATCAGGAATTTATTATTATTTGAGAAATTTAAACTCTAAATCTTTGCATGAATATAAACTTATACATTGTAGATGCTTAAACAAATATTAAATTCTGGAAATTCATTAATTATTCTTAAAATAAGTTTATATTAATGCCTTGTAACAGTTCATTTTTTTCATTGCCGTATTTCATATTATTATTATTATTATTATTATTATTATTATTATTATTATTGGCAACTCCAAGGAGGCGACAGACTCATCGAGGGAGGCCCTAACATCATGTCAAGAACAACTATTCGACATTCACACAGTATCTATCATACCTCGCCTTGAAGTCATTCACAATCATGGCACCCACAACAGACTCTGGCAGCTTATTCCACTCATTCACCACTCTCCAAGTTAAAAACCTAGCTCTAACACCCTTGCTAACCACATTCTTACCCAGCTTCCATGTATGGCCCCCTAGTCCTCCTACCACCAGTCCTATTCTCAAAAATATCTTCGAATTAATCTTATAGAAACCCTTCAGTAATTTGAATGTCTCAATCATATCATCCCTTTTCCGCCTATCAACCAATTTCTGCAACCCACAAATCTTCAACTTGTTCTCATTTTATAACAAATCAAGGTGATTATTTTTACATAAAAACTTTTTTAAACCTTGCTTTACAAATATCCATTTCTACAGATTTTTTCCACTAATGTTTTCGATTATATAGAGTTACCTAGGGGTGTGGAAAGCAAATAAAACGAGGGAAAACTTCTAGTATTCTTTATTGTTATTATTATATGCATATAGAGTTAAGTATGCAGCCTTTTTCTGTACCTATCTACTGCAAACATTCTTTTGCCGATTAATTTATGGGTCTTCAGCCTTTTGCAAATGCCGAAGTGTTAAGGCCTAATGTAGATATTAAATATGAACGCGAATTTTATTATTTTTTTTTTTTCAAAAATCATTTCAATGCATATTTTACGCAGTGAAACGATTGCTCATCCCTAGCGGCAGCACTCCGAATCCTTTGTGCATTTTGTTGCTCATATCTAAAGAGTATGAACAACGAAAATATACTAATCATTTTGACCATCGGCGGTTGACCCCATCGACCTCGGCGTGTTTTATTCTCTAACAATAGGATGAACGGAAGTTGATGAGCACATCTTGTCGTAATAAGAGATCCCTGCAGACAAGCAGAACGATAGAACAGGACCAACTTGGGGGTGTTTCCCGTGAGTAGCGTCGGTGTGTCAGATGAGGTAACGTGATTTGGCACGATTGCCTCCCTCGTTGAAAGACGGCTCCGTTTGCTACAGAAAATGGGACGTCCTGTTATCTGGACACGAGACAGCCGCGGCGTCGGTGGGGCTTTTTTCGTAAAAAGAACTATTGCGTGGAGGTGGACAAGAATAAAAACCCATCACTATCCTACCTTTGTGTTGAATAGTCACTAAGGAGACAATGGCTTCCGGTACAGAGTACTCTTTTCTCCCCTGAACGAACATGTGACAACTGTGTTAAGCGGAAATATGGATTTTGATAAAGGAGAGATCGAGTTTACAAGGATATGTACGTGATTGTGCGTTTAGCAAGCCAGAGAAAGAGAGAGAGAGAGAGAGAGAGAGAGTTTTGAGTTCTTTATAATTACTTGAAAGGAATATGTCCATCTGTACGCCAAAGAATGATGGTAGCTGCACAGTCTTCTTATTCAATGTATAATAAATCATTACATAACCAGATGAAAGGCATTATCTAAAAATGTATTGATGATCAAGAAAATGTTCAAACTACATAAACTTAAACAAAAAAAAAAAAAAACAGAGTGAAATTCACTCTTCGAAAATTCTAATCCTAACTAGAATTCTAGATCAGAATACCAAATAGTAGATACTATTTGGATTGCATTTTTGAAAAGATACAGAATCGGTGATTATATATATTCAGGGGAATTTAAGTTGAGCCACTCCATTTCTTGAATTTGAAATGGTGTTGTTGAGGAATTTGAGGAATATTTTCAAAAAAGAAAATGAACTGATTTGCAATGATATTTACTAAACGCTATTAAAGAAAAGACCAGTGGCTATTGCAAAAATAAAAAAAAAAATATGATATAATAACTGCAGAGGAAATATCCCTACGGTATTGGTTGGATTTATGGAAGAAGTAACTGAGGTCAATAAGGCAAATGCTGTCTATTAATTGTGTGCATTTTCCTGCCGATTCGTTTAAACGTCTCATTGTCCTCGCTGCTGCCGTACTACGAATATACTTTCTCCAGGAAAGGTAGTTACTGTAACAGAGCCATCTTCCACTTATGAAGTACGAAAGGACATACATGTATGATGAAGTTAAATAAACAAAAATTAACAGACAGGTTTATAAAATTTTAAATAATAAAAATCAAATGACAAAGGTTTAATATAAAGTAATGGTCTTTCTCCTACAACTTTCCATATTCTTAAAAAATAAAAAAAATGAAGAGAAACATATTAAAAGGAATATAAATATATAAATAGAAAGAAAATATAACTAAACAACACACCTATTACATGACGATACTTAATTGTTTTTGCCGAAATGTAAGCTTATTTTATGCTCCTGCAATACGTTTATGTTCTTGTAAAACTTATATTGAATAATGATTCACACATGATTCGATGCCAAAAATGCCCTCCAGAGGGGAATATTTAATGACATAATAAACTGATGAACTAATAAATAATGCAATAAACCTCCGGAACAAACAAGAATTTATGATATCATTATTAGTTCATCAGTTAGTTTATTGATTCAATAAGCTTCTACCTATTCGTCTGCGATGAATATGTTTCATGCATTCGACTCAAAAGATAAAGAAATATTTGGAAAACAAAAGCAGCTGGTATTTATAAAATTTAACGGAATTTTACTCTCCAGCAACTTTACAAGATTATCTCGTAAATTCGAAGTGAGAAAGAGATCAAAGGAATAGAAGTAACAAAAATTAGATTTTTCATTTGACACCTGGTTACGTATGAAAAGAAGAGAACAAAATGATAGCAAAAATATTAGACATAAAGCGAAATTGAGGACTACTATACTTTCTAAAAATATTTACGATAATTCTTTAGATAGGTGTTATAAGAAAATGTGAAAAGAATGTCGATTACATGATGGAATAAAAACAAACAGGATGTAGAAGTTGTAAAAGATCGTAGAGGACGGGTGAGTGGGTGGAATTAAATAACTGTGAAGATCTTAATCGCAAAAAAAAGAACAAATAACTGGATAGTGGGAGTATACAAAACGTTAGCTTTTAAAAAATGTTTCCTGGCATTATGCCTTAAAGATTGATTATGCATTAAAAATCATTGGAGAAGTGATTTTTGCCTTTCTGCTAGTATTCTATTCACTCCCTGACATAACTGCGATATTAATCGAAATGTAGTAAACCTCATAATCTCCATAAGGTAGAAGCATTTTAGAAAGAAGGATAAAAATTCTCTCTCTCTCTCTCTCTCTCTCTCTTTCTCTGTCTCTATTTGATAAGGACTGATGTTCATAGTGGCAAAATACCGAGAGAGAGTTAGTGAAAACAGCAGCATTTATATATAAGACTAATTATTGTTTATGTGACCATATCTTTTTTTTAATTAATATAAATGTTCATACAATAACGCCTACCAGTTTCGCTAGCAACTGTCTAGCTTTCACAAGGCTTGAACGGTAACACAAAAAAAATATGATAAATGCACAAAAGGATAAAGAATACAAAACCGTTAGTAACTATTAGGTAGCTCAGTTGACGCGTTCCAGTGACAATGTCAGCGTGTATTGCGAATCTTTAGTCAGTGTTCATGCGTTATATGATTATAACGCATGAACACGCGTTATATGATTATTGGCGTACTGTAGTTCGGCCAAACTGAGTGAATTGATCAAATTTTTCCAATTCTCTTTCAATATGGCACCTTGATTTCTGTTTAGGTTGCTGCATGTTCGTAGGACTACTGTTGCTTCTTTGAATAATCGGTGTCTGAAATCATCGTCTATGTAGGGCATAGAGCTATTTTCCCAGTCTATAGAATGGTTAGAAGTTGAAAAGTGATGCGCTAAACCGGAGGTGATCGTCCTATTATGATTGACATCCCCAACATGCTCTTTCTGTCTGATTTCGAGGCTTCTTGAAGTTTGTCCAATGTAGGAAAGGCCACACGTACATGGAATATTATACACACCTGGATATTTGTAAAACTGAACATTATCTTTAGGAGATCTTAACACCTGTCTAATGCTAATAGTTGGTTTAAATACAACTCTGATGTTATGAGCTTTTAACAATCTCGCTATTTTGGTGGAAACCGAACCCATAAAGGGGATGACGACTGTTGAAACCTGCTGGGAGACTGTTTCTTGTTGTCGGGGGGTTATCTTTATACAGGAATTTGTTGATAATGTTTAGAGGATATCCATTTTGAGATAGTGTTGTAACAATTTGAGACAGTTCTGTCTGAACCTCGTCTTCGTCTGAGACAAATTTGTGGACTCTGTTTCCCAACATGTGGATTATGCTATGTTTATGTGACCTATGATGGTTTGAAGAATAATGTAGATATCGTCCGGTATCTGTAAGTTTTTTTTGTAAATGGACAGTTTGAAATTGTTTTCTTCTCTTTACCAGTATGTCTAAGAAGTGCAGTTGTTTGTTATTTTCAACTTCTAGGGTAAATTTGATTTTGTTGTGGAGTGAGTTGATTCTATTTACAAACATATGTAGGTTTTCTATGCTTTTTTGCCATATGATGAAGATATCACCTACATATCTCCACCATATTGAAGGTTTAGGAGTAATCAGGACACCGACTAAAGATTCGCAATACATGCTGACATTGTCACGCGAACGCGTCAACTGAGCTACCTAATAGTTATTAACGGTTTTGTATTCTTTATGCTTTTGTATATATATATATATATTATTTCTTAATCTAATAATAAATTTTTGAGAGAAGGAGAGAGAAGAATGTATTCTTTTTTGTTACGTTTTCAGATAACACCCAATATCAATCAAGACTGATTTAATTCAGATGAGAAAGATTTCAGATAGTGTAAAATGCTATTTCAGAAGGTAGATTCAGGGAGCAATAATATGCATCATTTTGATGGTTATAAATATCTTCAGAGAATCAAAATGGTAGTATGTGGTCTCAGGATACATGTCTTGCTGACAGGTGTACTATTAAAACTCGGATCATGCCGTTTATTCCTACTAAATTCGATGCATGAATGCATGTATGCATGACCTTGCCGTGGCTCCGTCTTTGCATAATTCTTGAAAGCGTTACCCTCGGAGCGTTTTCCGGCTAAGCTATGCAAGGCGAAAAAGAGTGTTCCTCATCACTTTAAAATTGGGATCAGTCAGCGAAGAAAATCAACTAGACTTATGATACCCGGGATTTAAGAGAAGGGTTAACAACTCCACTCGAAAAAAAAATATGTCACGAAAATCGAGAAAGCAAGACCTGACGAAGTAACTTACGAACGAAATGGTAAATGTTATTAAAGAACTTTTATCCTGAATGCACTCTCTTTAACCTGGAGCCTTAATATAAATTACACATTACTGCTATACAATAAATGAGATAGACAAGTAAGAAATTGTAGAGAAAGATAATGATATATTTTAAAAGTATATTTTATTGCATAATTCTTGTATTGTAGATTACATGTAGATTACGAATTAGAGGACAGTTCTTTCTACAGTCTATTTGTGCACATACTCCAACTGAAGAAAAGAATGATGTTGATAAATACTTCTTTAATGACGATTTAGATAAAATGGAGAATATTAAAGGAGAGATAATATTATTATAAGTGATTTCAATGCTAAGATAGGCACAGAGATGCATACCAACCTGGAAAATGTAGCCTGTATACTGACTCCAATGATAAAAGAACCAAATTGATCAACTTCGCTTCTTCAAGAAATATGGTGACTGATAGTACAATTCTTAATCATAAATACATTTATAAAATGACCTGGATATCTCCCGGCAGAAACAACCTTAAATAAAATTTACTACTCATAACAGATGAAAGATATTTTCCAATCTGATGGGTGTGAGATCCTATAGATGGGTGAATATTGATTCTGACCATTATCTACTAATATCAAAAGTTAGAAGCTAAATCTCAAATGCAAGGAAATGTATTGATCCCATGTCAGAAAGTTTAATAATGAAAGAGTGAAGGAATCAGAAGTTAATACTAGATACAGTGAAAAAATTAACGAACGACCGTCATGACAGTCTATCTGACACAGAGAGTTCTAATGAAGCTGCTGTGAAAATCCTCAAGGACATCATAAAAACAATGGCAGATATAATTATAGAAAAAGTGGCAGAGCTAAGCGCATTCATTAGCTACATTCAGAATGTGAACGTATGACAGCAACAAGCAATGAAACACATGAAAGAGTGCACACACAAAAAAAGAGAAATATAATGAACACTAACTTAAGGAATTGAAGTATCGAAGTATAAATCTAAAATATCAATGAAAATATTTTTCATTGAAAATTTTCATATTTTCATATTGAATATTTTCATTGAAAATTTCAATGAAAATATTTTTCATTGATATTTTAGAATATCAATGAAAATATCGAAGTATAAATAAAAAATATCGAAGTATAAATAAAAAATATCAATGAAAATCTGAATTAGAGTCAGGACTTCCAGCCTAGGACAGTATTATACAGCTACAAGGAGAGCCAAATCTTGAGCCATAAGGAAATGGTATAAAGAAAGATGAGTAAAGCATTTTGAGGGACCTTAACATATCGGATCATTTTAAAGATATGTGGATAAAACACAAAGCCAAGAAGATCTAGAAGGAGTTGAATCATCATCAGAAATTGCGGAAGTAGAAACAGCCATTAAAAATCAAGAACAATAAGGCTCAGGAATGGATCTAATACAAGCAGAACTAATAAGAAGTATGGCACAGAATGTTTCAAACAGCTGTGCAACTTATTGCCAATACCTTGATTAATGAAGATCTTCTCTGATGGAATCCATCAGAGAAGATCCACCACCTTTTCATATACAGATCTAATTTGTATATTGCAATACAAGGCTTGCAGATCTTACAGAAGCTTATTGCTTCTCATTTTAGTCAAAGCTAAAAAATGAGAACCAATCAGTGTCAGATTAAAATTCCGAACATATGGTCATGCCCACTATATATGAAAAATGTGTTCGACAAGATTGTGTTCGGTGTATCACTAGCCTACTACTGTTCATCATATCGCTTGAAAAGGTTTGGAATCAACACGAATGGAAGTCTACAAGTCTACAAATTCTGGCATGCGCTGACAACAATGAAAGTAACATTATCCATGTAGTATGGATGATAATACGAAAGTTAGGAAGATGTTAAATACCAAACCCGACGGGGAAAAGAACAATTGAAAGATCTAAACAACTGAGCAGCCGAGAAGACGGAATGATCCAAGATGTTAATGGTGAGGGAGTGAAGACTTAGCAGATTTTAGCAATGAACAAGGAAGCTTAGCAGAATTTCTGAAGAAGGCTAGAGCCCACATAGGGCTGCCAAGCCAGTTTTGATTTTTTTTATTATTATTATTAGCAAGTATGTTGATTCGGTTTCTTGACATGTTCCAGATGCCTACCAGAATACTTGATAACCCAAACCACTTTCCAAATACCCTAGACCTCTTTCTGACCACAACTTAGTGCTCATCTCCTCCCCCATGCAACAACGCTTACCCAGCCATTCCCATACAATAGTAGTTTGGCACTATAACAGTGCCAAGTGGGACAGCCTTCGCAACTTCTATGCCTGATTCCCATGGTTAGATTAGACTATTGCTTCCGACCTTCCAATCCAAACACATGCACTGAACTCATAACCAAAGTAATACTCACTGGCATGGAATCATACATTCCCCATAGTACGCTGACCTGCCATTCCCTAACTAAACCCTGGTTTTCCGAAAGATGCGCCAAGGCAGTACAAATAAAAAACCAAACATACCATCACTGGCTCAGATCAAGAACCCCATCCTCCTTCAGAGCTTATACCCAAGCCCAAAAATGCAAAAAAAAAAAAGAAAAAAAAAAAAACAATCAATGCAAAACAGAGTTCGAAAGAGCAAAAAGCAGGAAATTAGCAGCCTGTCCAAATGGCAGCCGGGCCTTTTGGTCTCTCGCCAAAGCAATCGGCCGTAACTTCTGCCCAACACTATTCCCACCTTTATCATATCCAGATGGCTCCATTGCATCACTCCTACAGAAGAGGCCAATCTCCTGGCCTCACACTTTACTTCCAATGCACGTATAATCGACATTGGCAAATGTCCCCGACCATTTCAGATGCCCAACATACAATGCCCACCATATCCTTTTGCCAGAAAGAGATCAGCAAAATACTGTCTAAATTAGACACAGAATTCTCCTGGCCCTGATGGCATTCCTCCAATTGTCCTGAAGGTTTGTGCACCAGAACTGTCTCCTGTCCTATGTCGCTTATATGTACTGTCTTACTTCACTGGTATTCTATCCCACAGCCTGGAAACTGGCGTATATTCAACCCATTCCCCAAAAAAGGGCGACAAGTCACTGACATCCAACTACCGCCCCCATCTCGCTCACCTCAGTCCTGTCTAAATTAATGGAAAAAATCATCAATTCCCAACTCCTACACTATCTTGAAGCTACCTGTATAATAAACGTCAGCCAGTATGGATTCCGTCGCTCCCGATCAACAGGAGATCTGCTCACATATGTCACCCATCTCTGGTCAGATAACATGGAGAAGTTTGGCGAATCACAAGCGGTTGGCCTTGATATTTTCAAGGCGTTTGACTGGGTCTGGCACAAGGGCTAACTAAGCAAACTGTCATCGTTTGGTCTATCTCAAGACCTCTGTAATTGGATTGCCAGCTTTCTGTCTGGACGCTCACTATGTGTGGTGGTCGATGGCTCCTTATCCTCTCACCACTCAACTAATGCTGCGGTTCCTTAAGGTTCTGTCCTCTCACCAACCCTCTTCCTACTATATATCAATGACCTATTTCAGCTTACCTCCAACCCAATACACAGTTTTGTAGGTGACAGCACATTGCACTTCTCCCTTTCCTTTGATAAACCTTACTCCACATAACTCACCTCAACCTACAGAACAGCAGCCACCACTGCCATCAATTCAGATCTCTAAGCCATCTTCCAATGGGGTTCAGATAACCTAGTCAATTTTAATGCAAATAAAACCCAGTAGTGTCTCATTTCTCATAAAAAAAAGAACCAGTTTCTCCCAGTATTATTTTTGGCAATATCCAAATTTCCAGACAAGCTGAGATTTCTCTTCTTGGAATTACCATGACATCAATCCTCTCCTGGCATGGACACATAACCATTGCATCCTCAGTTTCTACAAAACTAGGATTTCTCTTTCGCTCAAGACGTTACTTCACCCCTGAACAGCTATTAACCTTATACAAATCACAAATCTGCCCAAACATCGAATACTGTCCCCACACATGAGGTGGAGGCCCCAAAAGTTCCCTCAAATTGCTCGACTCCATACAAAGGAGAGCAATCAGACTTATTAATGACCCATCTCTTATCAACTCACTCCCCCACTTTCACACACGCGATTGGTCTCTGCACTATGTGTCTTCTACAAATATTTCCATGGAAAATGTTCATCCGAAATAGCATCAATAATTCCCCCACTTAGTTCTAAGCTCATTGGAACACGTGCAGCTGCTGCTCAACATCTCTACACAGTGCACCTTGAAACCCACAGAATAAATTTCTTCTCCTCCTCCTTCGTCCCTGCAACCGCTATATTATGAAACAGTCTTCCCCTTGATGTGTTCCCTAGGGAATACATCAAGGGGAAGAATACATCAAGAATACATGTATGGGCTCAACATTAAAAAAAAAAAAATTCTTATAGGTTATTCTTCCTTTTAAGGTTTAAGCTTATAGATTACAGTATGTTAGTTTACTTTTATCGTTTTTAATTAGATTACATATGCAGTGTAGTATTTGTAACAGAAAATCTAATTATGATTCACGAATTTGTTTATGAACATCAATTTTTTAGTATTTTTTGTGCTTAATTAATTAATTAAAATAAATTAAAATAAAAATTAACACATACACACATACTGTGTATATATGTGCGGGCTTATTATTTATTAGATTCTAGGTATGGTTTATCTTAATGTCCGTGAAACTGATATCATCGTCGGTACGATAAATGCGAGAATCTATATTTTTAATGTTCAAGTTTATCAGCATTTTAAAACTGCATTTAAAGATTTCTCGATTAAAATTCATTTTGAAACCAATTTCGAAGTTTACAGTCACTTGTTAATCAGTTTTCTCAAGTATGTATTCTTAAATGGAATTAGATCATTTGTGTTCTGAGAACGGTTCTGATTTCTTTACATTAACCTACTTAAATTGTCGATTTAATTGTTGATGAAATATACAGCCGATGATTAGAATTATTAGTAATGCTAGTATCCAAAATACGCTTCACTTCGAAATGGTACTCCGAAGTGATAAAATTTTAAAGAAATATTTACGTATTAAAAACTAGGCCATCCCTTACCTTAGGAATGTTGTTATCGTTGATGTCCCATTCGGCCTGTGACCCCGGGCCTTTACACATGGTCATGACCCCGGAGGGACTTGATTGTCACCACCCTGCAATGCAACATGTCAGATTAGCAAAATTGGAAACTTATAAATGTTTAAGAAATACATGATTTTTGATATTAGTATAATTCACTAAAAGTTTAACTGATGTTTCTCCTAAAAATAATGCAAAATTGTAATAACAGAATTATACATTTTACAAGTTCTGCTTTTTGTTTCAGTTTTTTTGTCTTACAGTTTTACTGTTATTATAAACGTGGTCAGAATAAGTGGTGGTGTTCTTAGGAAAAAAATTCAGTTCAATGCTATTTATGATCATGAAAATCTCGGTGGTTATTTTATTACTACTTTTAGCGTGATCTCAAAACACGAGATAGATAACTAGAGAGAGAGAGAGAAATTAGACTTAGACCAGTACTACTGATGAGTGCTATTGATGAGCGAAACGTCAAGTCAAAATGAAACTTAATTTTGGATTTTGAAGGCCAAACTTAATCTTAAAATAGGGCTTAGAAAAATTTATTATTTAATAAAACACTTCTTGCATTCTGAAAAAAAAGCTTGCAGAAAGAAATTAATATATTTTAAATAATGGCGGTTTAATTCAAAAGGAATATTTTGGTTTTGTATAATTAATATGATCAAAATTATTCATCATTATTAATTCATAAATAAAGTAACCAACTCTCTTTTGTATAACGTCAAGAACTTCGGGATAGGGTTTGGTGCTCCTTCCAAAGGCCAGGTGCAAAGCAGTCTTGGGCAGAAAACAAAATAATTTTTAATTCTAGCTAATTAAAAACGGGTTATTTAGAGAGATTGAAGGTATATGTCAGCTCAAGGAGAGAAATATGATCTAAACTGACGATCTGGTATTATCAAAGGTAAAGTGAAAAGTGAAATTATTTTTGCGAAATGAATAGGACTGTTTTGGTAGCAATCAGTTAACAAAAATCTCTTCATCCCAATGGAGAAAGGTAACGAGATTCATGTTTAAACATTGATTGTGAAAGTTGTCGAAGCTTGAAATGTTTGAGCTCTATACTGTTTGTCAAATGAAGAGGCGACAATGCACAATATCTCCCCCCCCCCCCCTCTCTCTCTCTCGCAGAATTATTCATAGGATCTGAGTTAAGTAACAAAGGAAGGATCATATACATAATAAAGAGGATGGACGAAAGCTTGGACTCCTGAAGAATTCTGTATTGTTAAAAAATTCTGATGAGAAGAGCCCTTTCACTGTAACATTCAGCAAAAACGATTGGAGAGGAAACTAGCTCAGTTACAATTACAAAGGATGGAAGGTAGACCATAAGATGTGTTAAATAGGCTTCTATGCCAGGTGTGATCAGATGCCTTGGAAATATCACGAGCGACTATCCAAGCTTCTCCAGTGTCCAAATGTGGATGATATGAATTAGGAAATTCTCTACGTTGAGAGTATCAGAATCCATATCTCGATTTCATCGAGATTCGATGATAAACTATGAGATTTACATATGCCAGTCGTTGGTTTAAATCTTACTTTAGCACGGATGTTTGTTGAAAATAAAATAAAAATAAATAATAATAGAATCTAAACGGTTTAATACCACGCCTTGCTTACTGAACCCTTCCGAAAAGTATTTCATCCTGCAGAACAGGTAAAACAGTCAGAAACACACAAAACAGGCATAAAATATGAGCTTATATCTTTAGTTGCTTCGGCAACTAAGTTCTGATAATAATTAATTAATATTAATTATTATCACAACAGCACTTCATGATTCGTTAATAACCAACAACACAACTGCTAAAAAAGTGAGTACTTTCCACGAGCATATAGCCTGTAATACACGAGATTAAGAATCTTGTAGTCATGTATGTGTGGTGAAACAATCACTTGACGACCTTTACAATTTAAGATGCGAATGATTCTGGAATTTAGCGAAATGTTCCTACAGCATTGTCCGCATTGCAAGTGTTAATTAATTAACACGGGTAAGTGTTAATTAATTATTTAACATTTACCCGCGACAAAAAAATATAAACATAATAAAAAAAAAGATAAAATAAAAAGCTCCCCCTCCCCCTCCCAAAAAAAAAAAGACCTGTCGCGTACATCTTGTGGTACTTTTACTACACTTGGAAAACGCTATGCCATAGAATTACATCCTTGGTGGATGAAAGTAGCATAATAATAATAATAATAATAATAATAATAACAAAAAGTGAATGAATAAAATCAAAAGTGTACTATACGTTTTAGAAATTAGGAATGTATCGATTCCTAACACTGAAGAATTTGGGCTATTTGTGCAGTCTATGCCACTGCCACCCTTGATGAGCTTACTTTTCTTCATTGAGGGCCGAGAATAATAATAATAATAATAATAATAATAACAATAATAATGGCGAGAGAATAACAAATTAAATAGTCCCATAATTTCTGATTGAGTTATAGCATAACTTTGTCTACATAATTTAAACATAAAATGAAGTATTTTAAAAACATTTATACTTTATTATAATAAAATGTCGTATTTTTACTTAGGGTCTTATTAGTGAGAATCCCTAAGACTCGTTAAATCCTTCGATCAAATATTTCATGGATGAGGAATTAATGTATATTTTTCCATATACGAGTATGTAATAATTAATTCTGTTTGTTTGAATGATTGACAAAGGCAGATGTGATTTTTTTTTTTTTTTTTTTTTTGGCCTCTGCTGCAATAATGGGTTCTGCTTTCATATATCCAGGACAAAGTACGCTTCTTCCGTAAGAAGTGAGTATAGTCAAATATGATGCCATCAAGAGCGGATAGGCAATATTTTAACAATGCATGCTACGCGTGCGTCGAATCTAATTTTTGTCTAACGGCTAATAAACAATTTCAGAAAATTAATTTTTCAGAGTGGTTGAAGAATGAATGTTTGTCTTGGATTTTTTAACACAAACATATATTTTACTAACGTGCGCAAATTTACAATGATTATTGATGATTTTAGATTTCTAAATGTTTTCTGTAACAATGCTAATTCCACAAAATTCTAGTCTTACACATAATTCCGACATTTTAAAGTCTCCAAGAGTATCGGTTCAACAATTTTTCCTTTCTTTTACCAGGACATCGCAATGTGTCAAGAATGTGCCAGAACATGCAGATACTCTTTCCAAGTAACATATAATGGCATTATTAGTGACCGCATATTCGATTTTAAATTCTTCATTGGGAACATAGCACTAGAGAAGACGGATTGTAGTCGGTGGTAGAAACCGCTGTAGGGATTACCAAAAATTACCATTACTTGCTGAGAAGTAAGAGAAGTGTAGAAATTAGCCTTTGTCAAATTTGAACTCCTCTCTAAGCTATTGCGTAGCTCGTTGAAAGAAAAGACGAGGAAGTTTTTGTAACGTTCGATGGTTATCAGTGTCAACAACATGTTTACATTGAACACAAGAAAAAAATAATAATATATAACGCCTCAAACTTACCGCCGTATACAGTTTTGCTTATTGCCTATCTTGGGAAAATATTTTGCTTTCTTCTGTCCCCTTCACGTCAAAAAATATTTCTTAATTGTTAAAAAATATTGCCCTTGGCCTATGTCTAATATAAAAATAATAATAACTAATAAATTATAATAATAATAATAAAATAAATGTGCCTACAAAACAATAAACATAAAAATGAGCAAAAAATTACATATTTTGAGAATCGGATAAATATCCGCAATTTTTACCTGAACTAAAATAAATGAAGATTGCTCTAACGACGTTTCGGACATAGCGGGTACAGTTTGACTTACAACAGCAGCCATACTTACCATGTAGGGTGCACTCTGCATAGTGCAGGGTACTATACATAGTGGTTACTCTACATAGTGCTTAGGAAGTACATCAGTTTGACTTCAAATAACCATGACTTGGTATGCACTACTTTGAGTATTCTACATAGTGCATGCCTGCCGAACATTAATGTGAATCCATAGCATTCCATAAGGAAGATTTTCTTTGGCAAAAAAAAAAAAAAAAAAAAAAAAAAAAAAAAGAAGTCTTTATTTCCATTCCCGTCTATATGGGCTTTTTAACTGAAGGAAAGTTTTTCGGTTCATAAGGTGATAGCAGAAAATGGTTTGCTTATTCCACAAAATATGCAAACTGGATTGGGGATACATGCAATTGAAAATATAACACAGTCTTCTCAAAGCTGTTTTAGTATAATCTGAATAATCAAACCGAGCAATTATGTATAGTGTTTTTAAAAGTAGGCTATGCTAAGGCAACTTTTATTTACCGCTTTAGTAAGGCGGATCTGACTATACTAAACATAAAAACGAAATTGTAGCTTAATTTTTTTTTGTATGTGAATGGTTTGCAATAAGAGAATAATTGATTAGAATGCTTCTAATTTTTAAAGTAGAAATGTTACAGTATAATGCAAGGAATTTCGTTAAGTTGTGATTAATACATCTGCAATGTTTTGAATTTTGCGCATTGTTGATTTTAAACTTCGTTCAGAATAGCATGGAGTGCTGCTCTTAATAAAATGATGTGGTCTAGAAGAGTTATATGTTTTCTTCAGGAGCGTTTTTTTTTTTAATTTCTACCCAACAATTTACTTAAGTAACACTTTTTTGAGAGAGAGAGAGAGAGAGAGAGAGAGAGAGAGAGAGAGAGAAGTAAGTAACAGCAGTAACAGGGTAGGGAAGTTTCGAACTAGGGCTATAGAATATGGAAGCAGAAGGCCATAATCACCTTCGGTGGATCATTGATCCCTTGTACTTGGCATAATAATAATATCCTGGTCCAGGGAGTTTCATTACAGAACCCGTTTTTATTTTTATTTTTAGCACTTGCTCTGGGATGACAAGGGAAGGTTGCTGTGCTGCACACTGGCGTGATTAATTTGACTCAAAAACGCTCCTAGGTGCTAATAAGTTATTTTAATGTTAACATCTCTCTTGCTATCTAGATATTGCTAATTACTGATGGAGTGTTTAACATCGCCTTACTGAATTATCAATAAAAAAAACATCCGTTTAGGTGTGATCTGTGTTATTAAACTTTCTTTGCAATAAACGCAAGAAGAAGAAAGGAAAGAGCAAAACACCTTGTTCAGACACGGAAGGGTTTAAATGGGCTCCTTTTTCTTCTTGTTTATGAATTTATCTAACTTTCTCCTATGCATCACAATGGAGCCCCTCCCTCTCCCCTTACAAGATTCTCCGTCTGCAATACTTTAAGTATGCGAGTTTTACCCCCACTCATGTAACCCATTAAACACTCAGTGTTGACCTCAGAAGATGGTTCCACACGCACAGAACAGATAGAACATGTACCTATAAATCAAGAGGCCCTATAAGGTGGGCAAATGCTACCTAGTGAATAGTTTTTTACCGTCTTTGTTTTTATCAAAATATATGAGTGAATTATTTTTCTTTTTATAGTAAGGTAAAGGAATTTGTAGCTAAATGTCTATAATCGGAAACGCAGTCATTTGTTGATATTGTAGAATGTAGAACTGTTTCAACTGAATTAGTGAATATATATATATATATATATATATATATATATATATATATATATATATATATATATATATATATATATATATATTTTTTTTTTTAAGTTCTTAATGTAGATTGCAATAAAGATGCAATATCTCTAAATTTCAACATCTCTAAAACCTAAGAAGAATCTTAAATTATTTGTAGTTTTTAACTGACAGCAAGCTATTGTTATTTTAAAACATTTTAAAATACATTCAAAATTTCCATATTTAAATTTATCTATCATTTCCTTTTCATTTGGCTCAGTTGGTACTACATTTTCCCCCTTTTCGGCATAACAGACTGAACTTGCTCATAAAAGTTCCTTTATTCCTCCAGCCTCCAGCGAAGGAATAATGAAAAAAAAAAAAAAAAAAGAATACAAAGCCTTAAATTCTTTTGTTTGCTTCTCCTTATTTTTTTTCTTTTCTTTATTTTATTTTTGTAACTTTATGTATCTATAAAATATCAATGAAAACATCTTAGAAAGGTTTTTTTATAAACTTCGAAAGAACTAAACTAAACATTGCACACTAAATCTTTTTTTTAGCAGTTCAGTGCCTTTATATGTATATATGTTTCCCCTCAACCTTGCTACTTGACTAGCGAATAATGATTATGGAACAAGGTAGTTTCGCGTTGCCTTCCTTGCCCTACAGTAAGTATTTTATGACTGTAGGCGTGTGTGTGTTCACGGGACCGGTTTGCCTGTTTTGAAGGATGAAAAATTCGAGTTTCTGGGAGAAAAAACCCTTCACCTCCGTATGAGATCGGCCCTTTGGTCAGAAAAACCTGGGTTTTTCTGACCAAAGGGCTTCGTCTATACCGACTGAGCTATGGAGGCTCCTGCCTTCATATAAAAGTGGATAAATGAAAAATAAGTATTATATAAAGTATATAAAAGTATAATATTAATGTCAACCAGCCCAATCCATTCACTCTACACTTGGCAGAACTGACTGCCGTACCGTCATCTGCCAGCACAGCTTATTCATTTCCTTGCGACAAAATCATATGATAATTATTTGTCATTTCTCTCCTTAATTTGGTATCATTCACAATGAACTAAATATGCTGGCCTGATTGGCCAAGTGGATAGTGTATCAGCTCTCTAAACAAGAAACAGTAGGTTCGGGTTTACGGTGTTGATGTTGTTTGGAATTGCCGAAAGAACTAAGGCTATAAGGCTAATGCATTCTATCTGTTAATTGCGTATGTTCTTGTATCTAGTTTCCTTTTTCAGTACGAAACCCGAGTTTCAATAAGGAAAACCCTGCCACCTCCATATGAGACCGGCTAACTCACTTTCAGATGAAAAATCCCTTATAAAGATTCTTCGTGTCCTATAACGGTATTCGAACTCATGGATTTCCAACCAAAGGGAATTATCAGTACAGACTGAGATAATCTCATCGTGAGCAAGAATGTTTGTGAATGTCTTTAGATGACAGAAGTGGCTTCAAAAAGTTCCATATATTTGTCTCTCGAATAGTGCTTCCTGATTATCTAATCCTTAGCCTACCTATGGCACTAATGTGATGCAGTTTTCTAATCTTTCGTGAATGGAATTCACATGAAAAACCTTTCCGCTCTATACTTAACACTTTTTTGTTCAACATATATAACTCGCTCACATCTATTACTCTACCATTTCCGTACCCATGATACCAATCGATTATTCCTCCCTTCAACTTCATCATTTCATTATTCATCCCCTCACTTCCAGCAGTAATTTGTTATACGATATTCTATTAGATGTTTTTGCAACGTCTAGACTCACTGTATGTGCATCTCCGCTGTTTTCTACATCAACATATATAAATCAGTACGGCCTTAAATTTTATTATTTTTGAGATTTCCTCATTGTCTATTTAATTATCCGTTTTGTCCAAAATAATTCAACATTATTTGCTAAAGAACGAGAAGACATTGTAATATAAATTTTTGACTAAAACACTGATAAAAGGAACTTATAAAAATATACAATAAACTTAGGTTTATATACCAGCATTTATAATGCATTGCATTAAGATAGCAAAAACATAAAGAGTCCTTATCAAATATTGTATGATTGTCATTGGTCGTGAACCATACCGTAACACAATTCACAGTCACACCTTCGATTGAAAATCACAAACCATTGAAAATTTGTCTTTCCGTTTTTGTTTGCTTGCTTATGATAAATGCTCAGGTGTATTAGCAATTATTCTTATTAAGAAAACAAAATTAGTTTAAAATATTGTTCTATATTTACTGGGTAAAAAAATAAAATCTTTAAATTATTTTCCAGCAATGTGATTTCAGAGCTTTAATTAATTAGTACTTTATTGGTATAATTATGAATTACTTCAAGATTTATTTTATCAGCGATAGATTCATTTTCTCAACTAGAACGAAAGTCATCTTTCGTAAGGTAGTAGAATAGTAAGCAATGGAAATAAATTTAAAAAATATAAGTAATTTTTTCTCTCTGTATTATAATTATCAGATGACAAGTGGTTAAATGTTTGAAGAAACCATTTTGATTATTCATTGTATCCGGAATTTTTTAATACGTTGTCCTACTAATCATCATAATCAGCCATTCTCACTCTACTGCTGGATGACCTTCCTCAAAGTCCTCCATATTATTCTATTTTGAGCTTTTCTATCCCGCTGAATTCCAGCCATCTCTTTAATCTCATCCTTCCACTTCTCTTCGGTCTTCCTTGTAGCTCTTTTTCCATCTCTGGAATACCATTCAGATATCAACTTTGTCCATTTTTGAGTACTGCTTCTTGCAATATGACCTATCCATTGTCATTTGGATCTTTTAATGCCTGTTACAATGTCTCTAATCTGAGCTCCGATCCAAGTATTACGGTTTCTATATAGAATGGTAATACCGAGTAATGATCTTTCCATTTTCCTCTGGGTAATCCTCAACTTGTTGGTCAGTTTTATTAGTCAAAGTCCTCGTTTCATTTCCGTATGTCATGATCGGAAATAAACAAGTGCCGAATATTTTTCTTTTAAAGTAAGGACTGGGATGTTTCCTTGGAGTTATTCACGGTGTTTTTTTCCTAAAAGAGTTATCCAACCAAGATGAATTATACGTAGAATTTCTTCTTCATACTCTCCTTCTAATGTGATCTTTTATACAGGTAAACATACGAGGTTACTATATCAATTTCCTGGTGTTCAATTTGAATTTTTTTTATGCTGAATTTATTATACATAATTTTGTTTTGTCTTTGTGTATATTTATCCTTTCTTTTTTTTATTTTCTGCATTCAGTTTACTGATCGTTTGTTGAAGTTCTGCAGAGTTTCCTAAAAGAACAATGTCATTCGCGAATCTTAGGCGATTTAGTTCTTTCCCATTTCCCATAATTCCTCTATCTTTCCCATTCAGGTTTTTAAAAATTTCTTCTAAGGCTGCTGTAAATAACTGAGGTGAAATGGCATCTCCCTGTCTAACTCTCTTTTTTTATAAGAAATTAAATATTTGTTCCTGATTTTACAGATGCAGCTGAATTTTTATATATATGGCTAAGTATATCGATGTAAGTTCTTTCAATTCCTCGATTTTTAAGAGCTTCTAAAATAGCTAATATTGAGATTGAACCAAATGCCTTTCAAAATCAATAAATGCCAGATTTAAAGGTTTTTGGTATTTATTTGTCTTCTCGATGATTTGTGTTATTACATATATGTGATCAATAGTGCTGTAATTTTTTCTGAATCTTGTTTGTTTGTTCTGGAGATTGGTAAAAATTTAGTTTATTTTGTATTCAGTTGCTAATGGTTTTTAAAAAGTATGTACATTGTTGAAAAGGAAACTGATAGGGGATAATTTTTTAATATCTTTTCTAAAGCAGGTGTGAACCAGTCATGACTATGTTAAGTAAAATTTATACATCATGCCTAGTTACACCTGCTTGCAGAACTTCTATCGGTATCTCATCTTGACTCGGTATCTTTCTATTACGCATGCTACCCATTGCATACCGAACTTCTATTAAAACATCAGAGCATATTTTTCCTCTTTCATTCGGGATATTACATTTTTGTTTTCATATTGGTTTAAGTCTTGGGAATTTTCATACAATTTGGCATAGAAGGATTCTATTTATGATCTGTTATTTGTCTTTAATTAGTACTCCATTTTCATCATTAAGGGTTATTTATTTATTTATTTTGTCCTATAAACAACAGCCTTCTCGCTCCTTCTAGACTTATGTTGTTTTCTATTGTAATTCTGATTTTCCTTGTTCTGAAGTTTCTAATTTCTTGCGTCATCCTTTTCCTTATTGTTTTACATAACTCCGATAATTCTATTTTATTTCTCTTGTCTAGATACTAGAAGTTTTTTTTCACTTTGTTAGACTATAATAAATTTATTTTAAGCCTTTATCCAACTGTAAGCAAACAAAGTTTGCGCCTGAAGTATCTTCAGGACTGAGGCAACTCGTGGTAAAGGTGGGCCAAGAGCTCTCATCACTCCTTGTCTTAGTATCTCCCATAATGCAAAGCACATCTCCTTGCTGACATGTATAATGCTATGCATTAAGGGAAGGGTCACTATCCAGACCGGTTTCAACCTTTATTGAGGTCTTACAGTCTAACTAAGTGGGAAAAAACTTCCAACATCTTTCTCTAAATCCAGAGTAATTTAATAATAAGAAGACTGGGGAAGTCGTATAGGTAAATATTACTTCTCCATTACTTCCACCATAGTATCACCACCTCTGGGTCTGGCTCCCACTGACGAGACCTCAATAAAGGTCGAAACCGGTTGGAAGCTTGGGTGATGAATAGCAATGCTGTAGCCCATGAAGTTTTAACTGCGGCTCGGCTGTTGCTGTCACCCAGGTCCTGAGTGTGGGGTGGGGTAATGAATGGCAGTGCTGTAGCCCATGAAGTTAACTGAGGCACGGCTGTTGCTGTTACCCCTCAGATGACATATGAGCAAATGAACGGCTCTGCTCGGTGGTGAGGTTTAGCCTACCATGGGGTAGAGCCGATGCTGAGAGTTCTTTTCAGAATTGGCAGAGTGAGCCTGTTACTGAGGGGAACAACGCTGAGTTTTTGGAGTTTGACCTGTACTTGAACATTCAATAAATGCCGAAACCGGTCTGGGTAGTGACCCTTCCCTTAATGCATAGCATTATACATGTCCGCAAGGAGATGTGCTTTGCATTATGAGAGATACAAAGACAAGTAGTGATGAGAGCTTGGTCCACCTTTACCGCAAGTTGCCTCAGTCCTGGAGATACTTCAGGCGCAAACTTTGTTTGCTTATACTTAGATAAAGGATTAAACTAAATTTACTGGTCAAGATACCTTTTTATTTCTCATTTCTTTCTGAAAAGAGAAATGAAAAGATATCAAGACAAGGTTAAGGGTTTCTTAGTTTTATTTCGCTCTTCTTTTGGTTGATTCCACCAATCTCTCTGGTATTATTTAGTATGGGCTCAGTTGTTATTTGGTAGTTTTATCCAAGTCTTCATTCATATCAATATTGTAAAACTTTTCTTCTATCTCTTTCTGAAAGAACTCTTTGTTTTTTTTTCCTTTCCAGATTTAATAAATTGATAGAGTGACTTGTACTTGATCAGTTTCTCTTTCCCATCTTCTGTTGATGACAATTTTTAATCTCACTAATCTATGGTCACTATCTGTATTGAAACTATTTATTACATCTGTGTCTGGGACAATATATTTTCTGTTACTTAAATATAAAGAGCCAATAGGCTTCATTTCGGCGATATAAACATTATTTAAATTAAGGGGATATAATTTAAATAAATTAATATCCCCTTGAAATTTAATCTATTTCATTAAACAACTCTCCATTTGGACTTCACCATGTCCATTTCTGATTCTTTTTTTTTTTTTTTTTTTTGAAGAAGGTATTCATCATGTAAAGATCTCTGCTTTCAGTAAATTCTATCAATCGCTCTCCATTTTCAATATGTTTAACATATTGAAAATATTGACACTTGATTAAAAGCCACTACAGACATAATATTATTGTTATTCTTTTTAGGACTACTATTTTAGACCAACTCACATAAGACGTAAGTATTATATGGATTACGTCTATATAAGTACCTCTTGTGTAGAGATAATCATTGCCAAGGTAATTATGTCTTTGACCAAGTATCAAGCCTTAAACTATTGAAAGATTTTGATAAATTCATCTTGGATATTTATTATTTTTAAGAAATCGGAAGCTGATTAGCCCTAGCTAACTTTCTGAAGACTGGGGGAAGCCAGTCTCTATCCTTAGTCATCACATATAACTAACCAGGGCTATCGGTAGTTTTAATAGGTATACGGAGAAGAGAGTACGATAGACAACTGTCACTATCTTGTGATCCTTCAGAAAAATTGTGGAAAGAAAACTGAAAAATAACAGCTGAATTTAAATAAGAATTGTCAAGGCAATAATAATTTTTTCCTTATGACAGATTGTCGAAAAATTATAGAAAAATGAAAAAGATCTATATTTAAGAGGTGTTGATCTCAAAAAGACATATGCTAAAATTCCCAGCAGGAAACTTATTAAAACACTAAATATGTGTGATATGAATACAGAACCATACATAGCTCACAATACTTAAGTTGAAAATCAGTAGGTGGAATTGAAAGATGCACAAAAATCATTTAATTACGCCTAAGGCAAGGTAGGTATGGCACTGTTATTAATAAAAATCTAAATAAGATATATTAAATTAGTTTATTCTATGTGAATATGTTATCATGATATATAACTAAGTTTGTAAAGAGCCGTTAGTCGAAATAAAGATTTGTGTTACCACATTTGCTATACAAATCAGTATTAAAACTACTAAAACTATGAAAATAGCATACAACATCAATCTGCATTCTCAGTGGCGAACGTATAAACTATTATTACACATTTTAGCTGTTTAGCCACAATCTGTTTAGCCATAAACTAAATGAAACTAGATCAAAGAATAAGCAAGACTGGTATAGTATGTAGTCAGATGAGTAAATTTATATGAAATGAAATAAAAATTAACCAAAACATCAACCTAGCGGTAAATAAGATAATGTTCGAAATGAACTTTAATTTATGAATCTGAGAATTGGATAAGAAAGAAAAACAGTTGATTTAATAATGGCACCACCGATATTAGGAAGGAACTCAACATATAGCATTTAAGAATGTGTAAGCACAGCTAATAGAAGGTGATGAAATGGATGAAGAAAGATTAGGATAACAGATGTTTCTGAAAGAGTAACAGGAAAAGTGACCCATAGGAAGACCAAGCTATAGGGGAAGGAGTGATGCGGTTAGTAGCCGGCCCTTAGAAGATCGAAATGAATAAGCCTAATAACATTGAAGATCTGAAAATAATAGATCAGCTTGGAAGAAAGTTCTTGATAAGAAACTAGTCATGAAATATTAATTGTGTAGGACTATCATAATATCTAGTATATTCCTTGTGGTTGTTCCCTTAACGATGATTATAGTTATTAAAATCTCGTACGATAATGTACCTAAACTGCTTATGTCATGTGTCGGTCAATAATTCTGTCCCTTTGTCCGTGATATGAGTATAAATCTTCTATGAATTTTGATGAAATTTTCATTATTTTCATTACGAAAATAAACTAAATAATTGAAATATTTTATTTTTCATATGAATTCCAGTCTCGAAAGTTGGTAAACCTATCGTACATATAGTACCATGTGTCGGGTAATGTTAGATAATGCGGTTTCTCGATTCTAGAAAACAAACATGATACTTTTTTTACGTCATTCATACTTTTTATACCTTCTCATACAGAGACGAAATTCAGCTACCACTCAGTGTATTAATGACCTTCATATTAATAAATAGGTGGGATTCGAATCCATTTAATTGGGGGTGTTATTTCATTCATTCGGCCAACTAGGTAAGCAAATAATCTACGTCCAAAAGAATACTCTTAAGGAGTTCGGTGTTCTCCAATACTGTCCCGCGTTTGTTATTATTAAACGGGTATGTTTGAAAATAGATAATTTCAGTTAATAATTGCTTGATTATTATGTAGCATTACAAACCTTAGGAAATGCTACTAAGAGAAGTATTAAACAAATATGGATTGTATATATATAAAACAAGAGACATTACTCCATGACTACCTAACTTGTAAGTAGATTTAAATAACTAAACAAAAAAAAAAAAAACCGTTCTTAGTATTTAGTAGCCATCTAATATTATATAAGCAAAAGTGGATATTAGATTCAGCATTATTTCTGATTTTTTTGAGATTTAAAGATTTTTGAGATTTCTGATTTAAAGAACATTTTTGGATCTTTGTTTTAGTAATAGTCATCTAATATTATTATTATGATAAAGTGAACATATAGCAAGCAATGAGGTTGATAACTGATGCCAGTAAAGCATAATTTGCAATCCCCAATCTGTAAATTACTCTCAAAGCTTATTTGATCCTTAAATTCAGCCAGGAATGCTAAATAACCATTTTAAATTAAATAAAACCGATTAACATTGAGAAACTTATATGTTCTCATATAAGTTTCTCATTGAGAAACTTATATGAGAAACTGAGAAACTTTTTATATGAAAAATTATAAAATCAAAATAAATTTATCTTAAGACAAAGCGTAAAGATAAATTCAGCCATGTAGTAATCAGCCATTTAAGTTTATAAATATTTAGGTAGTTTAGTTTTAGGTAGAGAGTTTAGTTTTAAAGTACGACATTGTATATTTAATTATGTGCATTGTATTTTATTTTATTATTAACAAAGGAATTTATTATTTCGTTTATAATAATTTAATTTATTATTAAATGTTAAATTAATATTAAATGATATTAAATAATTTATAATATCATGCTAATAATATTATAAATTATTAGCATGAAATCATTTTTATTTTTAATTATCGAATTTATTTATATATTTTTCATTTCTTTCACTAAAACACACAACGGTAAAATACATAAACTCGGATCAGGTGAAATGCATGGCATTTCAGGAATGATCGAGAATTCGTTGAATTTTATTTACAACCTTCTAATCCAATCTATGATTTCAAATAGTTTCTTGCTTCATGTTATTTGCTCAATTAAATAATCCTGGAATTTACGCTCAGGGGAAGAAAAAAAAACAGTCTTTACTTTTGAAAGTTGTAATTCTTAGTAATATATGCTCTTGCTCTTATATCACTAGATTTCGAAAGATATTTCTCAAATCACTCTTAAATATGAATTCTTTTAAAAATAGCCTAAAGGATATTAAATTATGCCATAAAACTGTGAAAAAAATAGTGACCATTGGTCACTCACCTGCAGGCCCTCTGGGACTTCAGCCTTACAGGTAGGCACAAATTCCGATTTGATGATGACTCCAACGAAAGCTTCTGTACTTTTAAATCCCCAGTTTCCAATGTCGTCCGGAAGAGCACGTGGCTTTCTAAGCAACGGGTGGTGGGCGTGCTTTCAAACGAAGACACTCGTATTCAGCGCGCGTATTCGCGTTGTCTCGCGCAGACGAGGAACGCTAAATCCCGGTGGGGCGCACGCTCAATAAAGCCCGGACAAACTGCCCGTTACAAGGCGTCGAAATGAAGATAAGGAACGCGCGGGCCAGATAACCGTCTCGCGGACAGGCTTGCGGTACGACTGATAGTCCCAACCCCTTGCCCATCTTCTTTGGCCTCCCGATGACTATCAGCCGGCCCTATCCTGCGTAATTATGGGATTGGATTGCAGCCCTTAACTGGCCTGTTCCGCTATCGGACCATCGGACCACGTGACATGGTCGACTCGGAGGGGGGGGGGAGATACAGAAAGAGAGGGAGATGGGGGAAGGAATAGGGAAGGTAGAGATGTTACTTGTCATGGGTGCTTACGGCAGAATTGGTGTGTGCGTGTGTGTGTATTCTGACCCTGAACTGTACTAGCCTTTTACATGTTGGAAGATAACACCTTAGTTTTCAGAGATTAAGAAATTATAAATTTACTTAGTTTTTTTTTTTCTTTTCGTACCCGAGTGGCGGAACGGGTATCATCAGGATATTGTGTGGTCAAGGGAAGATGTTAATCTTCAATGTGTAAGGATTAGCCACTGGTAGCAGAGCATGTTTGTATATTTATCTTTCCGCGAATAGTGGAGTGCTTGTTTTTTGTCAGTATTGACAGTCCAGTCATTCCTCCAGTTTTCATAATATAAAGCCTAAGAAAATTTTATGTTTAATATTTAGCATTTATAGCCTAAGGTTATAAATATTATGCAGCATTTTTATTTTAAAACTGCCCTAAGTTTCATTCACTTGCGGCTCAGTAATTTGGCCTGCAAAGTAAGATGATGTTGGAATATGAAAGTCTTATGATACTTGCTTATATAAACACCAAAGAGTTGTAGATATCCTTCTTGAGAAACAGTTTTATTTGTAATTGTGAGACTATGTATAACATGCATTCTATGTTCGGGATCGTGAATAATTGGTTTGATGTAAACATAAAACTTCATTGCCCTTTACTCTGAGACTAACAAACAAACAAAATCATGACATTGAAAATAGACTGCATGTCACTTTCTCCAAGAGCAAATGGGCTCCGCCTTCCGATACCTACCCCTTCCAATAATAATAATAATAGGTAATTCACATCTAATTTATTATTAAATTAGTTACGACCTTATCAAGATTGTATGTACCACGAATTCTGTACTGAGTTAAAATGAAGTAAGAAGAAATTGATTTTTGCAATGTAGAGAAATAAATTTAAAGTTGACTAAATGTAGCAAATAAATTAGAATTTTGTTACTCAGATATTCACGAAGTTCATCGAAAATATAGCCTCGTGAAAAAGGAAATTTTAAAACTTTATTTTAAATTTTATTCCAAAGCAACTTCAAAACTTTTGTAAAGCGTAAATAATCTGATTATCATCAGAAATTATGTTTTTTTTTTTTTCACGTTACAGAATAAGAAAAAACCATGAGACGAAACCAAGAAAAATATGTGATACGTTCATATCTTTCATCTGTTATTATTCTCGTTTATTAAAATAGCGTGTAACAGAAAGGTGTCATTTTCTTTGAAAGGTTCACCAACCACAGTTAAATATTCTTTTTATTTTTGATAGTGGGTTTCCGTTTAATAATATTGACCTGTTGTGTTTATGACCTTTTTTTAAGGCAGTTCATCATTTTAATTACTTCAATATACTAAAAGGCTGCCCCAGCTTCCTCTTCTTGCTGATATACTGGCACTGGAAAGTTTTTTGGATTTTGGAGATGTGAGGGAGGAGTTATGCAACTCACTTTGTATTTAGTTCCATTTTAAAAATGATTCACCAGAGTTCAGAATTTTGTCTAATATATAGAAAACATTTATTTGGGTGAGCTTTAAATTTTTTTCAAAAATATGAGTTTGTCCACCTATTCTTCGGATCGGGCTGCGCCATTCTTGATTCTCATCACGTTGACACTTTACACATTTGAACTTATAACTTACTGCAAGTAGTAAGCTCGATTTAAAAAAAAAGTCCATGGACTGCTTTTTATATGGTGGTCAGATTTTGAATATCCTCTTCAGCATTCACATTATTTTCCGACCCAAGTAGAGAATTTGGAGAGCCGCTTTTAAAGACCAATTTTTACAATCTCTCCAATTCCGATGACAGAAGTGCGTATTACAACCATCACCTGACTCCTATTATACTGAAACTTTTGCTTAGATGGAATTTTGGTAGCCGTTCCACCGTCACTTTCCTACCTTATATGAAATAAATCCATAAAACATCTTATTGGCGTGAAAATTTTGAAATGCAACTCCGGAGCAGCTGCAAAGTTGTAAGGACTGCATTGATATTCGCGCTTTTGACCATTTCGCACATTTTTTCATTGGTGATTTTATAAGAGTTTAACACAAATTTTTGAATTGGCATGTAATTCAGTAACCTCTTACAACAGCGCTACAAGACATTGCTCATGGAAATTGTAATAAAATAATTGTGAGTGATAATCATGTGATCTTTCTTAAGTGCTATCGATTACTTGGTCTATAATATCAAAAAAAAAAAAAGAGAGAGAGAGAGATTTCATATTAGCTTAATATTTAATAGAAGAAACGGATAGATCTCATTATATATAAAAATTAAGATTCAAAAGCTGAAGCTAACCATCCAGAACAAAATCATAGACCTTTGCAGCCACGGCAGCAATCGGTCTTCCCAGTTGAATTTAGGTGACATCCCTCTGTTAAAAACACTGTACTATTGAAGAAGACGGAGAAAAGCAATAAAATATTTGCATCTCATATCCTTCGGTTTCGCGTTTTTTTTTCTTTTAAATGTTCCTAAAGACGACTTGATATTTTTTCCTATTTCATGAAAAGTTGTTTTATTATTATTCATTTGAAGTGGGTTTAAATAATTAAAGTATGAAAACAGGAATAATGTTTAAATAATTTCTGTATCAGTTTCGGCATTTTCGATCAACCTTCCCAATGCATGTTCGTAATGCTAACACACTCATAAGTTCATGGAAACAAGTTGCGTAAAATATGCCGTAAAGTATAACATGGAATCTGCGTGGACTATTCTTTAAGGTGTTCACAGCCCATACAAATCGATTTGCATGTACTCTACGCGCATCTGTGGCAACCCATATACATAGAAAAGATTACGGAAATTGATGACTTAGGTATATCATTCCTGTTGTCGTGACGAATATCAATTCGTCACGACAACAGGAATGATATATTCTCTAGTGTTTATCGAAGATACTGTTTACTTTCTCTTCTATAATATTTAGGCTTCTTGAATGCCATAATAAGATTAAATTTATTACATAGTAACTATTTATTGATGCTATAAAAAATAACGCTTCATGCAGCGCAAAATAATTCAATGACGTCACTCAAAAAGAAAGCTACATTATATAACCTTCATGTGGAGCATGGAGATTATACACAAGAAAAAGGAATTGTATAATACAAGATATTAGAATGCAAAAACATCGAAGTTGTAATTAGTATATGGAAGATGTGGCGAAAGAAAAGATACCCATTTCTCGAAATGCGAATTGAAAGTGTTAGAAATAGTTACTGAAACAATTATTGAAGATCATGTTGCATTCAAACTTTGCATAAAATAGCATTGAGATTGGTGCCGTGAACATTACACAGTTTATGAGGATGATATGGACAATCTGTCATTAGCTTTTGCAAGTTCAAAACGAATTCCAGGGTACATCAGTTTTAACTTTTTTTTTTTAAAGATTTTTCTCTGGGTTTTCAAAAGCATTCGAGGTATTCTGTTTTACATGAAGGATTTGTGATGGTTTTTCTTAGAGAAAGTTTGATTGTTTCGTAAACGAAACTTAAATTAATTAACGTCATTAAACACTCCCACTTCATCAGTTTTATCACGGCTCAGTAGCAGAGCACTCTCTGAAAACGATTTTTCTGTGGGGAGTGGTCGGTAAACGCATGAATTCTGGTTAGAGATCTGTGTTCAAGATCTCCATCAAGAATGAAAGGAATTTTTATTTAGGTTTACAAACGATACTTAGTTATCAATTTCCAGATTTTTTTTTTTTCATTTTCTAAATTTAGATTAGTCAAAAAAAACCCTCCTTTGTGTTTGCATTTGGTGATTATGAGCTTATAGATTGCATTTCGTCCATGAAATTACTATTGCGTAATAGGATATGCATGATGTACACCACGTCATCTCATACACATATTTGTCTTCCTGTATTCTCGCTAACAAGCTGGTCACTCTGAGCAAGGCTTTGACTTGCAGCACGCGTAGCTCGTATGTTGAGGCCTTTTCTCATTAACGTACTTGGCCGGCCGGTTCTTTAGCTGTGGGATTCTTGCATGATCATTTCTTGTCGCTTATGTATGATGGTCGCGTTCTTTTGGTCCGAGAGTTGTATAAATCGTTTGAAAAAACAGCCATACACTGGAAGGCTCTATGACATTCTACTGTCTTTGAGTTGAGAATAATTAGATTGTGTTCTGGGTGGCAATATGATTTACAAATTAGGAATTCTATTCGCTGTTAATTTGTTTCTCCTACTAGTGTTGTGTTGTGTTGTGTTATCCAGGAAGAAGAAAGTACTGACGGATGCTACTTCGTAAGTGAATTTTCCTCTTTATCCGGTAAATGTTTCCATTATATTCAGTAATATATCTATGAAAATATACATTTACAGTATATTATGTTGAAATAAGTATTGGGGACAGTATTGTATTTCAGAAAAGGACCTAAGTTGCATACCCTCCAATAACGTGTACGCCCTCTTTGATCTATCACTTTTCACTAGTTCTAGGCATGTCATGCAGCAATTTGTGGTCATTTGTATTTTGGATTGGAAACCAAACTTTGGTTTTCCCAAAGGTGTTGTTGTTTTCAAATGAGATTGGGATATTGTGCAGGCTAGTCAAGTTTTTCCGCGGCATTTTCTTAAAACCATTGTCAAGTGATGTCGCACAGGAACACTTGCAGCATAAGTACATTGTACTGTTGAAAATGACTTGGGATGTCTGTTCCGTAAAACTGACACAGTATAAGAAGCATTGAATTATCCAGAGGTATTGCATACGCTCCTTACTAGAAAAACAAACTTTAAGCAACTCTACTTCCAAAGCCAAACTTCAAAACTGGAATGATTCATTCTGAAATAAGGCGTTGTTCAAAACATACCCAAGGAGAGATCTGGAAAAGGGGTGAAATTAGAGAACTTATTTCGGTGGTAACTATTGAGGTGCTTACCTAGAATGCATAAACTTATTGAGAATACATAACATGGCAACTGCGTCAAATAATGAACTTTATGGCTTTTTTTTTCAGTATAGTTGCTCATTCTAGCCAAATATAAATTTAAAATTTGGTTTCTGTCACCAAATGTGGCCTGAGTTTTTTTTTTAATAAGATAAAAAGCGTATGATATTTTTGAAATTCCTGAAACAGAGGTACGTACAAGTGTGATCATCTTGAAGTTTTGTTTTTGTTTTATTGCCTAATAAGACAGAACCTTGGAAATATCCAGTTTTCTAACTAAATAGTATATAGCTGATTTTGGATCGCACATTCTTTACCAATATCATAAATGGAGATGATATGATACGATATCCAATTCTATAATAACACAACACCTCTTTCAAAGTCCATAAGATTTTCTGGATTCTCACCCCATTGACAGAATACAGATGTACAATTGACTAGGAGTTATATATGTTTGCCTTAAAAGTCATGCGATGACAGAAATATAAGTATCATCTTTCATTCGATAATTCGGGGCATACCAATACTTATTTTAACATAGTTTTGATAATTCCTTAACAATGCGAATAATAAAAGAAGTTATATTTTACAGTGATTTAATGATATATAGAATCTCATCCACGAGAGGATTAAATTTTTGTTAGTTTACATGCAGAAATGGCAACTTTTCCATTTATGGAATGATGCTAGGTTATTTTATTTGGAAAGAAAAAAAGTAATGATAGTTCTTTTCCATGTGTATAGTTTCTGCGAAATACTGATGGAGAAAGTTTATTCTGTATAGCAGAAGCAGCACAGATTAATGAAAAGATTCAGTAGTTAGTATTATCCAGTGTCAGCTGAATGGAGAAAGGAAATCTGCTCAAGTTTTCATAAATTTGAAAAAAAAAAAAGATTGCAGAGTATTGTGTTAGAGAGAGAGAGAGAGAGAGAGAGAGAGAGAGAGAGTCAGTAGGAGTGAGATGGTAAATCAATCTAATTACTCTTTGCTTACCCAAAGTTAAGGCTTTTGAAAGAAGTTTGGGAACCTCTCTTAAACGTCTGTGCAGAATCTGGGATCTGAAATTTGAAGGAAGAAAATGAGTAGTTGTTCCCAGTCAAAGCATATGGTGCCGATGAGAAATTTCATGTTTTGGAATTCCTCTTCATCCAAGGCTTATGTAATGATAAACTTATTGTTATCCCATGAAGAGAAATTGCAATTTGAAGAAAGATCTTGGAAATATCGAAAGCCAAATCAAGTAGATGGATTTTTTAGAATAAAAATGGAACAGGCACTGAATTCAGTTTTGAAGCGATTCAAATAGAGAGGTTATCTTTGCTACATTGAAGAACGGCATAAAGATCGGCATTTAAATAGCAGTTGCATTGAGTTATTGTTAGTGTACGCATTGTAAAGTTTTCGTAATATCATCTGACAAAGATGCGAATGAAGTTTTTAATCAATAAAAAGAGAACTTGATATAGTAAGAAGAACGTACACTGGTGTACAAAAACTAAAAAACCCAAAACCTGTATATAAAACATTTTCATCACTACAGCCAAATGTGAACATAAATTTATTGCCAGCAAATTAATAAATTATATTACACAAAAATGTGTTATAAATTTCGTACAAATTAAATTGCAGTGCATTTTTGGACAAAAGTTACAAATTTCCTAAGGACGTAGTTAAGGGATTACAGTATAGTGCTCACAGAAAACTATGCGAAGGGGCATTTCAGTAGGGAATATGTCCATTCTGAACTGCAATGCAGCTCTCTCACAACGTCATATCATGTCATAGCAAGAACTCCCGCAGCACCAAGTGATTCAGGAGTTCTTGAGGCAAACTGGCCCATTCCTCCTTCAGAGCAAGGATACGGCCTTATTTGTTTTCTGGAGGGGAATTTCGTGCAACAATGCATATTCTTAATATTCTTATTGCGTCCCAAACATGTTCTATGCAGTTGAGAATTGGGGAGCGTGCTGGCCGCTCGATTCGATTAACATCCTCTTTCTCCAGAAGTATCTCCGCTGCTCGTGTACGATACGGTGTAGCATTTTCATCCATAAAAATGAATTCTTCACCTACAGCACGACGGAACAATCGAACATGAAGTTGAAGAAATTCGTTGAAATATCAGTTCACCAGTCTCAGTCCTTTTTACAGCACTTGTAGCTCGGTGCGTCTATTAAACATAATGCCTTCCCATACCATGACCCCAGCACTGACGTATATCTATCACTTTTAAGAACATTCTCACGATGGTAAGCAGTACCACTTTCACGCCAGATCACGTGTCGTCTAGAACCAGAGGACAGACTAAAACGACTCTACCTGTAAAGAGTACATTAGCCCATTGGTGTCTTGTCCAAATTTTATGGATACCACACCACTGAAAATGTGCTCTACGATGAGCTGTAGATAAAAGGGACGCGGACTACAGGCCTTCGAGCGTATAGGCCTACTTGTTGCAGACATCTTGCCACAGTTTGCCTGTCTTTGAATGGAACCTATTTGCAAGCCGACCTGCTGTGGTGCGTCGATTACATTTTGTTGTTATAACCAAAAATCTGTCTTCATGGTCCGTGGTGGAGCGAGGGCGACCTCTTAGCGAGCGTCTGGAACATCCTCCATTGGTTTGAAATGCTGCCCAGAGTCTGGATACAACCTTATGTGAGATTCCAAATTCTGCCAGTATCAGTAATTCTGCGGTCTTCTTCAAGCTTTCCAATAAATTTTCTCGGCGTGAAATCATCTAGATGATGATTTTAAGGCATTTAAGTTTACAACTTTATTCCTTCACGAAAAGAGTTTCCTTCATACATAGTTCGGTTTGCACTTTTATCCTGTTGAGTGCTACCACGTGACCTCCCCCCCCCCCTTTGCGCGCGATTCGAAATTTTGATTGTGTACTACTCACTTTCTACTCGAAATCGTCAGTTATTCAAATTGCCACAAGCCGATTCGACTGAATTTGCAGTTGTAATCTTCAGTAGTGTTCGTCCTTAGTTTTGGATACCAGTGTAGTAGTAAGAAGAAAGTGGGGCTTAAGGATCTCAGCATTAGTGGAGAAAATAGATAAACGGCCCCCCAATCTCCCCTCTCTCGCTGAATGAACACTATGATGGGGAAACGGAACATCATGTTATAAAATACAGTAGGGAGTCGCTATAGGACTGTAGCATACTAGAGGACTGTGTGTGTGTGTGTGTGTGACACACACACGCGCGCGCGCGATCAAATGCCTTAAGGGATATTTAATTTCATTTTCTCTAATTTACAAATTAAAACGAAGAAAGAACATAGAAATTTGACATGAACCAACCTCTATTATCAAGGAGCATTCTACATAATTCATAAGTGATTGAGAAGTTTCTCTCGGAATTTAGTTTCAGATTTGTAAATGATCGATATAGGAGTAACTCGACTATACTTTTATTATCTTTGTTTAGAGTTAGAATATCTAAGTTAACTAAACATCTAAACATCTTGCTGGCAAAATGTTTTTAAATTTTTTATGGAAACAAAGAAAGACAGAAAAGAACGAAGGTCCATCAAAAGCGCACTTAAAGACTTTTATTTGGGTCTATTAATGCATGTGGATTAATCTGTACATAGACAGATGCATTTTAA